>NW_008337322.1:4954436-4962797 GCF_000622305.1 Nannospalax galili | reverse complement strand
ACTTATAATACCTGCAGACCTAACATGTGTGTGTGTGTGTGTATAATAAAAATTAAAAAGTCGTATAGGGTATTCAGAGGTAGTGTTCTGTGGTAGAATATGTGCTTAGCATGTGCAAGACCCTGGGCTCAACATCTGGCACTGAAACCTCAAAGAAGCAAAAGAAAAGGGGTGTGCTGATTCATGTGCTCCAGTCTAGTACAATAAACACAGTTTAAATTTCTCAAAGCAAATGCCTAACAGATATTCACTTTGAACAAGTCAGCAGAGGGCAACAGCAGAACCCGTGTGGATGGGGCCTCAGCACTCTCTTGCCCCGCTTTTCTGACAGGGGCCCTTTGGGAAATTCAGATCCAGGGAGATTCAGATTTTCCCCAGCCCCGCCCCACAGTTGGTTTGTAAAGCAGACTCTAGTCTACACATCTGCAGGCTCCTGCTCCTGTCCCTGGTACTCAGCGTAGGGAGAGAAGGCAACATCACCCAGTTCATGGCTTCCTGAGATCCTGCTTCTGCCTTGCAAGCAGGCAGAGGTGAGTGAATTCACAAGTGCACACACATGCGTGAGTAATGCCTTTTCCACCTATGACAGAACTAGGAAGCAACTGAGCACAGAACCAGGAAGTAGGTCAGAAAGGCCCGTAAGGCTTATTAATCCCTTCACTGATTCAACAAATGTAAAATGCCTACGGTCTGTGTGCTGAAACTCTCCTGTACTTTACTCATGGAAAACCCACTCTAGGGCTGTTAACTGCTGGTTTACAAATAGGGGCGCCATGCTGCTCCCCTCCTCAGAAAGAGGAGCACAGGGTCTAGTGCCCAGATGAAGCATGGCTTCCACACAATCCCGAGTGACCTGGGGACGCTGGGTGATACGGGTCTCTGTCCTTAAGAGAAGTCAGGCCACTAGTTCATCAGAAGGGCTGTGATGTCAACAGCGGCAGGCAGGGAAGGCAGTGCCATTAGGAAAGCCAGAGCTCCAGAAGACAGCTGGGGAGACAGCTCAGTTGGTAATGTGTTGGTGGTACAAAATGAAGACCTGGTTCCATTCCCTACACCCAGGGCTGGGGAGGTGGAAACAGGTGGGCTCACTGGCCATCTACCCCAGTGGACAGTTCAAAAAGCAAGGTGGATGGCACCCAAGGATACAGTAAGGCTGACCCCAGGCCTCCACAGGCACACACACACACACACACACACACACACACACACACGTGTGCACACGCGCACCCCCTGAATCCCAGAAGGCAGCAGTAGACTTCCTCTCGGACACTTTGAGCATACTACCTGTGTAAGGACACCCCAGATGTAGAGGAACACAGGACGTGTTTCTACGCTGAAGAAGAGCAACGCGATTGGAACACACTTTAGGGAGAGGTTCTGTCTTAGCAGTTAAAGTGAATGTTTAAAAGTTTTGAAGCTTGGAGGAGGCAATCCACAGCCAGATGACAACTCTATTCTACATAGTCCTCAATTCCAGATGGTTCATGTGTAATACTGATGTCTGTAATATATGGCCCTAGGACTTTCCCTCCACAGCCAAGCGCCCTGCTGCATCTGTAAACCAACCCCTTTCTTTTCAAGCACAGCTTCGTTTGGTCTCTTGATTCCCATGATTGTCCTGTGAAGCAGGGTGTCAGCATTTGTCCTGTTTTACCAAAGAGGAAATAGAGGCCCAAAGACCTATGATGTACTGTAAAAGTTACGACAGACACCACCCACAAGGCCTGAACTCTTGACATAATGGTCTAGGATCTTCCAGTCGCCTAAGCCCTGCCTTGCTGGCTAGGAAGGTGACAGGCCCAGCACCAGGAAAAAGCGTGTTTTCCCTGACCCTGTCACCTCTGCCCAGCCCACAGGCCCAGCAGGCAGCTACCCTGCCCCTCCCTCTCCTCCCCCTCCTCTCCCTCCCTCCTCCTCTTCCTCCTCTTCTTCCTCCCCCACCCTCCTCCTTCTAGACATAGGGTTCTGACTGCTTCACGCAGTCTGGTGATGCTGAGCTTGTCCCTTTTACCCCTCCTCCTCTAAGGCTCACTGTGATGGGGCAGAGATGCTCAATGTGGGAGGGAAGGAGGAGGGTGACAGAGAGATAGATGGACTGACTGATGGGAGGAAGCGTGCCCTGGCTGGCTGGTGGGAGGGGGCCAGGTTTGGCTTCCCCAGTCTAGTTATCTCATTTACAGGGGATGGGGGAGGGGAGACTCTCTGTACTTCCTGAGCTGCTAAATGCTGTCACAAAAACATTTATTAATATGCAAATTCTAAGTGGCAATCTGGACCCAGTCGGGTTGTGCTAATTTGCACATTAATATCTGTCTTCAGGCTGGCCTCAGCCCTGGAGAGGGAGGCTTTGGGGCTTGGGAAGGGGACTAGGGAGGCAGGTTGCAGATGGGGTATAATGGGGGAGGGGCTTGTGGCCTCTCCAGACAAAGGGGCAGAGACCCAGCCAGCCTGTGGTGGAGGAACTGGGAGACACTACTTAGCAGGGTCAGTCTGTATCAAGACAGGCACTGGACACTGGTCTCTGGGCCCTTGGGACCAACAGAGAGGAATGCAAGGAAAGGGATGCCCTGGATTCTGAGCCCCTGGGTGAAGGTGGGGTGGAGGGGAGCCAGGAAGCAGGGCAAGAAGAGAAATAAATGGGGAACATTGTGGGATGCCCGGGCTGGGCACTGGCAGCTGTGCTGCCCCTCAGTCATGGCACCTTTGGGGACAAGGAAAGGCTAGGGAGCTTCTGATTTACTCAAGCCCTGTGCCTGCCATCCACACATTCCTGTGAATTCACACATCTGGGGTCAGCTCACTGATGAGTGCAGGACCTATGTGTCAGATTTCCTGTCAGACCCATCCCAAACCCTTTCTCTTTTGTTCCAGTAAATGCCTGCACTGGTTCATGTGGGTCTGGAGTTTTTGTTAGGACAAACGATCTCCTTTAACAACTGGGCAGTGGTGGTGCTAGGATCGAGGTGGCATTAAGAGATCTGCTGGCCGTGGTAGCTCCCTACCCTAGCTTGTCCAACTTCTGGCTACCTGGCTCATTAGCAGTGGGTGGGGCTAAGGCTTCCCTCCTCTCCAGCATCCTAACCCGTAGCCCCCTACTGACTGGTTTTAGTCTCCTGAACACATCAGTCTTCAAACTTCACCCTGTGCAACCTCATCACAATACTGTTTTTATGATTCTGCTCGACACATCTGGGGTTGTTCTCTAATCGCTTCATATGTGAATCTTATTTTCCCAGCCACACAAAGAATCTTCTCTGCGGTACCCGTCAGGGACCATGCGTTTGGTCTGCTTTCAATATATTTGTATCCAAAATATTTTTCCAAAGTCTTCTTACCAGTTAACATATTTAACTGTCATATAAGCCAATGAAGTGACCAGCCTGATATTTCCAGATACTATATCTATAGTATTCAATGTGGATTTATTGCTATTTCAGAAGTTTAGATTTAGGGGGCTGGAGAGATGACCCAGCAGTTAAGAACCCTGGCTGCTCTTACAGAGGACCTGGGTTCAATTCCCAGCACCCACATGGAGCTAACAACCATCTCTAACTCCAGTTCTAGGGGATCTGACACTCTCTACTGACCTCCACAGGCACTGCATGACACAGGTGCACATACGTGCAGGCAATACATTCATACACATAAAAAAAGTTTAGATTTAGGAATTAATCACAATAAACTAAACTTGCAATTCTAAATATGGCCACTAGGTGGAGATATGTGCCTGGGTGTGCCACATCCCTTTTATTTAAGGACTTGTTCCCTGAGGCTAAGATGAATGCGTTTCTTTCTCATTTTTCTTTTTTAAATAACATTTTATTTATTTTTTATGTGTATGAGTGTATTGTCTATATGTACGTAAGTGCACCCGTTTCATGCAATGCCTGTAGAGGTCAAAAGAGGGCGACAGACCCCTGGAACTGGAGCCATGGAAATGGCTCCATGTGGGAACTAGCTGCCATGTGGGTGCTGGGAACCGAATCGGAGTCCTCTGCAAGGGCAGATGGTGCTCTTAACCACTCAACCATCTCTCCAGCCCCCTTTCTCACTTTTCTGCTATTTTGATCTTTTATGTTCCAGGCACAACCTCCCTCCCATTTGGCCCCTCACAAGGTGAATCTGCTCTGATGGGACATACAGATGCAAAGAGTGACATTATATGTTGAAATCAAGTGTTCGGGAAGCTAAAAGAGAGGGATAATTGACTCAAGAAGGTAGTAGAAGAGTGAGGGGAAAATAAGAGTTTGTGGGTGTGTCCACGCTAAGGGATAGGTGGGTTTTCCACAGATGGAGAAAAAGGCAAAACTATGCAAAAGAACAGACGCTGGGAGGTGAGAGGGACACGAGGCAGTCGCAGAAGGAGAGTCCAGGTGGGAAGAGCAGATTCTGGGACTATTGTGCCCACACCAGCCTTCAGTACCTTGCTCTGAACTATAGGGAGAAAAACCAGACCTCCGGGTGATCATCAGGGTTAGGCTCACACCTGACCCTCAGCACCTTCTCCTGCACTGCGGGGAGTGTGGGTGGGGCTGAGGGGCAATAACCAGAGAAACAGCCGGGGTACTTTGTGTTTGGAGAAGTCTGCCCCAGGAAGGGGTGAGGGAATGAAGTGGCACCCATCATGATGCTGAGCCACTCAGTTCTGGAGATGGTGGAGATGATGACGCCATTAAAGGAGAGAGGGAGCACACACTTTCCCACTAATTATCCCCAGAAAAAGTCAGAATAGGACTTTTGATTGAATTAAATTAACTTGAACATGGCACCATTAAAAGAGAGATTGCAAAGTCTGATAAAACGAAAAGGAAGAACCATAAAGGAGACAAGAGCACGCAGGCAGGTACGAGTCAGTCCTCTCCGTAATCTTTAACTGTTATGGTCCTAAATAGTTTCTTGTTTCCTAAATTGCTTCCCCTCTAGGGTTTCAAAGAAGCAACCCTTGCCTAACCACTCACCTCCTCACTTGGCTCTCACACGCAGGGTGAGTGGAGGGCCGTTTCCTCTGAATTCTCTTTGCATTGAGACACTTTATTGCCTTCTATGGGATAAGTCTGTACTCTCAATGACCTGAAGAAGCCAAGAGCAGGAAAAAAAAAATCATCTACTGAGCCTCTTATCCAGTCCTGGGTCAAAGAAGCAACCCTTGCCTAACCACTCACCTCCTCACTTGGCTCTCACACGCAGGGGGAGTGGAGGGCCGTTTCCTCTGAATTCTCTTTGCATTGAGACACTTTATTGCCTTCTATGGGATAAGTCTGTACTCTCAATGACCTGAAGAAGCCAAGAGCAGGAAAAAAAAAAATCATCTACTGAGCCTCTTATCCAGTCCTGGGGCTTTCTGGGATTTGGTCCGAATGGTGGTATTAGAGTGCTGCATCCCCAGGGCCAGCCGAGCCCATGGTCTGGGGCACCCCAGCTCTGCTGATCTCTGTTGGGGGCAGAAGCAATTCTTTGATTCTCACTCAAGGTACAGATTCCGGCAGCACTGTGCATTACTTTGTTTCCAAATCTTCTTAGCAGAAGCCAGGAGCAGGCTGCCTTCCTTCTTGGCCCTACTACGTGCTTCCCCTTGGCAGACGTATCACAGAGGGTGGGTGGGTATGGGCCAATGGGATCCCACAGCGAAGCTGAGCAGAGGCCTTGACCCAGGCCTTGCCGTTCCCATCACAGGTTTGGTTTGCAGGGACCTTCGGATCCTGCCCTGGCTGTGCTCTGCATTAGTGGGATAAAGCCCCTTGCCTCCTAATCTCTTCAGGATCCAGAAGCTCCCTGATACTGGACCCCAAATTGAGCCAGGTCACTGGGTACCAGTGTCCACCCCTCAGAACTGAATTCAGCTTCTCTTTCTCTTTGGCCAAAGATTGTGAACCTGAGGACTCTAGACCTTCGCTGGCTTTGGGAGGCTGGCGGATGAGTCTAGGGCTGACTGATTCTAGATTCGATTCCAAATGAACTTGAAGTCAGCCTCTGGCACCCCAAGTCCCATACCCAAGGCCCAGGAAGGAGCATGGGTAAGGAGCAGCTGGTGCTGTCCAATCAGCTGAGCAGAACCAAGGCTCAGTCTTGAACGAGTCTGGGCTCTGGAGGGAGCACACTTTCTCCCTGGCATCAATCCACACCTTCCCTGCGCCTCACCACCTGATGATGCCCGTCTGTACCTTTCCTGTCCTTGTCCCAGCTTTGAGGTAACACCTTTGGGGCAAGGGGGTGGTTACCACTCAGGGTGCTTTGCATAGGTCTTTTATGGAGCAGGAGTTTTTGAGGGGAGGGGAAATCTGAGGTACAAAAGGGGCTTCTCTGAAGAGAAGGCTGAGAATGTGGGTAAAAAGGCTCACAGGACATTCCTCAGGCTCAATCCTAAGGGTACCAGAAGTTCCATACAAAGATGGCTGTGAAAAATGCCATCCTTCTCCCCAAGCAGGCCACCTGATGGCTTCTGATGCCCAATCTGATTCTTGGCTCTTTCGCCTGTTCCTCTTCCTATTTCCCATTGCCTCTCTTTCCCTACCCCCGCCCCCCAATTTCTTTACTCTGTCCAGCTTCCAAGGTGGCTTGGTCCAGATTTAACCCCAGCACTGTCCCCTCGCCAACTCACTGTTGCAAGTCTCTCTCAGTTCTTAAAGAGCCTGGGACAGCAGCAAAACCCTTCTAGGTCTAAGGGATGTAATTCATTAGCATACTGGGCTGTCATATAAGGAGTAGCTATCACAATGAGGGGCTCTTGGGAGGAAAGCAGAGGGGGCCTTCCCAGTATTTCCACAGGATACAGTGAGGGCACCTCCAATCAGAAGCTCACCCCACCCCATCCATGCCACTTTTCTGTCTAAACCATCAGCCTTCTGCTTGTGCCTGGAGCCCCAACTTTGGATGGACCCTTTGTATATCCAAAGTCTTTGCCAACTTGGATGGACCTTCTTGTCCAAGGGACCTTCCCCAGCACCCTGGAAGTATCCTTGGGCCATTCTTCCAGCTCACCAGTCTCCAAGGATTTCCTGGGTGTTCCAGGAAAGGATCCCACCCTGAGTTTCTGGCAGTCAATTTAAAGTGAGAAGAAACATAAAGTTTGAATGAGATCAAGAAGGCTGACAGCCAGGGGCACACCTGAAGTGGGTGGCTGATGAGGCTTAGACTGATGGTGTCTTGCTCAGATGTACCAAGACAGAGAAAGGATGTGGCACCAAGGGAAGCACTTCAAATTGTCTACACCAATGTCTCTTGTCAATCAGCCCAGCCGTGCTCTGCTGAGAACCCATGTCCACGGGAGTGGCTGTCTAGCTGCCAAGCACGGCAAGCCACCAGAATGCAGGGCTCCTAAAATTTATGGCTAGACTTTATGACAATGGAAATATTTTTTTAATTGAGGCTTGCACCACCATTACACTGCTAATTTAATTATTCCCTGTATTTCATCCATCACCATCTTGTGGTGATAGCTTGTCTTCTTGACAAGAAAGCACCAAATTGATTAAAAGTGTGTGCAGGAGGGAACTGGGCTGTGATCCACTCACCAAGGCTGGAGTTCTGGGTGTGCTCAGGGGAAGAGAGAGCATGGAGAACAGAGCTCACAAACATGTGCTCACCAAGACAGTCACCTCCCAGACACAGCCCAAATGTCACACATTCAGGTGAGCGCATGGGCACACACAGACACCCACCCACAGTTGGTCAGACACGTTTACAGATGTGGCCACCAATATGTCAGCCCTGTACCACCTTCCCATACCTACTCGGTCCCTCAGGGGTGGGCCCAGGAATGCTGTGGGGATGCAGGGTCCCTTCCATATAAGACTGGTTGTCAGCCTGCCATGTCCCACCCAAGGTATGTAAACAGCAGCTCTTTGCCAGGAAGCCAGGCAGTGTGTGCTTCTGCTGACCTCTGCTGTGCCTCAGGATGTCATCCTCTGACACTGTACCATCCTCCCCATGTGCGTGACTTATGTCCATGGGTATGTGCTGCACGGGAGCCCCCAGCATGGGTTCAAGAGGGGTGCCTGAGGAATGAGGCTCTGTACACTCCCCAGCTCAGTAATCTCCTAGAAACATCTCCCTCCTTGCCCTGCAGCAGATTATTGCTTGATTCTTCAGTGTTCTACAATAGCTCCTAGAGTCCCAGGGAAGAAGTGAACAGGCAACCTCAGTGCCCCAGATTCCAGGCAGCTAGGCTGGGGAGCTCTTTAGCTTTAAGGAACTTCAGGAAGGATTCCTGGAGTTTATTCACTTTCTCTCTCTGCTGGCCACTCCAGGGCCTGGCTAAAGCTCCTTGGCTGCTGGTGCGATCCCCATGCAGGTAAGCAACCACACGGATGAGTGTTGGGGGGGGGGGGGGGGGGGGGGGAAAGGGCCCTGACAGGGACAAGA
>NW_008337322.1:4945228-4954149 GCF_000622305.1 Nannospalax galili | reverse complement strand
GCCACCAGACAAAGGACGTGGGAAGGAGAAGACAGGGGCTGGAGAGACCACTTGTGAGGGGACTCTAAAGTGTAACCTGGATGTAGCAGAGAACATAAACAGCAGACAGGAAGACCAGATCCTCAGCAAAAGATTCCTGTGCTTGAATTCACATTTGCTGCCTCAGGAGGGGCTGGGGATCCTAAGCCTTTTGTTAACTATCTGGGATTCATGCTCAGACAACTCTCCCATCTTCTGGGAGCTACACGTATGCCCATAGGAACTGACCCTGGCACCCCTGCCTCAGGTGGTTCATTCTTTTCTGAAGCCCTGCAGTGGCAGAGGCCTGCCATCCAGGCTCTGAACCCAAGGTGAGCATCCTGGCTGCAGTGGCCCCCCGATAGGGTCCCATGTGCCAGATGGTGGCTGTGTTGAAGTGGTCCTGTCTTCCAGGCTGGGCCCTCCCCATGTCTTGTCCTAGCCGTGGTGTAGTTAAGTGCTTGTCGCCTCACCAGTGTCACAGCCTCCTGCAGTTGTATCCACCTGCCCCGTTTCCTCACACAGGAGCCAGAGTGTATGCCATGCTCGTGCTGTGCTCTCCTCCACGGTGTTCTTCACCAGCATGGGGAAGAAGTGGGAAAAAGAGACATTTTCCTCCAGAACAGGCCCGAAGGAAGACCTCTGAGCTGGTTGCCACGTCCAGCTGCAGTTCTCCATGGACTCAGACCCACACTGACTGCCCAGCTGTATCCCAGGATACTTATACAGAAAGGCTTTAGTAAATTCATTTGTTTGAGACAGGGTCACTAGCCCAGGCTGGCCTCAAACTCCCTATGTAACAGAGGATTACCTTGAACTCCTGATTCTCTTGTTTCTGCCTCCCAAGTGGTAGATTTCCAGAGCTGTACCACTATACCCAGTTTATGTGGCACTGGGGATTGAACACAAGGTCTTGGGCATGCTAGATAAGTGCTCTACCAACTGGGCTAATATCCCCAGCCCTGGAAGGGCTTAGAGGTCACTGTCAGCTGCCACCCCTCCTTCTACCCCCACTTTATCTTGTCCTCTTCTTGCACTTGGCGACCCATTTTGCATTAGGAGAGACCTCCCAGAACACCGTGGACCAGGCTTGTGTAGGCACTTAGCCTGTGGTAGACTCTCCTGCTTTGTGTGATCATGGGGCTCTGACCAGTGGCACTGCTAAGGTGCTGAGAAACTAGAGCAGAAGGGGGGGGAGGTTCACCTGCAAAGCCTCTTTCCTAAAACAACAGGCTGCTGCCTGCACATGGTAAGTCCCTTGGTTCCAGGCACAGCAGAGAAGTTATGGAGCACAGCATTTAATTCCTGGTCCCCAAAGTTCTGCTCTAATGCTAAAAATTCATTCTGCAATTCGTACTCCCCAGGCTTTGTTTGTTACAATGATTTCTAGACACACACACACACACACACACACACCACCACCACCACCACCACCACCACCACCACCATGGTCTGCTGTCTGGGAGAGCCAGGGTGCTGTGTTGGTATAGCTGAGGAAGTGAACTTGGAGACCAGGGCCAAGAAGGGGAGGATGAGGCAGGCCAGGCCAGCCTGTTGTACGACAAAGCATGTTTCAGCTGGTCCTAGGGTAAAGTCACCTCAGAGGGACTTCTGGTCTCTCCATCTCAAAGCCCTTCCCCTCAGAGACCCACCCATCACCTTCTCCACTCTGTCTGGGAAACCTTGAGAAAGGTTAGCTTTCCTGTGGGTAGGAAGTAGCTCTCCGTGAGAGCAGGCTTTTGTCTGTCCTTCGTGATAGATACCTTGTTGCCTGGCAGACAGCAGACAGTTGGTCACTGTGTGCTGGGCACACACTTGGACTTAGAGGTGTGTTGGAGGGAGGACAGGGCAGGGCTTGGGAATATGGCCCTGCTCTGCTCTCAGAGCCCTGTGTCCTCTTTCCTGCTTTCTCTTAGTCCAGGGACATGCAGCTCAGCCAGGCACCATAGGGGAGCACCCACCTTAGACCCAGGCTTGCCTGATACCATGGCTCTGGATCTTAGAGCCACTCAGAACCTGGAAATACAACACAGATGAAGGTCACACAGATGAAGGTCACACAGTGAAGGTCACACAGATGAAGGTCACACAGTGGGGGCAGGGGAGCTGCGTTTGCTTTGTGGGTTTAGTACATTTGCCAAGAATTCTCTCTCTGCCTCTAATGGCAATGGTCAGCTGGGGAGAACATTCACCACCAAGAGGGGCTGACAGAGCCTTTGGAAGGGCAGCCTTGACCTCCAGGATCCAGGCTTTGGATACCAGGGATGCAGGTCAGGGTGGGGAAGGCCTGGCTGACAGCCCATGTCTGGAAGGCTTACCAGCAGCAAAGGTCACACTCCCTGAGGGTGTCAAGGGAGTGATGGCTGTGGTGCTGGTGTTTGGACGGTAACCGAATAAAATTAAACAAGAGGCATTCCTTTATGTGGCTTAAAATAAACAGCACCAATGATTACAACTACAAAGACCCAAAGTGTGTGTGTGTGGAGGGGGGAGAAACACCCCACCTCCTCCCAGCCAAGCTGATGCCAGGGGCCGGGCTCCGGGGTTTGCATGACAAAAGCACTCGACAAACAACAACAAATTGCCAGCTTGTCGGGGGCCGCAGGGCGCTCGCGACAACTGGCGCGTTCCTCCGTGCCTTGCTCGGCTCGTGGCCCACGGGAGGGGCCCGCGGCAGATGCTTCACGACCGCGGGCGGGGGAGGGGACGGCCTCCAAAGCAACCGAGCGGCGACTGCGTCTGCAGCCCAGGCTCAGGGCAGCGAGAGGGGTGCGGAGTGCTGGGTCTCGGGCGTTGCCCTACCGCTGGACAGGTGCATGGGCCTGGTGCATGGGCACCCTGCGGGCACCGCGGCTTTCCTTCCCCGGGGAGGTCAGGACAGTTCGGTGCTTGACGACCTCACCAGTGGCCGGGTCCTCCCTGACCCTGTGTCCATCCCTAAGGTGTGGCTGGGAGCAGAGAGCCCTGGCCCCTACTCAAAGCTCCCCCCACTTGAGACCCGGGCAGATGGCTGGCCAGAGCTAAATTGATTCATAATGATTTGTCTCTCTCCCCTGCCCGGCAACGGGTAACTTTTCATTAGAGACACAGATGTCTTAATAACGCAGTGCCAGGTCCTCCCACGCAGGCAGCCCCAGTATCCATTGTAGACAGATGTGGGAAAGGGGCTAAGGCTGTTAGGGTGACACATCGAGTGAGAATCCTAGCTTCACACCCCTGAGGTCTGCTGCCCCTCCCCCTAGGACATGTAACTGGGGTCACCTCCTCGTCTGGACTGTGGCACCCCCTCTTCAGCAGGCTTGCCTGGCAGGCCCCACTCCCCAGCTCCTTGCGGTGCTCATGGTTCTCCCTAGTTTCCAATCCCTGCCCCAGGGCCAGTCTGCAACCTGTGCTTGTCTGACTCAAGTCCACCTGCTCACTGCCAGCCCTAAAAACCCAGTGGGAGCTATCCATGTGCTCCTGGGCCTGGCCCACTGTTTTTCAGCGCTCGTATTTCCTGGCTGTGCCCCAACCCCTGCTGAACGTCCACTTTTTCAGTAGTGCAGGTTCTGTTCCTTCTGAAGCCCTATTTTCACACGAGGGTCTGGGTGGAGGTGCTCATGCTCTTCCCTCCTGAACTCCTTGTATGGCTGTCTCTGCTCCCTGGAGGCTCTGCACCCTTTCCCTACCCATCTCACACACTCATATCCTAGGCGTTCATTAGACATGAGGAGAGCCAGGTAGTGAGTACCACTATTAGAGCCCTGCCGTTCCTAGGTGCGTAGTCCTTCTCTGGCCTCTTCTGAGGGGGTTGGTCAGTGAGGGGTCCGCATCTCACAGTGTGAGTCTGTCACTGGGAAGCCCGTGAGAATAACTCCTGTGGGGATGCCGAAGGTCGCCCCAACTGACCTCTCATTTGATGGATTGCCAGGGTGTGAGGACCAGTTCTGATGTCCCTGACTCACTTCAATGAGGAAAAGGAGGCTGGCCTATGTCCTCGGCCTTCAATGCTCCTCAGGGCACAAAATGCCAGGTGTGATGTCCCCAGCATGGGGTGCTGGCTCTCTCTAGCTGGTCTCATCTGTCCAGCCTTCCCTGCTTCAGTCCCCACCCCACACTCCAGTGACCTGCTCCCTCTTCAGACGCCAGCAATTTTTGCCTCATTCCTCAGAATCTCTACCTTTGGATATGTCTCTTGGGTTTTATCCTCCTATGGCTGGACCCTGGATTGTCTGTATGGGCAAGTTCTTTCTCTCCAATCACAAGTATAAGATGGTGATGCCTTTGACTTCTGACATGTCCCTTGGAACCCTGCAGAGATACATTTGCCTGACCTCACAGGATGTCAGGTCTGAAATGTCTCTGCTGCCCCTAAGTCTCCCAAGCAGCCATGTGGTACCATGACACCTGTCCTTGGATCCCCAGATGCAGTCCCGCTGTGCAAATCCATACCAGAACAGTATGTGCCACAGGCTTGAAGAACGTGTCATTACAAGACAAGCCAGGAGTTCCAAACCGTTGTCCTAACTCTGCAGCCCTTTTCCTGTCTGTAAGTTTTCAGCTGTTGAGAACACGCCTCAAGATGGTGGCTGTGAATAGAGTGAAAACCAGACAAACACCAGCAGCTAAAAGATCAGGGCGAGTCATTGGAAAGGCTGGTTGTGTTAGGTGCTCTGAGCTGCCTCCAGGGGATCGTGGGTGCCTTAGTGCAAGCTCTCTGCTCCGAGCTCAGCACACAGTAGGTATTCAATAAATGCAGGCTGAATAGATGCAGCTGCTCTCTTCTGTCAGGGTCTGGGGAAGCAACAACACAGGTGCGGTGAGCAGCTGGACAGAGCTAACATCGCCTTGATGAGTAGTGGGAGTCAGTCTGGGGTGGGGGAATTTGAGTTTTCTCCCCCACATGCCTCAGACTCACCTACAGTATGACTAAACCAAGTGTATTCCTCACAGACAGCCTTCTAGAGCAAGCCAAGAACCCATCCATTCCACCTCCCCAAGCATCTCTCAGGCAAGTGTACCCTGCTCATGTCTTTTGTTTTTCTTAATGAAAGCAGAAAGAGCCAGGATTCCGTCTCAAGGTGCAGCCTTGAGTGTGGATGTCTTCATTCTGGCTGTGCCACTTTGGTGTGTCTGCCCATGCTGGCAGTTGCATCTGGGCCTCATGGGGTCCACGGCAGAGGACCAGCTCACCCAGCGCCCCACTCCCCATGCTCCTCCCAAAGACTCCTGCTTTCCCTGTGGACGCTCAGCAATTGTTCTCTGCTCCTTGCATAGCTCTGCCTGTGACATTTGTATGTGTGTGTGTGTGCACATGTATCTGGGAGTAGGGACCCGTGCCATGGTACACATGTGGAGGTCAGAGGACAGCTTTCAAGAGTCTGTTTTCTCCTTCCACAGTGGGTTCCAAGGACCAAACAAGTCACCAGGCTTATGTGGCAAGTGCTCACCTGCTAAGGTATCTTGCAGGTCCTTTGTATTTTTGAGATAAGGCCTGGATTCTAGGGCTGCCTGATTAGGCTAGGCTGGCTGGCCAGTGAGCCCCAGGGATCTGCCTCTGTTTGCCTCCCCAGTGCCGGGATTACAAGCTCTTGCCATCATGCCTGACTTCTTTGTGGTTGCTGGGGACCTAACTCAGATCCTCATAGGCGCACAGCAAGCACTTACTGACTGAGCTGTCTCCCTGTCCCCTGCTTGTGACATTTTGAAGTCCCTACAATGCTGGCGGCCCCCAAGCCTTCACCTCCCCACTTACCAAGCCCTGCGTGCATTCCTATTCAGGGACACCTCACTGGAGGAGGGTGGTTTGCAGGGCCTGTGCAATGCCCAAGGCTGGGCTGGACAGAACTGTAGTCCCTGCAGAGTCTCCACTCGGCTGCTGCAGGCAGCAGCAAGACCATCTAGGGAGCCCTGGGAAGCCACCCACCCTGATCTCTAGGGTTTGGCTTTCTCATATGTAGACTGGAAGGATTGATTGGACCAGAAACCACACACTGAGGAGCCCTGGGGAATTCATGGTAGGGAGTCCAGGCAGGTTGGCTTTGGAGTCTTCCTAGCTACTTCCTCTATAGATTTCTGAGCATGCAGCCCTGAGCCAGGCCCAGGGTGGGCCAACACTGCCTGGTTCACATCCATCTGTTTGAGGCAGGCTCTCTGTAAATAACGTTGGCTATACCAGGATCCTGCAGGATAGTGACACTGGCTCATTGCATCAGGGAAGAAGCCCAGCTGTTACTGGGGTAGAGCTGAGCTGGAGCTTGAACCCAGGTCTTTGTCTTAGAGCCCAGCAGGTGCCGAGAATCCTGTGCTCAGACCTGGGGACTCCTGGGGATGTGCTTTGTTCTAGCACAAGGCCTACTCTGCTCTTTCCAGACAGGAGTCTTCCATGTCCTCTGTTCTGCTGATTGATTGGGCAGTCTCCTCCCCTTTGTCCTGTGCTTCATGCGCCCCATGCCCAGACTGGGCCAGGCTGACAGTGGTAGCTGTAGGGTTGTAAAGGGGCCTGGGCCTGTCCAGAGTGTGAAAGTGTACAAGATGGAAGACAAGAGCTATTGCCCACTGCTGGGGAGAGGGAGCCAGGAGAGTGTTTATGTCTTGGGGGGGGGTCTCTTTTTTCCATTTTAGTAATATTTCAGGCTAAACTGCTTCCTCTTCTAAAGTTCTGGAGTTTGGAGGTCAGAATGGAGAGAAACTTAGACTACGGGTAGAAGAGGGCCTGATAACAATTAAGTCTCATGCTGGGAGGATGTGTTGGCCATCAGGTATGTGTGTTGCTGGCCCCTCCCTACCTGTGGGTCTCCTTGGGAGGACCCCAGTGAGCAGAGAAGAAGGTGAATTGGAGGGGGCTGGTTACAGCCTTGTATCTCAGAAGGATAGCCTCTTGGGGAGCTCCTGGACCACAGCACGCAGGCCCTCTCTCCAGGGCCAGACATGGGAGCCGGATGTCATGCACGGGAATTCCTTCTCTCCAAAGTCATAGTCAGAAACATCCATTCTCCTACTCCTGTGATCACCTGTAAAATGGGGGTGACCACATCCCCTCAGGTGGCAGGAAGGATTGGCAGAGACACTGTGCAGGATGACTAGACCCAAGCTGAGTAACTCATGGAGGATTTTCGATTTGGTTTTCATTCAGAAATACTTGCTTAGGGCCAATGAGATGGTTCAGCAGGTAACGTAGTTGCTGGCCTCTTCTTCACTGACCAGCTACCACAACTGCTTGGGTCAGACTCTCTGCTCTTAGCCCACTCTTCCACCAGATTCACAACACCCTCCCAGATTCCAGGACTCTAGGCCCAGCTGTAATGGATGTGGTTCAAAAGAATCTCTGCATTTTTTGAAACACTTGTGTCTACCTGACTATTCTGAGCAGGTACTGTTCTTTGCTTAGTGGGTAAAGCACTTGTCATGGGTGCATGACGAACTGAGTTCCATACATACCAAGAACCCATGTAAAGGTGGAAAGAGAAAAACAAGTCCACAAAGTTGTCCTTTGACCTTCACATGTGTGCTGTGGCACATATGCACCTACATACCTACACACCTACACATACACACACACACGCACACACACACACACACACACGCATGCACACAAGCAAATAATACTAAAAGACTTCCTGCTCATCACTAATAGGCTGGACAACAGTCAGTCAGGAAGGCCTCAAATAATGGAAATGCAAGATGCCTTAGACCCATCCTGGAGTCCAAGGCTAACTTGCAACGCAGATGCATACCTGCCACACAGGACCTTGTTAGAAACTTGGTGGTGGGACAGGCAGAATGGCTCATCCACCTGCTGGTGACAGGACTGTGGTCACTCGCATGACTCTGCCATCCAGCTACCCATGTGATCTGGGTAAGGCAGTTCAGCTCTTTTGGCATCAGTATCCCCAAATACATCCTCTGCAGGTCTGTCCTGTTCCCTTTGCTCCACTCTTGCCTAAGAAAGCAAGGTGCACTGATTTAGGCTACTTGGGAGAGTGGACACCTAGGGAAGAGCGCACACCAGAGGCGAACTCATGAGATGTCTAGTGTTAGTTTCAACACTGGTCTGTGGGGTTCTCTGATGGAATTTCAAACACGTGACTAACATTTATAATCCACAACTACAATTAGTTGACTCTAAGTAAAGGAGATTATTCTCAATTCCGCAAGTGGGCTTTACTAATCTATTGAAAGATCTCAAAAGTAAAAATGAGTTTTCCCTTAGGAAGAGGAAATTTTGCCTCAAGACTATAGCATCAATTTGTGGCTGTGATTTTCTAGCTTTCTGAGCTGCCCTGGAGAAGTCAGATATGTCAGTTGTGCGGGCATATTCCCTATTCCCTGAAGTCAATCAATCATCAATCAATCAATCAACCATCAATCAATCAACCAATCAACCATCAATCAATCAATCAACCAATCAACCATCAATCATCAACCAATCAATCTCTAAGTCATTTATCTTCCTACCGACTTACTTATTATCTATCTAAATCTATTACCTCTCCATCTACCTCTATCAATCTATCTGTTGGTCTGCCTATCATCTATCTATCTATCATCTATCTATCTATCTATCTATCTATCTATCTATCTATCTATCATCTGTCTATCTATCTATCTATCATCTATCTATCATCTATGTATCTATCATCTATCTATCATCTATCTATCATCTATCTCTCCATCTATCTATCATCTATCATCTGTCTATCAGCATCATCTGAGTAAAAGTCAGAGAAAATGGGTCCCATGAAATTATGAAAAGAAAAATCTTGTTTCTCTAGGTCCTTAAATACTAGCGATTGTTGCTTTTGTTGCTGTTTTAATAGGAAGTTTTCTAAGAAATGGAGTGTTGAGGACAGAAGTTCAGTTGTGTTTAGGAGGGATTTAAGAAGAGAAATACCTTTTGGAAGGACAGGGGGAGCCACTCCACG
>NW_008337322.1:4859366-4944288 GCF_000622305.1 Nannospalax galili | reverse complement strand
ATCTATCTATCATCTATCATCATCTATCTATCATCTATCTACCATCTTTCTTAGTCTTGTTCCTCTTTCTCAGAACCCTGACTAACACACCTGGCTCAAGAATATTCCCCAAGAAATGTGTTTGCTGCTTTCATGTCCTTCCAGGAAATACTGTGTAGAAACAAATCAGTTAGCTGATTTCAAGAAGTGGGAAGAATTGTTTTGGGTGCATTTGCCACGCACTTGAAAACACGGCCTCCTCTTCACTGAACGTCTCCAGCTCCACTCAAATCAGACTTCATGTTCTCAGCCCCTCTTGCCGGCTGTATTCATAAAGGCCTCTTGGATTCCAGGACCCCAGGCCTGGAATGGTTGCTGTTCACCAGAATCCATATTTTTTGAAACATTTGACTGGTGTCTACTTGACTGTTTTAAGCAGATGATGTTCTTTGTTTATGAGAGAAATTAGGCCAAATCCAACTTTTCCACAGATGGAGAAGCCTGAATTATTTATCAGAGGATCATGAATTTGGTTTTAGCAAATGGCAGGGCCGAGGGCGGCTGATTTGTGTTCCACTGTTGGAACAGTTTGATCCCAGCGGGTCCTGGGCCTTTCTGACAATGCTCCGGCCTGACTGGAGCGCCTAGGCTCCTTGGCTATCCTCACTGGGCTCCACTGGCTCCAGAGTGTGAGTTGCCAGGCCCGGTGAGGACTTGACTGGCCAATGGGATGCCTGGGCACTCCTGTGCCCCTGCTTGACCCCTGATAGACCCCTGTTGGACCCCCGCTTGACTCCTGCTGGACCCCTGTTGGACCCCTGCTAGATCCCTGCTGGATTCCTCTCTAACTGCAGATGGCACTCTCCCAGGAAGGGAAGGAGTGGGATTGCAGTGCTTGCTCCTCTGTTCTCTGGCAGCCATCATTCATTTCAATGGAACCATGTGGCAGTGAGTACCAGTTCTCAATGCTTACTGTGTGGAGGCTCTATCCAGCACTGATAGCATGGCGTTGGGAAGGTGTCTTTACATTTTATGTACTAACTCCTGTTGGAGAAGTGGGTAGGGGTCCTAGGGCTGCCCTGTATTTGTCCATTTGGTCCTTAGGACAGGTGATGAGCCATTCCTCCAGGAACTTGTCTAGGACTTCCTAGCCAATGAGCCACAGAGCCCAGCCCAGGACATCCCCAGCAGGACAGGGATGCATCTACTGGCTAGGGGCCAGAAAGGCTTCCACCTCTAAGCTGCTTGTGTTTGAGTGGGGAGAAAGAAGGAATCAGTGCAGTATCCTGCCGACCCAGAGAACTTGTTTGGAGGTTCCAGGGGAGCGTAGCTACTGCAACCCTTGACCAAACCTCAGCTCTCCTCTATAGGGGAAGATAGTTTTCGTCAACGGAGTGTGCAACTTCAGAAGGTACATTCAGGAAGCTATGAGGGAGGAAGGGGATACCTGCTTAGTCAGCCAGATCAGCTGAATCAATCCTGGAGATCAATGAGGTGACAGATGTCACAGCCAGATTTGCTCTTATATCTGGCTTGCCTATCTCTAATGGTGACTTCTTGTGGCTGTGACAAAACACCTGACAGGAGCAACTTCAGAAAGAAGGAAGGAAGGACTTATTCTGACCTAGTTCATTGTAGTGGGAAAGGCATGGTGGAGTGCTGAATTTCAGCTGCAGCAGGAACCTGTACCTGGGACTCTTATCATTCAGTCCCAGCCTCCAGCCTGTGGGATGATGCCACCCTCACTCAGGGTGAGTGGATCAGACCTCCTCCGTTAAACTTCTCCAGAAACACCTTCAAAGACATACCTGGAGAGCTATCTCCTTGGTGATTCAGCTCGCATAGGCCGACTCTCTTGCCTTCTTGAGCCTGTCATTTGTTCCAAAAAGGAGATGCAGACCTTGGATTTCCAGCCTTGAGTTGGCATGACTTGCAGCCTGCAACGGCCCATAAGGGGGTCTGGGCCAGATGCTGTGTCTCCCAGATGCTCAACTGTATCACTTCTGGCCACAATCCACTGCTTCCTTGGAACTGCCTGGTCTTTTTAAAAAATTTATTTGTGCACATGTGTTTGCGTGTGTGTGTGCGTGTGTGCGTGCGTGTGTGTGTGTGTGTGTGTATGTGTGTGATTGGGGTGGGGTGCATGCCACGGCACATGTGTGGAGGTTGGAGGACAGCCTCGTGGAGTCGGCTCTCTTCTTCTACCTTTTGTGGGTTCTGAGGATTGAACTCAGGTCACCAGGCTTGCACGATGAGGACCCTTACCCCAGAGCCATTCCCCTAGCCCTGTCTGGTCTTAAAATTCTGACTATGCCACTGATTGCTGGTGACTTGGGACATTTCAGTGCATCTTTAAGTCTCTCGTTCCCCTTTTCTCTCTGGACTTCCTTTTTCTGTATTTCCTGGAGCACCTGGAGGAGACCTGCCTCTTATGCTGAGGCTGTAGAACAAACGATCATGTAGGAATGAGCAAGGAGGCTGCTGAGGTGAGTCTCTTAAGTGTTTGGTTTGAACCATTTTAATTTGCACTCAAGTTTAATTACTATCTGTCTTTAAGGTTGCCCACGTGGGGGAAGATGTGTCGGGGCTCCAAGGATCCTGCTTCCAAACTTGCCTTCTGCTGTGCCTGTTTGGAATGTGTACAGACCTCCTCTCCATCCAGTGTTGTCTCCTACTAGGGCTTCAGGATCAGAGGCCCCCCAACCCCCAGTTGCCACCTTGCTCTCACCCCTGGTCCCTGGGCTCCTCAGAGTCCCGCCTTCCAAGGGGGTTTCCATTCTTCTTTCCTACCCAACCCGTCCGGTTCCAAGGAGGCAGATGGGGAGGGCGTGTGGGGTAGGGTGTCTGTAGGTGTCTGTAGAAGCTTTTTGTCATTTCTTTTGACAAAGAATCTCAGTCTGGATGTGGAATTGGTGAGGAAGAAAGTCAAGGAAAGTAAGTAAAAGTTCAAGACAAAGGGACCATCTAAAACTCTGGATGAGGGTGGGTTAGATGGCTCAGCCGGTGAAGAGTCTTGCTTTCAGTCCCTGGAACTCGTGTGGTAGAAAGAGAGAACTGACTCCCACAAGTTGTCCCTGGCCTTCACATCCATGTGCTCACACACAGTAAAATAGCTATAAAAACCTTGAGGTAATTCTCCCTTTTGTACAGAATTCCTTGCCCTTTCCTTCCCAGTTCATTCTATCTTTAGAACTGCCCAGGGCTGCTGGAAGCCTGGTTCCCACTGCCACTGACCAAGTTCAAGGTCTCTTTCAGGCCTAAATGAAGCTCTTCCTCTTCTGCCGAGACTTCTAGGGCTTTACCGGAACCATCTGTCCTGCACGTGTCTGGTTCTGGTGCTCACACAGTCCTTCAGGATATCTGTGTGTGGGGATGGTGTCTTTTCGCTCACTGGGCAGGCTGGCCAGCCCCAGGACAGGAGGACCGGAAGTACTCAGAAAGAGGAGGAGGGGGGGGTGCTGCTTAGGAGTGAGGGGAGAGAGGCAGGGAGAGGAGGGAGAGAGGCAGGGAGAGGAGGGAGAGAGGCAGGGAAGAACAGAAAGAGGCGGAGGGGGAGGGACAGAGGAGGGAGGAGGGAGTCAGTCTGCAGCACTTATTGGACTAAATACAGTCCCGGGACAGCAAATAATTAGGGCCTGAGTCAGCAAGTTTCACCCATAATTTCTTAAGCATCTGTCAGGCCACTGCCTCCCCACCCCTGCCAGGAGAGGAACAGCCGCTTCAAAAGAGCCTGAGTGGAAAGCCTCATTTAGCAAATGAGGGGAAATTTTAAAAATAAACCCAGGAGTCACCCTCCAAGAGGAGGCCACCCCCTCTCCTGCTGCTCATAGCTTCCCCCTCCCCCAGTTCAGCAAAGTCCATAAAAAGAGCTTGGGGGTCAGGTTGCTAGAGGGGAGGCATAGGGTAACAACACTGGTAAGTGACTCAGTTGGACAGAAGGACGGGCTTCTGGGTGTTCAGGTGTGTGGTGTTTCAGAGAAACCTGCCTCACCTGCCCGACAGTGTGTGGATGTATCTTCTATGTGGGGTGCAGGCTGGGACTTGTGACAGGGTGTGGCAGCACAGGTGTGTAAGCCACTGTGCATGTTCTTGGCAGATAGGTGGCTCTGGATGTGTGATGGGTTGTAGGTGTGTGACAGAGGGTCAGATAGATACTGCTGCAGGGTCAGACACATAGACCTGGTCCAGGGCTGCTGTTAAGAATAGGCCCTTGTCACCATTCTGGATGATTGTGGCTATAGATTGGTCCAGGCAGATTCAGTCTACTCTTGAGAACTCATCCCCCCTACCTCACTGAGTGCTGATGGCTGGCCTGGGCCTGGCCTTGCCCCCTGCTGTGAGTCCATCTGTTCAGCAGGCAGACCCCTTGCGAGGCAGATGGGGAGGCTGAGAGCCAACACTGTCCACCTGAGGTGGGATCTTAGATTACCTGGATCCCGACCCAGGACCTGGCCAGGTCTACACGCACACTTCATTTGGTTTCTCCCTACAACATTTGCCCAATGAGCAGGTACCATCAGCTATGTGTTACAGATAAGACAATCACAGCTCAGCATGTCCCTGAAGCCATTCAGGTCCTGTGCCTCCTGGTGTTGGGTTCATTAGTGCAAGGAGAACCCAATGTCTTAGAAGGCTTCTCAGCTCTCCATGCCCTACCCCACAGGAAAGGAGAACCCCTGTTTCCACAGCCTTGGGCTCTTTTGAGTAGAGCAGCTCTGGAGCTATTCAGGTTAGTTTTTAGACTATTAGCTTGCTGCTAAGGAGGTTGGATAGGGCCTAGAGAGGGAGATGGGCATGTGTCCACCTGGGCGGCCAGGGCCCTCTTGAGCCCATTGGAGCTTGCACGCCTGGGCTCTGCCTGTATCTGGATATGACTTCGACCCTCATAGCCCCCGCACTCTAGCTCTTAGTAAATGCAGCTCAGAGGACTCGGGCATCTTGGGGAGGGCCAGAATGGAGAGTATAGACCTCATAGCCAAGGCCAGGAAAGAGGTATGGCTGTCTTAGTGCCCTCTGAGCACCTGGAAAGCCTGCAGGCCCATGGCCTTCTGATACCCTTCCTGCCAGTCTGCCCTTGGTGCCAACTC
Organism: Nannospalax galili; assembly: GCF_000622305.1. Classification (NCBI taxonomy): domain Eukaryota; kingdom Metazoa; phylum Chordata; class Mammalia; order Rodentia; family Spalacidae; genus Nannospalax; species Nannospalax galili. The sequence continues at coordinate 4,939,222 of NW_008337322.1, read as the reverse complement.
TTCTGTTTGGCCCTCAGCACTGTCCGTGTCGCGCCCTGTGCGTCTTCCTGCCCACCACTGCCATTCTGCTGCATCCATCAACTTGTCCTCTCTGTGGGTCCCGCCACACATCATCTTTGTGAGGCCCCTCCCTGCTTGGAGCTGGCTGGCCTCCCCCTTGTCTGACACCCTTCATTCTGGATCTCTGGTTCCTCCTGATGCTCTACTTCTGCTAAGACTTGTTTTCTGGATACCTGTTCTTCTTCTGCATCTGATTCCTGTTGTTTTCACTAACTGTTGAACATCTTTCTAGTCAGTTGACAGTGTTGTCTGCAGGTCCCATGGCACTGGATCTCCCCACATATGGGACTGGATGTCAGAGCTGATCACATCTCTCCTTGCCCATCTCGGCACTGGGCCTGCCCATCCTCAGGGGTGGGTACCCATCCTGTGGACTCTGTCTACCTCAGGACAGGCCTCACTTCTTTCCCCGTGAGGCGCATACCAGCTCCTGTCCCTATCTTTCCCATGAAGAGGGGTCTGCTTTGGGGTTAGGAGGTGGAGAAGACTTGGAAAACTAGAGGTATGTAGGCGTAAGCCTAATGTTAGAGTTACACGTGCTTTACCACTGAGGCCAGCAAGTGGCTTTTCTCTGTACTGCTGTTTGTTTTCCCTCCCCTCTTCCCCTCCCTCCCTCCCTCCCTCCCTCTCACCCCCCTCCCTCGTGCCCCCTCCCTTCTCCCTTCCCCTCCTTCCTTCCCTTCCCTCCCCCTCCCTCCCTCCCTCTCTTCCTCCCTTCTTCCTTCCTGACTGGCTTGAAACTCACTTAATGTAGCAAGGATGACCCTGAATAATCTTACCTCCATCTCCCACTTGCTAATATTACAGTTTGTGCCACTATACTAGGTTTATATGGTGCTGGAAATGGAGCCTAGGGCTTTGGGCTTCATGTGTGCTAGGCAAACACTCTGTTAACTCCTGAGCAACATCCCCCGCCTGCCATATGCTTCATTCTAAAAAACAAGGCTGAGAACTCATATTGTGGAGTCCTAAAACTGTGTTGATCTTTAGAGCCCGTGGCTGCACCCTTCCCTCTAACCAGCAGCGCCCTTTGCTACCTGTTGACGAAGAGGAGGACAGGGACCAGGGAGGGAGTTCGAGAGATATTGCTTGAGGAATGCTACATAGAAGTTCCTGCCTCCCTAGTCTGTAGTCTTGTCTGTTCCCTTTACACATCAATTCCATCACTTTAGGACAGGCACGAGGAGAGGGGGAGAGCTGGCCCCTCTAGCAGGGAGTGGAAAAATCCATCAGGCACCTACCGTATATTTTAAAATAACTTACATGCACAGCACCCCCACATTCCCATTTCTACGTCTCAGATCTGATTATCCACAGTGCACACTCTCTCTCTTTTTTAATAAAAAATTGCTATAAATCTTTTTGTCACCGAAGATATAAGATGGGGGTGTGCTGGAGCAACTGCCTGGCTGAGTTGTTTTGTAGGCTGCTTGGTGGCCTGCTCCAATGCTTTTTAAAACTCTCTTACAGCTCAAACTGAGTCACAAACATGAGGCGGAAAGGAAAGCTGCCCCTGGCTGTCACTGGAGGAGGGAAAGGAGTCGGGCTTGGTGAGGCTTCTGCATCTGTGCCCCTAGGAGGCCTATGTGTCTTTATCCCATCTCAACCCAGGTTGGGCCTGTGGGACTGTCAGGAAGGAGGGAACTACATGCCCAGTGTAGAAACACTCCTTCCTGTGAAAAGATTCCTTTGGCCACTCCCATGCCTCTATTGCTTTGGTCTAGTCTGACCACTGTGTTCATGGGCCTGTATGGAACGGGAGGGAGGGCAGTGTACTGGTAAACTTTGGGGACTCAGTAGACTACCAGGAATCTGCACAACCAATCAGACACCGATGGGGAGCTCAGGAGAGGGGCATTTGCTGGAAACCATGCCAACAGACAACTGACCCACTGGGTGCCAAGGCCACAAAACATATTGAAAGGAAATATTTTACATTTATTTATCTATTAATTCACTTGTGTGTATATGTGTGTGCACGTGTGTGCCACAGTGTGTGTGTGTGTGGAGTTCAGAGGACAACTTGTGGCATGCGCCTTTACCCGCTTAGTCATCTTGCCAGTCCAAGAAATAATTTTTTCTCATTAAAAAGTTAAACATTTGATTGTTAAAAATTAATTGTATACAATGTCTTTTGATCGTATTCACCCCTCTCCCAGCTCCTCCCAGGCTCCCTCCCTTCCTCATGCATTCTTGGGTGTGTGGCCATCCACTGGAGTGTGGGCAGCTTTTTTCCTGCGGGGCAAGGTTCAGGAAGAGGAAAATTGGCCAATGTGCACCATGGGCCTTAGTGTATGGGGCCCTGTAGGTCTTGATTAAGCAGATGGAGCCCAGGGGATGCAGGCATAAGATGTGGGCTTTTGGCAGAAAGGCCAGGGGAGAAGTTATGGGGTAGGGAGGTGGAGGAATGAGTGAGCCAGAGCCTCAGGATGGATATGTGGGAGAGGGATGGAGATCAGTCTGAACAAAGCCTGCGAGGGCTCCCTGCATCTACCAGCTGCACACACCCAAAACGTGGCACTTTATGTTTACAGTCTTCAAGAAACCGGCAGTGTTCAGTAACCAAAGGATAGCGAGTGTAGGTGGGGTGGAGCTGTTACTCGCTATTCTTTTGGACCCGGGCCATTTTCCGTACATCTCTGTGCTTCCCTGTCCTCCTGTGTGAGCCAAGGCTAATGCCATTACCTTCAGAGTGGCCATCAGAATTCAAGGCATCAGTGTACAGAGGGCTGAACACTCAGGGAATCCCTCATAGATGTCATCTATCCCCACCACCAATATTGGGGCAGGGAAGGTGCCTCTGGGGCCGTGCACCAGCTCTTGCCAGGCCTTTTGAGACTGAGGCAGGTTCAGCATAAGGGAGCAAGACACAGTGTCTGCCTGGCCATTCCTTGGCCCTTGGCTGCTGTGGAGGGGACACATTTCATTTGTGTTTAATAAAGTCCAGGCGTGCAGCAGTTTATGAACCACAATGTAAGGTTTAGGAATGGATGCCGGGTATATACATTATATATAAAAGGTGTGTGTGCACGCATGTGTATTGTATATGCACGCACACATTTATTGGAAGTCTCAGGACCACTACTGTTATTAATCTGTTTCAGAGCCTGCAGCCTGGTTTAATATATGAAGTGACATGACAAGGCTTGGTCTGTCCTTCCCCCTCCTGCTCCCTGCCTTCTGTCTCCTCTCCAGGACAACACTACACACATGCCATATTAGATTCCAGTTTGGTTCTGTTCTGATAAGCAGGAGATTAAATAATGAATGAGATTCCCATTAGCTCAATTTGGGGGGCACATATTTCAGGCAACCTTTTCCCTTTTTAATCAGGTCTGCTCTGTACTGTGGAGTATTTTATGTTGAAAGGAAAGAATTTTTAAAGGTGCATCTTGTGTGTACTGAAACGTGGCCTGTACAGGGTATCAATGAGGTGACTCAGCTGGGAGCGGCTGGAGGATGAGAAGAGGAGTTTTGAAGACTGCTCTCTGGGACATTAGCTCTACCTGCCTCCTCTTCTCCTCTACTCTTCTCCTTCCCCTATCCCAGGGTCTGCTGCTCCTAGACAGCTGGACCCCCAGAGACTCTCACTAGAAAGCATGGCTGTTAGCTGAGTGTGCTGGCACAGACCTATAGTCCCAGCACTTGGGAAGCTGAGGCAGGAGGACTGCTGTGAGTTCAAGGCCAGCCTGGGTTACATAGTGAGTACCAGGTCTGCTGGGAGATCTTGAGATCTTATTTTAAAAAACAAAGCAGAACAAAACAAAATGAGAGAGAGGAGAGGAGAGAGAGAGAGAGAGGAAACAAAGAAAAAGAGAGAGACAGAAACACTGCTTATGAAAACCGTATCCCATGCACAGGAACTGCGTGGCAAATGTCATCCTGTCATGCAGCTGAAGTCCCTGCCTTTGTCTCCGGAAGATCCCGAGTCACGTCTTTCAAAGAACTACAAGGGACCCAGCACCCAACACCCCCAACATGCAAGCATCTGGTTCCTCCACTCCCCTCTCTACACTTGCTGTTCAGCACCCTCACTAAACTGGTTTCTCATGAAACAGCCGGGAAAGCGTTTCTTTCTTTGGGGGAGGCAGTGAGAGGCGGAAGTGTGGAGGTTCAACAAAGGCTGACAGATCTGCAAGCCGCCTCACACTCCCTTCCCGATTCTTCCTTGCTTCCTGGAAGAGGAGGCAAAGCAGGATAACCAGGGCTCCTTCCCCTCAGCTCTGATCTGAATCTCTGAGTTCCAGTTGTACACCAAGATCTGTCTTAGGGTACTGTGCTCAGTCCTGTCACAGAGACTGCCAGCAAGCACCATGGTTATTTCCCTGGCAGGGATGGGGAGGCCAAGGCTGGGCATCCACAAATCACTGTCCCCAAGCCACAGCTAACAAGTGGAGAGTCTGGTCTGAGGCCAGGCCAAACTCTGAGGGCACATGCCTCTAGTGTGCTACTTCTGGTTTGCCAGATCCCATTCTGGCTCTTTCTAGCACAAGGTACTCTCTGCATCCTGCCGCACATGTATGTGAGGGACTCTTGGTCTCTGTTCTGCTCCAGCCCTGGCATTAGGAAGCCACAGTAGCCACATCCTTGTCCTTTTTGGATCGCTCTGTAGCAGGCAGGGAGCCTGTCTAAGGCTTCTTGGGCTCCCGTGCACCCAGGCCTGGGACCTATGGACTGACTGAGTGGCTAAGCGTGAAGACGATGAGCAGGAGCAGGGGCTCAGCCTGCTTGCTCTCCTCCAATGTCCGGGGGTCGGTCATGTGGAAGCAACCGAAGCCTGTCCTACATAGTTCATGGCTGGGAAATGTGGCTTTTCCCCAGCGATGTGATTTCCTACATGAATAAACACTTTCCCACTGGCTCTCTGAGAGGACAGGACGGGCACCTGGAATAGGGTTACTGCCTCTTGCCCTATAGCTGCCCTGAGAACAGGAGCCAGAGGTAGACAGTGAGATGGGACCCCTCAGCAGGGAGCGCTAATTCTCAAGGAGAGGCCAACTGGGTTCTAGAGGCAACTCTAAGATTATCAGAGTTGGGAGGGGTCCTGGGGACATTGCAGTTACCTCCCAGATGCTTCAAGGGAGAAGGATGACCCTTGCATAGCGGGCTGCCACACTGTGGGACACTCCTTGCTGTTAGTAAGCTCTTCACACTAAGCCGAACTCTGTCTTAAACCTGGTGAATAGGACAATGTAACTGTCCTCCCATAATCAGATCGGCCTCCGGTCCTTGGGACAGAGTGACGTGTAAAGGACAGAAAGACGAGATGAGAGAAGCGAGTGTGGACCCCCACTTCCCCTGTGCTGCCTCCCTCGCAGCCCTGGCTTATACAATCCTGGCTCGAGTTCCAGCTCCAATTAATCTACTCTCTCCCCTGTCTCCTTCCTTCTCCTGCTGCTGAAGACAAGGAAAGGAGAATGTGCCCTTTTGGCTGATGCCTCTGCTGAATTATTTGAGAAGCAAGACTTTAAATGGATGTTTAAAGGGCCAGAGGCCCAGGCCTCCATTCCTGACTATATCAAGGTTTGGGCCTCCAAGCAGGTGGGCAGTCACGACCCAGTCACCCACCCGTGCCTGATACTGCCAGGCCCTCAGGTTGGGAAACCACCTATGTGGACTGACATCATGTGTGAGTGCTTGTGCATATGTGTGGGTGTCCTGGCCAATGCTGTGCCAGCTTTCATGTGTGGTGTGTGTGTGTGTGTGTGTGTGTGTGTGTGTGTGTGTGTTTATGCATGTATACTCCTTAGTGGCAGCTGGATGCACACAGGTCACACAAAGGTTTTGCATGCATGTTCTTGTTGAGGGAGTTGTGGGCTGTGCAGGATGAGTGTACGCCCACTGCTACATTTATGGTATGTGCACCCACAAAGCTGAGTGAATCAGATGTGTGAATTACCCTGCGTGTCTCTTCCAGATAAGCAGCTAGGGTGCGTGTAGCCCAGGAAATCCCCAGGTGGGGTCTGGGCAGAATTGCCCTGACGCCTGCAGGAATGCTGCTCTCTTCCTGAGCTCTGTTTCCATGGTCTGTCATGGGTCCTGGAAGAAGGGCTGCCACTGTCTCCTGGGGACAGAAACTTAAGGGAAGAACTGAGATTTATTTTGAGTTTAGAAATCTAGGAGAGAGGGAAAGACTATCGTGTGTGCATGTGTGTGAGGCTGTGTGAGCCTGGGAGAGACTGATGTTATGTTGGCTTGTGACTCCTGGCCCCCTATGCACCTGTGTGTATATATGTGAATGTTTGCAAGGCACAGGGACAATGGCAGCCCAGCTGGGTCTCCACCATCTCCAGAAGGTGAAGCCACATGTCTGTGGAGCACATCACTGCAACCTCCTTCTCATCTGCCCCATGGGAGTGGAGAACTTTAGCTATTGATTGGCATTTAGGGCATGCAAATGAGCTGAACCCTTTCAGAGTCCACCAAGTCCAACCCAATCAGAGGTCACTGGCATCCAGAGAACAGCCCATGTCAGGCAGAGCTGTCTGTGGGTCAGGCTGAGTGGCAGCTCTGTGGATAAGGCTGGCCAGGGAGTCGGCACAGCTCCCTATTCACCTAGGCCACCCTGGCTGGTTCAGGCGGTGACTAGGCCTTCTTCCCAGTGCCTTCCAGGGATTCCCCCTCTCAGCCTTTGTTTCTCCCCAGGGCAGGGTAACAGTCCACCTGAAATGTAAGGGTCTCACTATGTAGCCCAGGCTACCTTGAAACTTGCAGTGATCCTCTTGTGATTCCCTTGCCTTTGCCTCTAGAGTACTAGATTACAGACATGCATCACCAACCATATCCAGCCTTAGGATCACTTCTTTGTCCTGCGTTAGTTTCCGTCAATCTGTCCATCAGTCGGTCTGTCAGTCAGTCTGTCTGTCCTTCTCTTCCTCCCTCCTTCCATCCCTTTCTCATTGTTGATGAACCACCCGCAAAGTTGCCACCCAGCCACTCAGCAAACAGACCTCTGGCTCTGATGTGCCGTCCAAGTTCAACCCAGTCCCTCTAAGTTCCCTGGTGCTCACCGAGCCCCTGCGGTGGTTAAGTTCCCAAAGCCTACTTCCAACAGACAGTTATGACACTTTGTGTCACAGGAGTTACAGCTCAGAGGGCGAGACTGCTTAAGGCATGGTCATAAACTAGGTGTCTACCCTTGTCTGAGGACACAGAGGCTCCCAGCTGGAGTTCAGAAACATATTTTATTCAAATCAGAGTGGAGCTGTCCTAGGTGCAGGACAGCGTTCTCTTGCCACTGTCTCTACAGGCCTTGGTTTAGCCGTGCCTTTTCATAGAATATGGGGGGGTGGATGCTATGGTGGCTGGATGCATGGACGGTGCGTGGATAGATGGGTGATTTCACTGCTGCTGCAAGCTCTGCTCTCAGGGAAATGGGGGTTAGTCAAATGGGTCAGTCGTGAGAACGGTTAGTGGAAGTGCTAGCTCTCCTCACGCCTCCCCGTGGCTCCCACCAGACTGTGGGGGGCTGGGCCAGGGGTCTCCACTCCCTGCCCAGGCTCTGCACACACATTATTGGCTCGCTCTTCAATCATGCCTTTTCCAGCTAGCTGCTCCTGTCACAGCACATCTTGTTAGCCCCGGAGGCTCAATGAAATGGAAATTCATGTTTAAATTTAAAAACAACATATTGACCCTGGGAGCCAGCGATGTCTACATTTTTAATAACTTACTCAGAATGAAGGCTTGGATGAGCATGTGTGTTGCTTCATGTCAGCTGTCTGCATGTACTCATGTGTGTTTTGTGGGGTGTGTGTCTGCATGTATGTGGGCATCTGTGGGTATGTTCATCTGTGTCAGTGAGCATCTATGTGTGCCAGGAGGAGACAGCACCAGTATTTGCTCTTGAGTTCTGTGTCAAAGGCTGGGGAAGGGTATGTGTGGGAAAAATTGATTTAATTGGTACAGGCTTGGATAGAGGGCTTAGAGACAGATGGACACAACAGGCGGAACTGGCCAATTCTTATTCCCACTCCTTTGTACCCCTCTGTTATAAGGGTCCTTTTTGGTCTATGATTCATGGATCAGTTGTGGGGAAAATCCCAGTTGGCTAAAGTAAGCTGGGCCCTGAGTGAGCATTTACTCTGTTCATCTCTTGACAAACCCAGCATGGGTGCTCTGGGACAGTGTTGTCTTCCCAAGTGGAGTCCAACAGCTTTCCAGACCCCTGTCCTTCTCCCAGAGGGTCCTCTCATCATCTTCCTGTGTGGTGACCTCTGGTGTGAAGGAGGAACAACCTGGTGGTCTGAAGACTGGAGAGCAGGCCCTGCCTCCAGCCAGCTGTGTGGTCAAGCTGTGTTACACCCTCTGGACCCTTGTTCTAAAGCCTCCAGAAGGCCCATCACAAGGGTCAGTAAACTGTGATGCTGTGAGCTCTGCTCTTCAACCGAGTCTTATCACTGTCAGTCTGTTCTAAGCACAGTCTATGTCAGGTCACTGACTCTTCTGCTCTGCAGCTGGGTACAGCTGAGGGAAGCCCTAAGTCATGGCAGGATGCAGTAACCCCTTGCTCACTGCCTGGAAACAGCAGGATGCCAGTTTCAATGTTCTCTGAGGGTCCTCTCATCATCTTCCTGTGTGGTGACCTCTGGTGTGAAGGAGGAACAACCTGGTGGTCTGAAGACTGGAGAGCAGGCCCTGCCTCCAGCCAGCTGTGTGGTCAAGCTGTGTTACACCCTCTGGACCCTTGTTCTAAAGCCTCCAGAAGGCCCATCACAAGGGTCAGTAAACTGTGATGCTGTGAGCTCTGCTCTTCAACCGAGTCTTATCACTGTCAGTCTGTTCTAAGCACAGTCTATGTCAGGTCACTGACTCTTCTGCTCTGCAGCTGGGTACAGCTGAGGGAAGCCCTAAGTCATGGCAGGATGCAGTAACCCCTTGCTCACTGCCTGGAAACAGCAGGATGCCAGTTTCAATGTTCTCTTTTTTTAAAGATTTATTAATTATTATTTATGTGTGTGTGCTTGCATGTATGTAGGTGCAACATACATACAGGTGCCCATGGAGGCCAGAAGAGGGTGCCAGATTCCTTAGGACTGGAGTTACAAGTAGTTGTAAGGCACCTGATATGACACTGGGAAACTGAACCTGGGTCCTCTGCAAAAGCAGCGAGTGCTCTGAACTGCTGAGCCATCTCGCAGCCTCCATTTTCTTATTTGTTCACTTTTCCATCTATTCGTGTACCCATCCATCCATCCGTCCATCCATCCATCCATCCATCCATCCATCCGTCTGTCCGTCCGTCCATCCGTCCATCCATCCGTCTGTCCGTCCGTCCATCCATCCATACATCCGTCTGTCCATCCATCCACCTAGCCATCCATCCATCCATCCACCTATCCATCCATCTGTCTGTCCATCTGTCCATACATCCGTCTGTCCATCCATCCACCTAGCCATCCATCCATCCATCCATCCACCTATCCATCCATCTGTCTGTCCATCTATCCATCCATCCATCCATCCACCCACCCATCTGCCCATCCGCCCATCATCCACCCATCCAGCCGTCCATCCATCCACCTATCTATCCATCCATCCATCCATCCGTCTGTCCGTCCATCCATCCACCTATCCATCCATCCATCTATCTGTCTGTCCGTCCATCCATCCACCCACCCATCTACCCGTCCGTCCATCTGTCCATCCTTCCATCTGTCCACCTGTCCACCCTTCTGTCTGCCCACTCATCCGTCTACCCATCCATCCATCCATCCACCCACCCACCCATCCATCCACCCACCATGACATGGAAGAAGAAAGGCCGTGTCTGACAGGCAGGATCAGGAGAGTTGTCATAATGTACTTGGTGACTGAACTCAGTTCAGGGGACCAGCTGAAGAAGGAACGGAGGGAGTGGATGGCCAGGACAGAGGCTTGCCTCCTGGTGGTGAGTGTGTGAAAGGCCTGTTTAGAGAATCATGAATCCCTAACACGGCTGAAGTCCCATGACTCAGTGGGAATAGAAACGAAGTCTAACCCAGCTACCTGATGGAGCTTCTTTCCAGTCACCCACAATTTTCTTTACCTCTGTGAGAAAAGCAGGAAGACTGTTGGATGCCTGGCCCAAAGATACACAGCAAGTCTGTAGCAAAATGGGGCTCACAAACCCAAGTTTTGAATTCCTTAACCTGGAGTTTTCTTCTTAATGATATAGCATAAGGAGCTCAGTCGGAAGTCTTGCTCGTTAACTTCATGGGAAGTTGGAGAGGGTCTGTAGGCACTCTGTTTCTGTTACCTGTGGGAATGTGGCACAATGCTTGGTGGTTTTCCGTTAATATTTTGCTGTATATGGAGCCTGACAAGTTCCACCATTGAATGTGACAGGTTGGGAAGATTAAAAAGAGGAGCTAAACTAGCGGCAGTTGGGGATGAGGAAAAGTAGCACATTTATGAATAATTTCAGCTGAATCCTCACAACATGACATTCCCTGGACAGAACACATTCATTTTCTTATTCACCATGACTCCTGCAATATTAGTGATTTGTTACCAAATCAATTATTAATTTGTACAGGAGAACGAGGCTCTGTTGCTTAACTTTTCTGAACATGGGGTCTGGGGTGGGGCAGGGAGAAGGTTGTTTGGCCTCTTTCAGAATGTGGAAGGGCAGCCGAGAATGAGGAAGAGATCTATCTGGCTGGGGTGTGTCTCAGCCTCCTCAGGGACCCACGTAAGCCATAAACCCCCGAGGCACCAGAGCAATGCAAAGCCTGGTATCCTCTGGGGCCATTTGAGGCCATCCATCCATCCATGCATCCATCCATCATCATCAATCATCCATCCATCCATCATCCATCATCCATCCATCATCATCCATCATCCATCCATCATCCATCCATCATCCATCCATCCATCCATCCATCCATCCATCCACGCATCATCCATCAATCATCCATCCATGCATCCATCCATCCAATATATTGCCTGCCACCTAAAGTTTCTCATGCCTGTGACTCTCCATCCTCTCCTGACCCCTCCAGATCCTCTCCACACAGAATCCAGCTTCAATGCTTTACCGCTGAGAGCCTCTTCAGCTCCTCAGTCTCCATCCCAGAACTCCCCATTCCTTAGTTTAACCAACACACAGTCTTCATGTCCTGTCTTATTTCTCGATTCTCCAGAATAACTTAGTACCTGCTGCTGCATCACATCAGATCTGTTTGTTTGCTTTTTTTTATTTTACTTTTTTGTATTTTGTGTGTAGGAGTGTTTTACCTTCCTTCATTTATGTAAGTGCACCACATGCATTGCCTCCAGGGGCCAGAGAGGACGTTAGATCCCCTGGAACTGGAGTTACACACGGTTGTTGGTTGCTATGTGGGTGTTGGGAACAGAACTTAGGTCCTCTGCAAGAACAATAAATACTCTAACTGGTAGACCACTTCTCCAGTCCCAAGGTCTGGTTTTTAACCAAGGAGATGATAGTGTCTTACGCTGGATAGTCCAAGCTGGAACTCTGGGACAGGGACTTTGAAGTCAGTCTTTTAAAATAAGATTCAGGGCATCCTGGGGCATGCTGCTTAGCTAGCCTGGGAGGGTCTTTGTCTTCTCGTGCATCAAACCTAGGGCTTCAGGAAGCTGAGGGGCTAGAGAACTTCAGCACATCCAAGCCCTGCTTAACAGTTTGGTTTCTCTCTCTCTCTCTCTCTCTCTCTCTCTCTCTCTCTCTCTCTCTCTCTCCCTCTCTCCTCGTTACTCTGTTGCACCTGTTCTGTGTGGTGGAGGCAGAAATGTGATTCTTCAGCCAGGTAAGCTCTGAGGAAGGCAGCTAGGATGTGGCAGAATCTCCCTGGGAAACAGAGCAGGGAGGAAGAGAGGGGAAGGAAGGATGTGTGGGAGGAAGACGGGAAGAAGAAAGAAGGAAGGGAAGAGCACCTTCTCAAGACAGAGTCAGTAGGAGAGGCTTACATATGCAATCTTCACTGGGACCACAGAGCCCCAACCGTGGACACCTCCTGGCCAGCCAACCCCACCCAGATGCCCTACAGCTGTCGTTAGGCCCTAGGGACATCACAGCCTCCCTGCAAGAAGTTCTCAGAGCACTAGACTACAGGCTAAGAAGTGTTTCCTTTTCGTAAGTCATATGGTTGATAGTTTGTGGGTCTGAAGGACGTTCTGGGGCTAACTCAGCCCCTGGGTCCTGAATACTTGCTCTTGACCCTCAATTCGAAGTCTGGCTCCTGCCCATTTCCTTGACACGCTTGGAAATGCACCAGTGAGGAGTGTCACCAAAACCTGCCTCTCTTTCAGGCCAGAAGTGGTCTGATCACAGGCTTCACTGTGTCTCCTCCTTACTCTCCTGCTGTCCCTCCCCATCAAGTGTGCAACCCATGCAGTTGGGAAGCTGAGCTGTCCCAGTACTGAGCTCTGCAGGCAGTAATTACTGCTGGATAAATAAACCAAAGGGGAACACTGTCGAAAAATCTAATTACTATGCAGCACGGAGGTTTCAACCTTGGTCAAGTACCAGCAGGTCTGATTTACACACTGTCAGAAACGACGAGCATTCAGCAAGGTCTCACTGCTCCCTCCTGGTGCTCGCCTCCTCAGTGGCTCTGTGGTCTGTTACTCAGGACTGGCCTGTCTCCTCTGAACCTCCAACTGTGGTTTCAGGGTCTCGCTGGACGGGCACTGTGTGCTCCCTCATCACCTCAATTCCATCAAGTCTTCACACTGCCAAAGCGAAACGGCTTTGGGGGCACCTAACCCAACTCTGCAATGATCAGTGAGAAGGAACAGACATTTGGGATTTGGCTCTGTCCTTCTTGCCGTGGGACCTATGTCAATTTATTTGGCTTCTTACATTTTTCTCATTTTCATGTTTCCTGCTTGTCTTACAGGTTGCTGAGGTTAAGAATATCATCATGCAAACGAAAGGAAGATCAGTGATCAAGTTTTTAGAAGAAATGAAGGCCCAGAGAAATCCAGGGACTGCCATTGAGCGTCTGTGGTCAGCAAGCAAGTGGGTCCTGGAGGGCCAGGCTCTCCATCAGAGCACAGTTTGGTGTGCTGCACAATTCCTTCTGCAGCACCCAGCTGATGTTTCATGCTACCCTGCCTCTCCTAGCTCAGGTGTGTGGTAGACACACTTCAGGGAGCAACAGGGGAAGGACTGCTGGTCTCTGCTGATGTCACTGTGGTGTGAAGGGCAGCAGTGAGCTTCACACAAGCTGTAGGGCCTATCTAGCTCAGTGTGGGCTACTACCGTACTCCTCCGAGTCTCAGCACCTGGTGTGGAGCCTAGCACCAAGAAGGGGCTCGACTGCGGCTATGGAACACATAGGCCAACTGTTAAAACTCGTTTTACTTTTCTCTTTGGTTACATGACATGAGTTATAAGTGAATTTCCATAAGGAACAAAACTGCATTTTTTAACATGATTCTAGAAGCATCTTTGTGAGCATAAATTGAGGAAGACGTATCATGGAGGGAGTGTTAATCCTTCTAGAACATTCTACTCAGGAAGCCACTGCCATTTGCTGAGTCAGAAAAGAGGATGTAGAGATGGAGTTGAAGTATGTGACCCCAGAGGAATCTCTACCCAACACCTGCTCAAGACCTTTGGGAGTTAGAATGGGGTCAAGCCTTTGAAGAAATTTGAGGTCAGAAAGGGCATACTGTGTTCCTGGAACGTGGGAAGAACCCCCACCCTGACTCGTCCAGAAGGAGTACGTCAGGGACAGAGAGAGCTTGAAGTCTCCCAGGGCAGACAGAGATCCAAGATGTGGATGGTGAGAGGCGAGCTCACTTATGTTCTCTCCACGCTGGTCAGATGATGAGCTGCAGAACCCTCAGAAGACCTCAACCTCAGGAGCACCCTCAGGGTGTGAAGGGACCCCCAGGGGAAGGTACGGTCCACGCTACACTTGGAGGATCCTAGAACATAGAGAAAATCATTTCTGTCTGGGTCTTGGACCACCTGCTCCTCTTAAACCCCTTGGCCTCAGCTATGTTGGCTTATAGTAAGGATCCTGGGAACAAATCAAGCCCTATGCTGGCCCAGTGTTGGTGGGGGAAGTGGGGCACACTATGTGAAGGACTCATAAAATGACCACTCAAGGGTTCTGGTAGCTGCACCCAGTATCACAGAAATTATCTGCTCTTCTGCTAAGTCTCAGCACTGAGCCATACACATTTGACATGTAGCTGGGAGGCTTGGGCTTGGGGGGAACAACAGTGCCACTCAGCCCTGCAAGTGGCTGGCCACAAAGTGAGGAGACCCTGACCCTCAAACTAGAAGGAACTGCAGGGCTAACTGATGTCTGAGCCAGGTGCGCCCTGACCCCCACCCCTTACCAGCTCATTTGTGGGTAGCTACTTTTGGTCTTGGTGGCCTAGTTTCCCTGTGGTGGAAGGGGATGCCAGCTCCTGCCTCACAGGCATGAATGGAGCAGTGAGTGCACTTGCAGAGAATGACTGTGAAGGGGGGGGGCGGCAGGCTCCTTTGTGTAGGAGGTGGGACTCGAACTGGGGGAAGAGCAGGAAGTGTGTGGAACTGTGTGAGCAAAAGTGCACTGGAGGAACTCCTGCTAGGGGCGCTGGGAGGAATGCTGCCTGGCTGTGAGGATGCTCTGCCCAGCTGCCCACGGCCGGGAGGAAGGCCTGTGCCTGCAGGATAGTCCAGCCTCTGCTGGAGAGCTGGGCACAAGTGCTTGTTTCCTGAGCTGGGGCCAGAACCCAGCTAGAGCTGTGAGAGCTTCCTCAATCCAGTGACCTGCGCAATCCCACGAGGAGGCCTTTCTGGGCAGACAGCAAGCCAGGCACAGCAACCACCTAGGGGAGATGTCTCTCCAGGGCCTCCCTCTTGGTGGCTGGGTCAGAGACTCCCAGCTCTGAGGGTCTGTCTCCTGGTCCTCTTGGTGGCTGGGTCAGAGACTCCCAGCTCTGAGGATCTGCCTCCTGGTCCTCTTGGTGGGTGGGTCAGAGACTCCCAGCTCTGAGGGTCTGCCTCCTGGTCCACCTGGGAGCCTCGAAGGACCAGATACCCTTTCTTTCCTCAGTAACAGCCTGGTGCTTTGTGTTGTCACCCTGTCCAACCCAAGTAAGAGCTGCCCTTGAACCTAGGACCGACCCCTCAGGTCTCCTTAGCCAGGATTCCTAACCTCTACGACAGCTCTTTCCTTCCTCTCTCATTCTCCACCCTGCATTTCCCCTTCCATTATCTGGCTTATGTGTAAGATTTACTGGATCTTTGGTCCTTACCCTTCTGTCTCTGACTCTCTCCCCTCCCTCCCAGCCCTCTCAGAAAACAGGACACTCACTTTTCCAAAAGTCTCAGAATTCATTGCAAGGGGTTGGGGTAGGCAGGGATTACCTTGTATCCTCTGTTAGTTAATACAGGGGGAAACTGAAGCTTAGAGGTGCTTAACATGAAATTCAGGCCAGGCTGGACTATAACCAGAACTCAGGTCTCCTACCTCCATGGGCACGCCTTTCTACCCAACTGCCTTCTCTTCCTCCCTGTGCTGGGCTATAGGGGCTGTAGGCTCTGCGGCCGGCTTCGGAGGACAGCCCTTGGAGTCTGGCCACCTCCTGCTCTGATTAACAGCCTCCCTGCTCCCAACTGTGTCATGCATGAGTCATGTCTCCCAGCTAGACAGTGACCTGCTGCTGCTGCAGCTGTGTACCCCCTTTTTGGAGCCCCATGGTCTGTGCACAGAGTGGGGCTCAGTGAAGCCCACTGAGTGATAAACAGATCTGTGACTCAGGATTGAGGAAGACTGGACTTGACCTTCGTCCCGTAGAGAAGGGGCTTGTGGGACAGAGGGTCACACAATCCTGAGATAGTCAAACGCAGCCTGTGCAATGTGAAACACCTGGCGTGGACGGCAGCCCTCCTCTGTCGGCCAGTTAGCATGACCTGATTCTCCCTGGGAAGGCAATCCTCACACCTCCCTCTGGTCACCCACAGGGTGGCTTTTTAGAAAGCTGCAGAATGTGAACACTTGGAGAAAAGATATTCCTGGAGCTTTGTTCTGACAAGCGCTCCCCTTTCCAAAAGCCAGTCCTCCATGCCTACCTTAAATCCTTCTTGCTGTAAAACATCTCTGATTTGCCATGCGGTGGGTGGGCAGCCACGTTGACTTCCACTAGGCAGGTGAGGGAATTGAGTGTGACAAGGACAGGTGACTTCCCCAACGTCAGACATAGGGTCAAGGCCTGAGAGGGGGACAGACTCCAGGTTCCTATGACACTTTGACCTCCCGTCCTCTGACAGTGGGAGGGATGGCAGCCTGCTTCACCCTGGGGATGATCTCTAGTGGCCATTTTGTGTCCCATTAAAAGAGCTGCCCGTCCTTGCCTCCTCAGGCCACGCAGTGTGTGAAACAAGCAAGGTCTTTATCAGGGAGGGAGGAAGCGTCCTAGTCCCCTCTTGCTCCCTGTGGCTTTGATGCCGAACACCTACACATACCAAACCCGTGAGACAAAGCTCTGCAGGTGTTGAGAATAAATGGGGGAGTGAGAGAGGAACCCAGAACTTGGGGGGGGACCGCTGGACCCAAGGAGGAATGTGATGCTGTGGGTGTGGGTTATGCAAGTGGGTGGAAATGTGTGCAAATTTGCAGCTGAATGTGCTTGTGTATCCGTGCCTGTGCAAGCATGTGTTGGAGATGCAAGAGTGAGCCAGGCTTGGGTCCATGGGGCACCGCCTTTGTCCAAGTGCCTTGGTTATGTTTCCGGCACAAAGAAGCCACGTGTTGCTGGGCTTTGCCAAAGAAAGCAGCTAGACACCACTCTGTCCTGATTTTCTCAGAAGAAAGGCCCGTAGGTCATCCCTTGGCTGATTTCAGCAGGGATGACCCACAGTTCTCCTGCCCCCAGATTCTGACGTGAGCATGATTTCTATGACTGTCTACTGCACCTAACTGAGGCTTGGGACCTCCAATTAGAGAGGACCCCACCCCAGCCCATAGGCTAGCTCATCGGCCGGAGATGGGCCAATGAAACCCTTTGCTGCTGGGCTGCAGACAGAAGACGCAGACCTGGGTGGAGCCTTTCCTTGGCTCCTCTAAGTCCTCTTGACATGGTCAAGGGTCTTTCTAGTGAAGTGAGCAGCCCTGATGACTTGCCCAGAGGCCTCAATTCTTGTAGGGTGTAGACTCATGGAAACAATAGACCCCATGGTACTGAGGATAGGATGGGCTGGAAGGCTGCTAGGAGGAGGTGGATGGGAGGTGGGGCCACAGTGGAGCTCAGAGGCATTCCTGACAGAGGAGGGGGGGGGTGTGAGTGCAGCACCGTGGAGATTGTCCTTGTAGAGAGAGTGAGGGTGACTGCTTTTCCACTGTCCCCAGGCTATTGGCTCTGTTCTCTCCTCCGCTCCATGGGCAAACCTGAGTGAAGTTGATAAGGGTGACTGCTTTTCCACTGTCCCCAGGCTATTGGCTCTGTTCTCTCCTCCTGTGCTCCATGGGCAAACCTGAGTGAAGTTGATGTAGTAAAAACTCAGAGTGGGGGTGTCAAAGTCCTGTGCTCACCCCTTCTCGTACCCCTCGAGTACTCTGGGAAGGGCCAGGAAGGCTGGCTGCATCCAGTCTAGAGGAGTGCCCTCGACACTCCTGACCCTGCTGTGCTCCCACTGGCACCATGCCCTGCTTTTGCAGACCCTGGGCTTTCTCACTAACCTCCTCCTAGGAGTGCCTTCTCACCACAGTGGAACACAGGGCAAGCGCTTGCTGCTGACTCTGATCTTAGTTTCTCAAAGCCTGTGCCCCTCTTCGGGCATTTAACTATATCCTGTCTTGTGGTGGGAGACTCTATGATTCTGTGTGGATGTGTGACTCCCCAGTAGATTTTGGGACTCTGGAGGACAGAAATAACTTACTCCAAATCTCTGGGCTTTCCATCCTGCCAAATCTGGGGCTTTGCAACCTGAAGGCACTTGGCTGTGACGAACCATCTGACCGTGATGCCACCTGCCCTGTGCGTGGGCTGTTGACACAGTTGCAGCCTGCAGGTTAGAGTGCGTATACTGTCTGCCTTTCCTTTGCCGTATCTGCTTTGGAACAGGAGGACAAAGACCCAGAAGGTCCTCCTACCTTCTTCTTGCTCCCTGGGCTATCAAGAGGCATCTAGCCCCTCTCTGACATGTTGTGAGAAGAACCTGTGTTCTGGATTGCACAGAACAGCGGGTGAATAAATACATCCTAGGTGAGACTACCCGAGACCCGAAACTCATAGCCGAATGATTTCTTTCAAAAATAAAAGGAAGAAAGAAAGATAGTGCCTGTCCTTCCACCAAATTGTACTAATCACCTCATTTAAGGCAGATACCTAGCACTGGTAGATGGGCAGGGACCTTGTGGGAGAATCAAGAAAGAAAAGAGGGTTCCCAGAGCTCTCCAAAGCCAGGAGCCACATCTGCACAGCCCAACCACCTGCTCCTAGAGGGCCCAAAATCTCCTAGCAAAGGCCTTGGGCCTCTGTCCCCACCATCCTTAAGGTACTTGGGAGACAGATGTGTCATTACTAAGAGAACTGGTCTCTGCCAGGTGTTGGAGGCAGGGCCTTCATTCTCGGTGTAAGAGAGGGCACTGCAAGGGCAAAACTGGTTCCTCTTCCACATCTACTGTGGACAGTGGCTGGAGGAGCTGAAGGCATACTGAAACACCTCAGTGGCCATGGGAGGTTAGGCCAGGCCAGGACATAGCTCCTGCCTTGAGTCAAGATGAATGTGACACTGGGTATGGATCTGTCTGGGCCTCTCAGCTCTGAGTACCACTTGTTTGGAAGCAGGGGTCCTGGGCATCAGAGGGTGAGGCATATTCTGCCTGGCTCCCAGCCACATTTCTCGCCCTCTCTTGGATAAGATCTCTGTTGTCAGGCAGAAGCCCAGATTGTCATTTTCAATATCTCCATAAGGGGATAGTGGACAGAGAGATGGGCAGGAAACAATTCATCAGGAGAGACTCTGGTCCTCTGCCTCACACAGTGTGACTACTGAGGGTAAACCAGGTCTCCTCTCAGTGCCTCAGTTTCCCTTGATGTAAAAGTTGAAAGGTAGCCTGAGGTACTGGCCCAGAGCCTGGGGGAGGACAGACTATCCTGTGGCAGAGGCCTCCAGAGAAGCCAGGGCTACAAAGAGCCTTCCTGATGACCACAGGAGAGCTCAGGAGAGCCGCCATGGGGAGCCACACAAAGTCAAGGAGAGCCTGCAGAGAATCAGGTGGAACCGCAGCCTGTCCTGAGGCTCATTGGTCAGGCCAGAGCCCATAGGTTCTATGGTAACAAAGTTTTTTTTTTCCTATCTGGGGAGAGGGTCTGGGCTGGGGTGCAAAGGGTTGGGGCTGGGGCCTTGTACTCAGGAGCCCTGTACTCCTAAATGTCTCATTAGAACACATGGAAAACAATTTGCTGGGCCATGTTGCGTCGCTTGCTGCGGTGTGCAGTTTGCTGCACGTTAAATTCATTATTTTAACAGGTCAGTGCCTCTGACAGATATTCATTTGTGGGAGATGAGCGCGGCTGCTTCTTTAATCCCTGTGGATTACTCCGCTCTCCCGAAAAGCGATACCAGTGACTCACAGAGACTTTAATCCCGATCACTCCAGACTGTTTACAAGAAGTGAAAAATCAGAGCTGAGTACCCGTCAAGGGGGCTGGGCTGGGCTCCCAGCCCTGCCTGTCAAAGAACTATGGCTGTGCAGTCACTCCGAGGGACAGAAGCTCAGTGGTGCTCAGAGTGGCGGGGGAGCTGGTCATGGCTGCCTGAAGTTCCCGTCCTAGAGCACAGCCTGGCGGAGAGGCTCCCATCCCCCCTGTCTGCTGGATACTCTTGTCATCTCCTCCGACCGACCCAACCTTGCTGCATGTGATTGAGGGTCTAGAGATGTAAAGGTTCTGGATGTGTTCTAAACATGTCTTTGTTTTTTTGTTTTTTTTTTTAAGTCTTATGGTGCAGACAGGCAACTGGAGCCTGTCTGTTTGGGAATCACTGGGGACCCCTTTCTGCCCTTTTGGAGGGATTCCCATAAGTGGACACCCAGGTCCTACTAGGGCTACATGGGAGATTTGCTCGGTGGTTTGTTCTAGACGCTTCCTAGATTTAATGATGTCCCTAGTTGGCTTGTTCAGGGAGCTGTGGAGGGAGGCCAACCTGGGCCTGGTCCTTGGTGCTTCCTGGGGACCCTACAGTCCTGCTTCTCCTTCCTGCAGCCCCTCCTCTGACCTCGGCATCATCTTCCCTTGCCTCTGGCTGCTGCTTCTCTCCCTGTGGGGACATAATTCAGTTCCACGTTGAAGGGCTTCCTCCCTTCTCAGAGCTCTGCGTCACTAGACTAGCTGATACCTTCAGTACATTTCTCAGCCCTGGACATCTCAGAGGCACTACTTTCTATTGTGAAGACAAAGGAAAGAAACCTGGACCTGGAGTGTTCCAGGCCTGCCCGCCCTGCTGTCCACATGGGTGACATGCAGACAAGGGCTGGAGCTAACAAAGATCAGTGATGCCAACCTTTGCTTTCCTCCTGGTCTCCCATCCAGACTCTGCTAGGCCTGACTTCTTCTGCGGAGAGTCTAGGGTGTATGTGTGCACCCTATGGGCACATGCTGCCATGTGTGTTTGTATGCATTGGTCCTATGTGCAGCTTTGCCCACTTGAGAATATGCTCACCCATGTTCTGGGGGCAGTGGTTACCTGTCCAGTGAATGAGTAATTAATTGGTGGGTGATAAACCAATTAGCCCTAGAGCTTTTGAAAATAATGAATGAGGGTCTTGTAGATGTCAATATTTGAAAATACTAATTTAAGGCCTATTAGCTGAAACAAATTTTAATTAAACAGGGAATAATCAGGGTGATGAGAAGAAAATAAAAGATTCGGTCAGTGCCTGTGTCCTCAGCAATGCCTGGACAGGAGAAGCAGGGGGCTGTGTGGCTCAGATCTTGGATCTGTCAAAGGTGCAGGGCTGGTCTGGATTTGAGCCCCTCCTCTGTAAGGTGAAGGACAGGCCTCCAGGAGTGTTCTCAAGTGGGCTTCTCCTGACTGGAAGGACAGAGATATAAAGCAGAAGGGGCTTGTGTGGGAACGTCCCAGTCCCTCGGGGTGGTGTTCTTTCCAAGGCGCCACCTGACAGCGGCTGGGTTCAGAGACGATTCACCAGTTCCAGAAAGACTGACTGGCCCATAAGCTTCTGTGAAAGCTCATGATTTTTGTTTTCCCAAACAGAATCATTTAATTACCCCAGATCCCAGTTACAAATAGGTACTGACGTTAAGCCTGTGCTCAATGGCAGGCCTGTGTCAGGAGGGTTTTGTGGGACAAGAGGGATCAGAAGGGGACTTCTAGAACAGGGTTGCATGTTTTGGGAGGCAGCATTGTGGGTGGATGAGGGCTTGATCCTTCGAATTCAAAATGCTTGGGCTCAGGAGGACCAAGGCCCAGACCTTTCTACCCATGCACCTCAACAGCAAACAGGGTGACAGCCAGTAGGTGTTGAACTCAGTGGGCCTGTTGTGGGGATGGATGATCCACCTCAGCCCCAAGGACTTGGAGTAGAGGTTTCCTAGAGGCATTTGTTGAAGCTACAGGAAAGGTGTCCTTGAGGAGGTCTAGGTGCCTGTGTGTGTCTCATGGGCAGCACACAGGGAGCCCTCCCTCTTGTCTTGTAAGAGATGCTATGATGCAGGGGGGTTGCTTATTTTACACAGCAGGGCCTGAGGTGTCAGTGGCTCCCTGAGTGGTGTTCTTCCGAGTTGCCATCAGACACCTGCGTCTCTCCACCACAGGCTTCCTTACACTTCCCAGTTCCCTACCCGACTCACCGTTCTAGTAATATGGCCTCCTCTTTGTGCGGGTGTGGCCATTAGAGGATGAAGCCTGACACAGGGGAGGTGTATGCACATGTCTGAGAGTATGCAAACTTACCTTGGTGGTGTGATCTGTGTGTTTTCCAGCGAGCCTGTGTCTGTGTGTAGATACATGTTTGTGTGTGTATGTCTGTGAGTGTGGATGTGTGCCTGTGCATGTTTGTGTCTTTGTGCAATTCTGCATGTCTGCATACATTTTTGTGTCAGTGCATGAGCCTGCCTCCAGGGGTCCTGGACTCACCACATGGCCATGGCACACATCTTCCTCAGAGGCGAGAACTTCAGCTCACACTATTGCCTCTTTGTTTGGTTATTTATAATTCACTATGTTCCAGAAATGATTGGAGATGGAGACCATGGTGAACCTAGCCATGGGCTGTAAACTTCCTCCGATGTTCACCTCCAGAACCCAGCACAAACCCATTCTTCTTCAGGCTGACCTCTACCGAAGTCGTCACACTTGGGTCTCTACCCTCCCTGACTCCTCAGTTCCAACCCTGTGCATCTGCTTCCTACACGCCCTTTGTCTCAGCCTCTCCTTCTTTGCCATCCGCCCTAATTTCAGGCAGTTATCACAGCCTAACTGGTTGCCTCTTCAGGAGGTACGGCTCTGCTTGGTGCCCTGCCCTCAGCCTCAGTTTGTGCTCTCTTTGTGAGTTGGATCCACAGGGTCTCCATGTCCAGTTCCTGTCCGCCACCCTTGCAACTGAGCACAGCCTGCCATCCCATGCACTCAGTGATGTAGGTAGAATTGGAAGGTGCATAATAACCTGGGGCCCCCTGGAAACTTTTCATCTCATCGTGGAGACTGATTAAATAGCAACAAAAATAAATTATGTATACACAGGGCTGTAAAAATACCCAGAGACCTGAGACTTGGGGTCTGCGCCTCATATATATGCAAATACAGTAATGGCATTGCAGTGGGTCCCCACCCCCACCCCACACATACCTGGGGTGGCGGGGCTGGAGCCACAAACATGGGTGGAGTAGGAAAAGCTCAAACCTGGTGGAACTTTGGACAAAACCTGAGGCCAGGACAGCGGGCCTCTCTTGGAGAGTGATTGGACAGCGAGTGGCGCTGGTTTGAGACCCCGTTTGTGGCTAAAAGGCTGTGTAAACGGTGTGTGCAGCATCTGCCGGCAGGAGAAAGGGAGACTGGCTCTCTGCGTCATTACACTGTGCCCCTCACCCTCTTCATCTCCCTGCGTCCCTCAGATAAGGAGCTGGTCACTGGGGTGCTTTCTGGTTACCGCCTCCAGACTACGCAAAAGTGCATACCCCTTTCAGGGCGGCCCAGCTGCAGAGGAGGTGTCTGTTGTTGCTTCTCACCCCGTGGGGTTTGGGGCTCTTATTAACAGATCTCATTTGATCTGAAGTGGGGTCATAGCTTTTTATAGCTGCAGATATCTCTGGGCGTGGCTGTTCCTCTCTGTTCTATTGCTAGTTTCTTTCCTCAACCCTGGCTCCAGAGAATGTGTGCCTAGGCCTGGCTGCCCAAGGCCACTAGCTCAGGCATGGTCTTGGGAACAGTGAGGAGAGGAAAGGACGCTAGATGCCATCCTGGTGGGGTGTCACGGTTGAGCCAGGAGCCAATGGGCAGTTCAAGTGCCCTTCCAGGATGCCTTGTTGACCCCTGCTTACTACTCCTTGGCATACAGTAGATGCCTAATTAAAATCCCATCAATGAAGGCTGGCGACGTTGAGTGGTGGAATGTTTGCCTAGCATGCATGAGAGGTTCCATCCCCAGAAGTATGAAACCACAGTGGCTGACAGACAAAAACCTGAGGTCAGAGCACCTCCTGGCTCCTCTTTTCCTTTTGTGACCTCGCCCTGTGTGGCAGCTGCCTGTCTCTTTTGTTAGGTAACTACCGTTACCACAGTGAGATTGAACTGTCAGATTTCCTGGTTTATAATTTTAAGTCCTCAGCTGTCTTCAAAGTTGTCTGGGCAGGTACCGTTGTACCTAATGTACAGATAAGGAAATCGATGCCCCATGAGAATGCTCACATTGTTAGGCCCCTGAGCCCCAGGCTTTGGTTTTGAGGAAAAGTTGTGACAGCATCAAAGGTCTCTCACCTGGAACATTTGATTTTCCACTGATTTCAGGGAGTGATGGGCATGCAAGATGCCTATGTTATCTCTGACCCCGGGATAGAACCTTTACCTTTCAATTTCATCTCAGCCTCTCTTTGGGTTTGTGCCTACTGGGTCCCCACTCTTCCGGCAGCCAGGACTAGGGGACTCCGTGTTGCAGATGTCGTCCACCCTCTCATCTGTGTAGCAGACACGGTGCTCTTGTGAGGGCCACTCGGCTGCGAGGAGCTCGAGAGCCTGCTCTGACAGGAAAGACAGTTCCCCAACATATCCTACCTGGGGCCTGAATGGGGAGCTGGGAATGCGTGGGAAACGGGTTGTTCATTCTTACGACTTATTTGAAGAGAGCAAAGAGTGAAGAGAGCAGCGGGAGAAATCACAGGCATGCACGCATCCTTCAGTTTTGTAAATACACTGAGGACAAGGACGGCTGCGTGCAGAGCAGGCAGAAGGATTGGGGAAAGTTGTAACGGGCTAGGCAAGAACTCTTGGCACACCCTACAAATACGCTAGAGCACACAGCATATGGCTACTCAAAGAGCTTGGTGAGAGTGTCCTTGCAAAGACCCTCCCCATGTGTCCATCTCACCTCTTAGAACAAGAGGAGCTGGAGGTCCATTGGTCAGGGACTTAGCTGACCCTTAGATGTCCTCCCGAGGATGCTACCAGAATCCACACAATGACAGCCCCTCAGAGAGATGGGCTCTGCTGCCCCAGAGACACTGCCTGAGCTTGTCTGATGGTCTTGTTACAAGGAAGCCGTTCTGGGTCCAGCCTGCAGTGGTTTTCTTAACAGTGTTCTCTCAGCTCCTTCAAACCTTGTATTTATGTTCTTTTGATTTGCTTCTGGTGAGAAGGGAGCTTGTGAGACTGCCACGTTTCTTTCTAATGCCTACCTCCTATCCCAGCCTGAGGTACACACAGTGCAGGAATCTTACTGTCATGCATGCACATTTCTGACATGACACAAGACACGAACAGGTTGAATGAACTGCGTAGACAGCCTGGGGCCGTGCCTCAGAGGGCGTGGCTGCCCCCGCCACCTTCTCTGTTCGCTTCCTCCCAGCTGGTCTCCTCTCCCCATTGTCCAAAAAGTAACAGCGGTGGGAAGGTGAGAGTTAAAAGATCACTGATAGAACATTGGGGCCCACTGTCGATAAAGAAAGGAGCCACTTTTCTCTGCCCAGGATTAGTGGTGGCCTGGGAACAAGTGCCAGGCACCTTACAGCCTGATGTTTGTTACCCTGCTCTTGACATAGTCAGGAAGTTGATGCCATCTCTAATTTTCTGTTGGACTTTTATGTGCCTCCCCCAAGAGGACTGAATGCTTCTTAAGGACAAGGCACCATCTCCTGTTGTTAGTGGTCTACATCCTCCAGCTTGACACCGGACACACAGCAGGCACACCACACTGTTAATGGAAGAGCCATTTTTTTTGTTTCCTTTTAGAAATGGTCTCAAAATGCCAAGTTGTGGTCATTGTTATCTTTTCTGGGGCAGGTTACAAGCACTGGCCAGCACAGAAAGAGCTGTCTGGTCTGGGGGGAATTCTGTGGTTAGGTGTGTGCAGGCAAAGATGGGGAGACCATTTTGGGAGTTTCTGGAGGGGAGTCCAGGGTCTCCAAGCTTCATTCCAGGGTCTCCAAGCTTCATTCCAGGGTCTCCGAACTTCATTCCAGGGTCTCCAAGCTTCATTCCAGGGTCTCCAAACTTCATTCCAGGGTCTCTAAGCTTTATTCCAAGGCATCGTATTTCTGTCACTGGAGAATTAAAGAAGTGACCAAGACATAACCTGGAAGATGGTGTGTGGGCCCTGTAAGGCCATTTGCTTTGTGGAAACCAGCCTTAGAGATTCTTCAGTACTTGAATTCCCTGGAAGAGGCAGTTTGGAAGTCTTGTGTACTTTTTCTGAATACGTGTGGTGTATGCGTGTGTATGCACATGTCTGTGCATGTGCATTAATCTGTGACTTTAAGTGTGGAGGCGGAAGGTCAACTTTAGGTATCTTCCTCTACCACTGTCCACCTTAATTTTTTGATACAGTGTCTTTCACTGAGCCTGGACCTTCCTGTTTTGGTTAGACTGGTAGCAAGGTCTGCCTGTCTCTGCCTCCCTATGGATGCACCACCACACTTGGCTTTTTATGTGGGTACAAGGCATCCATATTTGGGTCCTCATGCTTACACAGCAAGCACTTTACATACCCTCTGAGCCACTCCAAGCCCTGAGTTTGAGAGTCTTAAAGAAGAGGGATCTTAGTTGACGTAAGGTGTGTACAGCATGCCATGTACCCAGGGTAAGACCAAGACTCACATGACTGCAATGATCAGCTTATAGTTTTGTTGGGAAGAAGAGAAGAGGCACCTAAACCATAAAAGATAAATTAGTAATGTAAGAGTTAACTAGTAGTTCTGAATAAAAAGAGGAGTGAGGAGCCCAGGCCATACATGATTAGCTGCCCAATGAGGGCCACAGACAACAAGGCTACTGGGTTTATGGAGAGCTTCAAGGCTGGTTTCTGGCATTTTCAGTCTATTAACTGCCATGTGACCACTGGGACTTGGCTGTAAGGACTATCCAGCAGGACCTACCAAGTGTCTGGGAGCCTGCTCATCCCATCAGGTATGGCAGTCCCAGTCTCCTTCCTGGAGGATGCCCTCTGTGTCCTTCTCTCCAAGGGCAGAAGCCTTGCTGTGGTACTCTGGGCCCTACCCTCCTCTGCTGTGGACTCTAGTAAGATGTGTTCTGGAGGAGGTAGTGGGCCTGTGGAGTGCCCTGCTACTCCTCGCCCCAGTGGGTTGAACAAGAAGCACAATCCTGATTCAGGGTCTTTTGGGAAACTCAGAGAATTGTCTCCATTAGTGGTGGCCTAGAAGGAGTTGGTCTGTTGATGCCACAAGGCCACAACTGCAATCAGTGAGCACCTACAGCCCTCCATGCAGGTGTGGGAGAGGACTCTGCTCCTCCCCTATTCTACGATGCTTGGCTGGAATGCAGCACCAAACCCATCCTCAAATACTTGTTATCTGCTTCTCTCCCAAGCAAATCCCAGAGCTTGGAAAATGAGCACCAGTGTCCCTGTTGCAGGGGGAGATTTGGGTCTTTTGGTTCCTTCCTCCCAAACTGGGAGGCTACAGGAAGGGGTACTTCAAGGCTGGGAGTGTCTACATGTGACTGGACTGTACTGCCCTTCCTGTACTTCCTGGGGTACCCTTGGGGACTAGGCACCATGCTGCTTTCTCCCTGCTCTGAGGGCCCCACACCTGACCTGGAACTTGCTATGTAGACCAGACTGGTCTTGATCTCACAGAGCTCTGTCTACCTCTGTCTACTGAGGAGTGTGGGGACTAAAGGAGTGTGCTACCACGCAGCGAGACTGGGATTTTGTTGAGGAAAGATGTGATGGGTGACCAGTTAATGGTCCCACTGCTAGCCCTGCTGGTGATGGTGATGGTGATGGTGATGGTGATGGTGATGGTGTGTGTGTGTGTGTGTGTGTGTGTGTGTGTGTGTGTGATGTCACTGCTCTGCTGGTTGTGGTTCTAGTGGGTCTGGGAGGAGGCTGTCCTTTCTGGATTCTTCCACCTGTTCCAGTATTTTTCTTCCCTTGGCCACCAAGTTTCTCCCGCTTTCTTAGTAAGGTCTCTGATCCCATTTTCTTTGCAGAGCAGAGACAACCGACAGGTTTTGAACTTAACAAATGATCAAGCTCTCTTCAGCTCAGACTCTCAGCAACACCCACTTCCCTGGGTTTTGAGATGATTCATCACTGGGTGCCTCCAGCCTGCCCCACCTCATCATGGCCTAGCAAGGTGTGGGCTCCTGGGGGCTCAGCCTTGGCAGATGCCTGGCCTTCAGCCTGCTAGCCCAAGGCAGACCCCAGCCCCTAGGCACAGAGCCACACTGCAAACCCAGGCAGGGCCTGCAAAACAGGAAGGGAAAATCCTGAAGGCATGAAGCAGCCTGGAGCCTGAGAGGAGGGTGCAGCCCTCACCTTGCATCCCTGCTCCCCCCCCACTCCGCTGGGCTGGGGCAGGCTGGAGAGGTGCTGGGGGCAGCAGTGACTTCATGTCTTTGTTGATGTAGTTGCTGGGCTGAAAATAGTCCTGTCTCAGGCAGGCTGGCTCAGGGTGTGAAAAGCTCGCTTCCAGAGAGCAGCAGGAACCAGCCAGGGAAAAACACTAACCACAGCCTGGTGCTGGCTGCTGAGCATGGGGGGTGAGGGACAGGGGGTGGGGGTGAGGCAGCAAATCCCCAGAGCTACTCTCTGCCATGGTCCTTTATGGTCCTTTAGGATGTAACCATGGAATCTCCAGAGCTGGTCACAGTGACCTCAAACACATCACATTGAGACCACCAAGTGCTGCCTTCCTGTTCCTAGGGCTTCCACCCACATGCTGAGTTAAACACCTTGGACATATTGATATGGCCTTCATTTAACAGATGTGGAAACTGAGGCTCAGACAAATCTATTCAATGACCTAAAGTGACACATAGGAGGAAATCTTGGCGGGTGCAGCACCCCAGTGCCACCAGCTGGTCTCCTTAGCACCTTCTTTTAGCTCCATTTGCTCTTGGCACTCCCTGGAGGGATGGTCAGAAAGGGAAGTACCCTTCTCCTCTGGGGAAGGCAGCACTGGGACATGGTGGTAGGGGTTGTCCTCGCCTCTGCCCAGGGGCCTGGGGTCTGAGCTCCTGCAGCCCGGTGATCCTGGGTAACTGTCTATTCCCAGCAAGATTCCCAACCTTCATTTCTACCCCAAGGTACACCAGATAATTAAGTCTCTCTCAAGCCTCCTCAGTACAATGCAGATTAATTTATTATTTAAATCTGAATAGGATATTAGCTCGTTGTCTGAACAGTCCTGACAAATACTTAGGTGGGGAGCAGAGCGTGGAAATCCTCCCACTTGTTCCCTCCCCAGGCAGAGGGGAACATTTTCACACAGGGACCCGGGTGAGCTGCTGGTGGGGTGGGTGCATGCATTGGGGAGGCTGGGCTCTAGGCCCCAAGGGATGCATAGGCAGCTGCAAGCTTGCAGCCCCCAAATGACTCTCCACACAGTCCTCACTTCCTGCCCCACCTTGCCCCACCTCCCAAGCCAAGAATAAAGAAGAAGAGGAGGGGAAAGCTTGAAACAGGAGCAGTCCTCCCTGCTGACAGGGCTAGCGTGAAGGCGCAGAGCAATCGTACCCTGCCTAGCTTCTCACTTTTGGGGGGCACAGATGGTCTGAGCTGGAAGGGCTTTTAGATGCCAGTCTTCGAAAATAGTCTTTGTGGGGACACATGTGGTCAGGGCACAGGATTTGCTCTTGCTGTCTGTTTCCTCACAAGATTGTCCCCTCAGCCTCCTGATCTATAGAACTAGTGACAAAGAAAGCAGATCTTACTGTCCAGACCATTGCCCCAGCACAAGAATCGAGCTGTGGACTTTCAGGCAAGGCGCCTCTGCCATGGACTACAGGTTTGTACCCCTCCAACTGACATGTTGAAGTCCTGAGTCCATTGTGATGGTAGTTGGATGTGAGGCCTTGGGGAAGTAATTAGGATTTGATGAGGTCATAAGGGTGGGATTATTGTCCTTAGAAGAGGAGGAGATCAGAGCTTGCTCTTTCCACAAGGACATGGCCAGAAGGTGGTTGTTTATAAGCCAGGAATAGAACCCTCACCAGACAGAACCTGCCAGCACCTTGATCTTGGACTTCTGGCTCTTGGAACTATGAGAAATAAGTCTGTGGCTGAATCCAGTCTGTGGAATTTGGCTGTGGCAGCCTCATTTACAGATGGGAAGATGAGCCTAGGAGGTTGAGTGATTGACTCTGGGAACAAAGTGGGTTGTCCCCAGAATTAATGATGCAATGGGGTTTCCAAATGTCGGTGTTACTCCTGGCGTAAACTAAGTGCTCACAGTTGGGGGCGGGTGGAAAAGGGGCAAATACAGAGAAGACTAAGCTGTGGTCCTGGGTTTTGGGTGCTGACAGGTTGGAAAGCATTTCTTCATGGAGTGAACACATTTTAAACAGCTAAGGAAACTGAGGCCCACCGGTTGGGGCCGGTGGGGGGAGGGCAGCACCCTACTTCCCAGTGCTGGGCTTCCTCTTCCGTCACGCACATGCCTTTTCGGCTGCACCTGAACCTGAGAACAGTTGGCTCAGGACCATATTTGCCCTGATTGCCTCTCAGGTTGAAAGTGGAGCTAGCGCCCTTGGCACAGAAGGTGCTGAATCCAGCCAGGAAAAAATATGGGACACATCGTGTGGCTGTGGTTTCTTCACACCATCCAGTCACACAGCTGGCAATTAATTTCCCCTATAAATGAAACACCTTTCATATCACTTTATCTGGAGAGCTTGAATTGACAGCAGCAGGTGTAATTTATACATACTTTTTACCCATCTGTTAGCATTCAGGCTTCGGGCTGCTTGCGTTTTTCCCTTCAATTCTCTACCCAAATTGAAAGGATTAGGTTAGGATTAGGTGAGTATTTTAACCAGATATTCAGAAAGATGGATGACGATGTTTCCAGACGGCTAATACCCAGGGGAGCCCCTCTGACAATGGTGGCCAGGTGGGGCTCAGTGATCTGGGAAATTGCCTCCACCTGAGAGCCCTGCAGCCCTGCAGCCCTGCAGCCTGGATTCTGGAGCTGCAGAGGGCCTCGGGGACGCCCCACTGAGGCTCCGGGAGGCAAGGTTGTGGTGCTGGCTGGAGACTGAGCAGAGGTAGACCTGGGCTCTGGCTTCAGGGAGAATGGAGTGATGGCAGCTCTGTTTCACACTGATGTGCAGAGGGAGGGGATGGAACCTTGACGCACTGGCTGGCAGGGGATGGTTCCTCCTAGAAATGGGGCTTCCATAAATTGAAAGTAGGAACAAGATGTGGCAATTTTTGGAGATCTTTTTCTGACTTTCTCTCTCTCTCTCTCTCTCTCTCTCTCTCTCTCTCTCTCTGCATGTTTGTAATAACTGGCAGCCCATAAGACTCGTGCCAGTGGTCTGGACATTCATAACTTTTCAGCACCCACTTGACCTTATTTTTTCCTGTCTTCTCCCAAAGGAGTTTTTTCTTCGTGTTTTGCTAAGAACCTGGGGGTCCAATGCCATGTTGGACTCCTTGGGGACTTCCGTCCTTGGCTGTCCACAACCAGCTCCCTGACCCCTTGTCTCTGGAGTCCCCAAGTGAAATGCAAATGAATTCCCTCAGGCTGCTGTGGGCTCAGTCCACATGGCTGGACAACATCATGTTCTCTACGGTCCAGGCTAAAGGAGGCAAGGGGTGTGACTGTCTTTGCATGCCGCTGGAAAGTATTTGTCTTCAGGATCCCTGCACCTTAAGCCTGTAGTGGTCCAGCCATCTGTACATGCCTTTGGTCACCCTGTATTAAGTGCTTACTAGGTGCTCTCCCCGCCTCCAGCTCCATGTATCCAGGTAGAACACGGCCCTCAGAGCTCATGCACAGACCTCTGGCTCTGGAAAGGATTTCCTCTGCCATTCAAGGTCACAACAAGGTATGGACAGCACTGCCTCCTTCATCACCTCCTTGCCTAGGCTGGGCCCTAGAGCCATTAGCAGTGAGACTTTGTCTGGTTAGAACCAGTAAAATAGTTTTGTATTAATGCAGGGACCTGGGGAGACTTCCCCATTAAATGTTACATCAGACCCAAGGTGTCCTGTACATGATCCCGGTGGAGTTTTCCAGGCAGTCTTGGCTGGGGGGCCATGCTGAGGGGGAACGTGCTGGAACTAACAACCGGGTAGGGAGGAGGGGATGCCTGGCTGCGCTCTCCCCCTAGAGCTCTGAGGAGAAAGGGCGGGCAGGTGTGTCCTTGCCTCCCTTTACAGCCCACCAGGCCTTCCAGGCCATGGCTGTATGCCCAGTTCGTGCTGGGCCCAGCAGGGCAGCCTCTAAGCTCACCTCACTATCCCAGGGTAGCTCTGATTTCACTTCTCCTACTGTCTGAGGAGCATTTCCTCCTTGTCAGACCAGATGTCCTGAGTTTTAGCTCCAAAAATACAGTCACAGAGTGATGGAAGGCACAGAGGAAAAGCTGTTTCCCCTTCCACAGAGAAGGCGAGACCTGCAGGGAATAATTAGTGAATGGCACTGGCTCAATTTAAAATACAACTAACTGCATCCTATGGGGCGGGTGATTACTGCAATGAGTGGCCTGGAGGGGGAGAAGAAAAACTGGCTGGTCATCAACCCATCTAACTGCCCAGCCATCTAATGCCATGTGCATCGTCTTACCTATCCACTTGCCTAGCCCACTGCCTACATGCTTTCCTCCAGGAACCTCAGGTAACCTATGCACTCTCTGGGCCAGTGGTTCCCTGCCTCAAATAGGGACAAGAATTGCCCCCTCCCAACACCATCTCGTGTAGTTAAAGGATCAGATGAACCCAGGGACGATTTGTAAAACAATGCAAGAAATTAAAATCCTAGACACTGGGTGTCTCCATATCTGTGTCTATGGGCATCTAACCCTTCTGTCCTAGTGATATTTTCAGATTGCCTTTCCCTTGGACCAGTGTCTGAGCATCCCCAGGGGAACGTTAGGCAACCCTGGAAGGTGGGGCAGATCCTGGAGGAAACTGGATGCAGGGATCCAGGCAGGACCTTCCTGGCATTTCTGGTGCTAGGAGCTGGCTCCTCTGTGCCTTCTAGACCCCAGCAATGCAGGAAAAACAAACTGGGAGGAGATGAGCAGGCTGGGGAGCGGGCCTGTGGGGGCTGTAAGTGCATTAATGGCTGGGCTGGTTGCAGGGAGACCGCAGACATGCGGATGTGCTTGTGTTTTCCAATGTTGAGGTCTCAGAACCAGAAAGAACAATCTGGGAGTGTCAGGAGGAGGAGGCTAATTGTTTGGATGGGAAGATATTGTTTACAGTAATGGGGCAATTAGGAAGGAGTGGGTAGAGAGCCCTGGTGGTTTGGCCAGGGCTACCCAATCCACCTAGGAATGATGTGGCAGCCAGGGACCATTATCCTAAGCCTGGATATCTCCCTTGTGGTCACCCATCTCACAAGGTCATCCTCTTTTGGGTGAGGTACACATGAAATAGCCGAGGACATCTATTCACTATGGCTCCAAAAGTGTATCATATTGCAACCCCATCCCTTGCTAGACTGGAGACCCCAGAGGCCTGATGTTCTAGAAGGTCAGCCTTTCTCTCTGGGGTGGGTAGAGGTTCCTGATGACTGGGTGACTAACTCACAGGGTTTTCTCCCTCCTGTGAATGTTCCTGCAACTCCAGACTGAGCTACAAAGATCCTGATCTTGCTGTGTGTCCCCCTCCATCTAGAGCACTCATTTTGCTGACTCCCTGCTGGTGCCTGGCATGGAGCTGAACAGCCTAAGCCGAGTGTGAACTCAGATGTGTGAACTCCTAGTGAGTGACACAGGAAGAGTTGGGAGAGTGTATGGAGGAGGGGTAGGGCAAAAATCAGTCATAGGTTGGTGGAAAGGACAAGAAAGAAAAGATGAGCATGTTGTGTGGCTCCCTGCCTCAGCCAGCGTCCACCTGCCTCAGCCAGCGTCCACCTGCCTCAGCCAGCGTCCACCTGCCTCAGCCAGCGTCCACCTGCCTGCTCCCTGGGTCTTGCCATAAAGAAAGAAAGATGGAAGTTGAGAATCCATGTTCCACATGCACCGAGGTCTTAGATCTCAGATAGATTCTGGAGAGTCCTTTGAGAATACTTAAAAACTGTAGATCTTAGGGAGGAACCCGAAAGAAAGATGGAAGTTGAGAATCCATGTTCCACATGCACCGAGGTCTTAGATCTGGAGAGTCCTTTGAGAATACTTAAAAACTGTAGATCTTAGGGAGGAAACCCCCCCCACCATCTGCCCTTTGAAGCAGAAAACGGTCTATTTGTAAATGAATGGCTGTGTGGGTCAAGAGACCCTGTAGGAGAGGAGGGCATGGCTAGTGTTGGTACCCCAGAAAGGCAGGGAGGATGGGCTGGGCTGACAGCCATCTGAAAGCCTGCTAGGGCCCAAACCCCATCACCCCAGCAGTGCCCTAAGCCCTGAGCAGGCCAGCAGGGGCTTTGAAAGGCTACTTTCAGTTTCCAAGTTTAAGAACACAAACCTTGGGGCTGGAGAGATGGCTCAGCGGTTAAGAGCACTGACTGCTCTTGCAGAGGACCCGGGTTCCATTCCCAGCACCCACATGGCATTGCACGACATGGGTGCACTCACATACGTGCAGCCAATACACTCATGCACATGAAATGAAAATAATAAAATATTAAAAAAATAAAAAAGAACACAAGCCTTACTTCACTCCTTATCTGGACCTTGTTTAAGAAGTAGCTGGTGAGGCACTGGGTATGTAGCTCATCTGGTAGCGTGAATGCCCAGCATAGACAAAACCGTAGCTTTGACCTTCCCAGGCATGGTGGCCTAGGCCTATAATCTTAGGATGCAGGAGAATTAAAAAAAAAAAAAGTGGCTGGCTAGCCCTGGACTGCAGAGCTGCTGCTGCACTTCCCAGGAGGTGGGGGAGGCTGTCTGGAATTACAGACTGTACAAGGAGCCCTGGGCAGGGCTCCTTAACCTTCCAGGTTAACTGGCTGCTCCTGTACAGAAGCCCCCAGGACCTTGCCCTGTCCACACTTCCTGTCCTAGTCTTGCCCGTGCAGTTATTTCTCACTTCCCTGCTTCTGAGCTTCTTGTAGTGGGTGACGGTTAATGCAGAGACTGAAGAGTGGTCAACGTGCCGAGAATAAGTGACTGCTGAGTGCAGATCCCTAAAAGCCCAGGGAACATCATGGAAGAGGGCTGGGAAGACTGTAAGAGCTAGAGGACAGAAAGGAGAGCTCTGAAACCGTCTTCTGGTTATGACAGGGCTGATGTAATCAGAAACATGGCAGCAGCTGTGGTTACCTGTGCAAGACCAGGCACGCATGCACACATGCATGCACACACACATGCACATATACATACATACACATGTACACATATACATATAGACATCTACATAATACACACACAATACACACATATGCACACATGTACACATACACACATGTGCACACATACACACAATACACACATATGCACATTTACACATGCACACATACACACATGTACACATATACATATAGACATCTACATAATACACACACAATACACACATGTGCACACATACACATAATACACACATATGCACATTTACACATGCACACATACACACATGTACACATACATATACACACATACACACAATACTATATACACATACACACAAACATATACACAAACACACATACACACACATATACACACATACACACACTTACACACATACAAACACACTTACACTTACAGACACATACACACACACATACACACATATTAACACACATACACACACATACATACTCATACACACACATACACACATATACACACATACACATACACACACATACACACAATACACACAATATGCTTACATGCACACATATACACATACATATACACATACACACATATACACATTCATATATATACACACATGAGCACACATGACACATACATATATACACACGCACACATATGGACACATGCACACACATGCACATAAAACATACAAACACACATAAACACATATACACATACATGTATATGCACACATAACACATACGCATATATGTATCTACACACATGCACATACACACAACACGTACACATACACATATATGTATCTACACACATATACACATACACACATATGTGCACACAGATAAGCACACATACACACTATGAACATGGAGTGGGAGGGTCG
Organism: Nannospalax galili; assembly: GCF_000622305.1. NCBI lineage: Eukaryota > Metazoa > Chordata > Mammalia > Rodentia > Spalacidae > Nannospalax > Nannospalax galili. The sequence continues at coordinate 4,903,460 of NW_008337322.1, read as the reverse complement.
GAGAGTGCAATGTGGGGGACGACTGAGTATGTTTACAATGCACATAAGGAATTGCCAAAATTATTTTTTTTTACTGAAGTTAAAAAAAAATTCTGTTGGATCCCTAAGACTTCTCTGACCTCTGGGCCTTCCAGAGCTAACCAGGAAGAACTTATACCTCATTGCTAGGTGCAGTTTCTGTCTCCCCAGATGTGAACTTCTGGCAGACAAAAAGCACTTTTTCTATGACACATGCTGCCAGTGGGCACTGCTCAGGGGAGGGTTGGGGTGTGTGTCAGCTGCCTAGATTGTAGGGCCTCCTGGGGTGACATCCTGGCCAGTCTGTGCCTCTCACCCTCCCTGGATCTTCCTTTTTTGTGTTCAGAAGTGGAGGAAGGAAAGGCTCCACACTATTCTTTTGTTTATTTAAAAGTAGATGGAGAGGCAGATTCTGGGAAGGTTCTCCTAACTCCACCCCTGGCCTACCCCTGACCTTCCCCATGCTAATTCTAGCACATTCCCTCTGCATAGAAGCTTTGCTGGTGGGAAAGGGCCCCTATGACCTGTTGCTATGAGGGCATGTGCTGAAATATGTCATGATAAAAGGCTGCAATGGTAGTTGACTCAAGACAGGGCTAGGACATTGTAATGAAGAGTGGCACCGGGCACAAGGCTCTAATCCCTGAATGGTTGGAGACTCCTGCAAGGTTGACCTGGGGTCCTCAAAGAGGGCATCGACTCCTTGCACAGAAGCAGCTGCCTCACTCCTCAGCTCCCTCTCTGTCACATATTATGGACACCAACATGGCATCCTGACCTTATTTATTCACAAATCCAATCCCTTTTAGGCTCGGTTCACCTAACCTCCATCTGTAATATTTGCTACCTATCACATGGTGCTCAGCAAGACATGAGCTCAACAAACAGTGTGCATATTCTGAGTGTTGAGCCCAAAACATATTTTAAAGATGCCTATAACCCGCTTAGCACTTGGAGGCTGAGGCAGGAGGATTGCTGCGATTTCAAGACCAACTTGGGTTATATATAGAGAGTCAGAGGTGAGCCAGGACAAGATCCTACCTCCCCCTCCTGTGCTCCAAGGGCTGGTGACATAGCTCAGTTGGTAAATTTCCTGCCATGAAAGTTTGAGTATCTGAGTTTGAGCCCAAGACCCCATGTTAAAATCCAGGTATGGTGACCTGTGCTTGTGGCCCTAGTTCTTGGAAGGGAGAGACATGTAGATAGTGGGGTTTGCCATCCAGCTAGCTGTAGGCCCCAGGCCAATTAAAGACCCTGTCTCAAAAAAACAAGGTGGATGGTATCCATGTAAAAACACCTGAGGTTGACCTCTGTCCTTTCCATGCATGTGCACATACTTGAACGTGAACCCATATACATGTACCTACCAACACACACACACACACACACACACACACACACACACACACACACACCAATAAACAAATGCAAATAAATGCTAGGCCAGAATTTACTGTAGTGTTGTCTCCCCAAACCCACTACATGTGAGTCTGGGTCCATCCCTTGTGGGAAGGGTAGGTTCCTTCAGGCAAGTCCCCTCCTAGATCACAGCTTAGAGACACAAACCTGGGACAGATCAGGATACTGTAAACAGTTGGTTAGGAGCTGTTCTGGAGGCTTTTATAGACTCTTCAAGAGGCACCTGCTGGAGGAGGAAGAGGGCATTGTCTTGAGTCCTTTGGTCCACTGGGTTCCATTTATGGTAAGGTCATCTATTGCGACGGACCAGCCCAGACCGGGGCAGTTCAGTCTGACGGGAACAGGGTCGTCGAGAGGGTGGACAAGGAGTCGGCGAGTGACAGACACTCAGACCTTCATCAAGCTCCTTTGTGTCTGTTTGTCACTCGCCGACTCCTTGTCCAAAAGATTGAATTCTTTGCTCTGGACTCCAAAGAGTCCCACTGCCTTGCTCTGCCCCAAAGCCAAGGTTACAGCTGTCATAAACAATGCTGCCCTTCTGGAAAACCTCTGTCTGTCTCTCCCTGGTCTCTCTGTTTCTCTCTTCTCTCTGTCTCTGCCTCTGACTCTCTCTTCATACACACACACACACACACACACACACACACACAATCATGGAGGGAAGGGGAGAGGGGGAGGAAAAGCACAACAGGCAGTAACAGCAGCTCGTTCTGAATCTCTGGCCGCACCGTCATACCGCGTGTGGCCCCGGGCTCAGGACAGGCGATCTCTAGGAAGCTTCTATTCCCATCTGTCTCCCTTCTGTCTTCCCTGAGTGAGGTCCTTGGAGGCACTAGACAAATCCCCCAAAGCAGTCATTTGACTCTTCAGGAAAGGAAGGCAGCTTCCAGGAGAGGGTGCTGTTGGAGCGTGCAGTGTGTGCTGAGAGCTCAGGTTTGCAGCCTGGGGAGGGTATGCAGTCAGCCTTAGGGCGCAGGCACTGGCCACACTGACCTAGCACGAGGAAGAGGGTGGCAATGTGTGATTGTAATTTTGATGCCATGTTAAAATGCAGCAGGCCTCTGAGAATCTGCCTTTTAACTGGTCTTAGGTGGCCTGATGTTACAGGAGGGTGAGAAAGACGGGGTGGTAGACAAGGACTCTGTGTCTTCTTCATCACACTCCTGAGACCTAGGCACAGAGCAGGGAGCAGGAACAGATCCTGATGAGAAGTGGGAGCTTGGTCTTCCACCACAGTGAGCTGGGTTCTCGGGCACTCGCTTACCTGCTCCATTCCCCCATCCAGGGGAACAAAAGCCAAATATTGAGAATTTTAGTAGGTTGTACAGAGAGGGCAGTTTGGGACCTTTGTGTCTGTGACTCCAGTGCTGGGTGTGGGAGAAAGGCAGATCCTAGAGGGTCAATGGGCAACCAGTCTAGATGGAACAAAGAGCTTACAGGTTCAGTGAGAGACCCTGTCTCAGAAATAATATGGGAAGTGATAGAGAAAAGATATTAGAAATTTGGGGTTGATCTCTGGCTTCTACACATGCATGGGGGTGAGCAGACACACACACCACACAGGGTGGCGGGAGCGATGAGTCGGAGGATTCATTTTGTGTCTCCCACAGAGCTTCCCCTAAGGAGCTTACAGGAGCAGTGGCAGAGGGTTGCCTGTTTGCCTTTAGTCTTGCTTGGTTTTTATATCCCTCGTCCTCTTCCTCCTCCTCCTCTTCCTCCTCCTTGTCCTCCTCCTCTTCCTTCTCCTCTTCCTTCTCCTCCTCTTCTTCCTCCTTTTCCTCCTCCTCCTCCTCATCCTCCTCATCATCCTCCTCCTCCTCTTCCTCTTCCTCCTCTTCTTCCTCCTCCTCATCATCCTCCTCCTCTTCCTCCTCCTCTTCCTCTTCCTCCTCTTCTTCCTCCCCGTCTTCCTCCTCCTCTTCCTCTTCCACCCTTTGAGTGTCTGCTATGTGCAGACACCACACCACAAGGCTTTCATCCTCCTGGCATCACTTCAAGGTAGGTATTAATATCTCAACAGAAAGGGAAAGGAAGGCTGGGAGAGATGAGGACCCAGCTCCTGACCCATCGCTTTGTGAGTGCCACCTTCCTGGGGATCGCTATTGCCATCTCAGAGAAAGCACCATATGTGAAGGGACAGTTTGCTGTGGCAGTCCTGAGGAGGCCAGGGTGAGGCTCTGTTGAGGCAGGCTGGGACTTTTGATGTAAGCAGTGTAGTCAGAACTCCCTTTGTCGCTTGTTGTAATGAGAAAGGGTCTCACTGTGCAGTCTAGGCTGGCCTTCAACTGATGATCTTCCTGCTGCAGCCTCCTAAGTGCTGGGATCTCTGGCTTCTACACATGCCTGGCAGTGCTTCACCTGTAAACCCTCAAGAACTGCATGGATTAGGAAATTCTGGACTTTGTGTTACAGGCTAGAGCTACAGGTGAGGCAGGCTTGGCAGCTCCTACACCCCTCCCCAGCACAGCTGCAGCCACGAGAGGCCAGGGCTCGGGGCTGGGTGACGAATGCCATGCCTCCATTGGGAAGTGTGGCTATGGGGTCACTGGAACTGGGAACAAGAGCTCTTACTGCTGACTGGAGCAGTGCATGTGGCAGATCCAGGACACTTGGGTGAAACAGGTCAAAAAAGGCTTGGGTTGCTGTCAACAGGTTCATTGCTGGAGTCCTGGCTGGGCCCATCAGACTGGTGAACCTTGGCTAAGGTTGCTGACCTCTGTGAGAGCTTTGCCACCTGGTAAGGGGTCCCTGCCTCCAAGGCGTTTGCATAGCAAGGTTTCTGGCACACAAGCACTGAGCAGATATTACCGGAATCCTGTTAGTTGTTAAAACGACAGTCCATTGTCCTTTGGCTTCTGGTCCTCCCTTCTCCCCACCTCTCCTGGCTCCTCAGCTCTGCTCCTCCCCCACACTAAGCATGTTTACAGGGTTGAGAGGTATGTGAGAAGCCTGCTAGGCTGGGAGCCACTCCTGAGAAAGCCCTGAGGTCAGTTCAGTATTGTGGGACATTTTCCATATGTAAAACTCATGATCAACACAACATCCTCAAGGCCCATCCTGTAAGGAGAACTATAGAAGATACATGAGCTACTAGGCTCATTCACTGATTCATTAGGAATTTCTCAGCAGGGCTGGAGATGCGGCTCAATTGGCAGAACGCTTGCCTATCATGCAGGAAGCCCTGAGTTCCATCTCCAGCACCACATAGACTGGTGTGGTGGCATACAATTGGAATCCCAGCACTCAGGAGATAGAAGCAGGAGGAGCAGGAGTTCACAGTCATCCTCTGCTACACAGGTAGTTCAAGGCCAGGCTAGGCTACAGGAGACCCTGTCTCAAAAGCAAAACCCCAAATCCCTCACTGGATGGATATTCCGAAGTGGAGTTAGAAAAAGTTAGAAAACTCTCATAGAAGACAGGTTCCCATCACTCAAAGGCTAATGAACTAGCACAATGGCCGCCCGTGTGACTAGCCAAGGGCTCTGGAGCCCAGGAACCAAGGACAGACAGACCCACAGACTTCGCATTCCTGAGGCAGAGTCTGTCACATGCTGGTTGGTGGGGCTGTGTGCGCCCGACTTTGCATCCCGCCCACAGTGCTCAGAGGGTCCCTGGGCTTCACCAGAGACACTGCACGGAGGATAAGTGACTGACTGTCAGAGCTGGAGGAGGACATCAGCCTCACTGGGGCTAGCCTCCCTCTGCTTCAGCGGCTAGAGGATGGGAGCAGCCTTGCCCCCTGCACTCTGGGGCACTAGAAGGCTCAGAACCCCCCACCCCCCAGCTCAATGGTGATGACACATAAGCCCATTCTATCCCTCTGGGCCTTGACCTTCTCTCCTAATCAGAACCTGCCCTGGTATTCAGGTTCAGCAATTTTTCCTGAGCTTGTACTGTTGCTGTGGCGTGTGTGTGTGTGTGTGTTGGGGGGTGTTCTCCATGTGGACGCATGTGGAAGTCAGGGGAGGACACTGGGGGTCTTTCTTTAGTGCTTTCTGCCTTGAGGCAGGGTCTTCCACTGAGCCAGCAGCTCCCTGGTTAGGCGAGGCTGACTGAGCAGTGATTTCTCAGGATCACGTGTTTCTGTCCCTCTATGCTGGGCTTATAGGCATGTGCAGTCATACCTGGCTTTTCACATGGGTGCTGAGGTTTCAAACTCAGGTCCTCATGCTTACAGAGCGAGTGCTCTTATCCACTCAGTGCAGTGTCTTTTTAAGGGATGCACATTCACTTTTCAGTTCCTCTTCCTAACATTGTTCAGTTGTGCCCTGTGTACTGACAAAGGGTCCCAAAGGCTGGCACGACGGCAAGTCCCTGTCCTCGCATGGATTCATGGGGCTTCTTGGCAAAGGTATTAGTGTGTGGTGGTTCTCACATCGGGATCACCCAGAACCACTAAGTGGTCAGATGCCGATCATAGAGCATTGCTAAGTCACTGTAGGGAACTCTTTGATGCCTCCACTTCCTGCCTTGAAACCCAGGGAGTGAGTCTCCTGTTACCAGAGGTCTTGGGGTCTATGGGTCTACACAGCTGGAGCCTGAGGTGTGGGAAGGAGAGCTAAGGACTGTTTACTCTGCCATCTGGGGAGGAGGGATCAGAGTCCTGCACACTGACAGAGGACAGAGGGAGTCTTTCCTTTGCTCACAAGTGGCGGGCCTTCTAGCTTTGGACTCAGCCACCTCCCCTCCATCCAAGCCTTTCTGACTGTAGCTCCTGCTGATGGCTGAGCCTCATAGTCATGTCATTTTTTCCTTCTTCCACATGCCCTCAGTGTCCTCAGCAAGGAGATGTCTGGCCACAGAAGAATCTGTTGCCCGGCTAAGGATGAGAAGTGGCAGCAACCCCACCGTCTCCCTCTTGTGCAGGTGCTGGGTGCCCAACAGGGCTTGGGCATCTGGGAGGCCGGCGGGGAACTGCCAGGAGCTGCTCTGACTGCCTTCAAGGGCACTTCCAGGAATAGATTTGGCCACCCTGCCACCTGCGTGGTCTGGCAGCCTCTGAGTGCCCTGTCTCCACATGCTCTGCTTCCCAAGGTGGGTGTGGCCTGTCTGCCTGGTTCTGCTGGATGAAGCTTGCTTGGCCCCTGGACCTGGCTCTTCAGAAAGCACTAAGTCACCTTCCCACACCACAGTCTGGCAGATGCTTCCCCATTTGCTTCTTGGGCCAATAAGCTGTAGCCACTAAAGAGCTTAGTGCTGGACACACCTTGCCAGCCCCCAAAGGGTCTGTCCCCATGGGAAGTCCTAAATGACCGAGCTGCACCTTTCCCATATAATGATGATAGCCTCTCCCATAAGGATATTTAAGAAGAAACCAGAAGGAAGGGAGGGAGGGGACTGACTGAAAGAGCAGCCAGGAGGGAACTTTCTGGTAGTCAATAGCAAGTGCAAAGGCCCAGGATGGCCTGGGCCAGCAATGGAGAGCAACAGGTAACCTGTGTGATAGGTGGGCCACAGGGCCTCCCAGACCATTTTCTAGAACTGGACCTGCTAGAGCTCAGACTGTCTGTGTCGCTCCATTACTGTACCTAACTCTGGGAGCAGAGTGAGTAGGATTCCTAGCTTTAAGCTAGACTGGACAGCAGAGTATATATATATTCTCGAGTATTTGTGGCCCAGCCAGGAAGGGCTGGGATTTGGAGCTGCAGGACGCATCTCTTAACAGTTTGAGCACTTTCCTCAGCCAACCAATGCCTGCCCACTACTCATTCACTCAAATGCAAGGGTCTACATTCCCACATTCCCTAGGCCCCAATGGTGCTGGGTGAGTGCAGGGGTGGTGAGTAAGAGCAGGGGATGAGTGTGGGTGAACAGGGTCACTCAGGGGAGGGGGGCATAAGTGCTTCTTGGCAGAGTCCAAGGTGTAGTCCTTTAGAATTATGGGATTGAGGGGCAAGGGGCAGAGGCTGGAGGAGTAGGCACGGGGGGGGGGGAGGCATGTGTACACGTGTGTATGGTGTGTGTGTATTGGGAAGGAGTGGGCTGGGGGACTTGTCAAAGCTGGGAATAAATGCACAGGTGGGCAAGAGGAGCTTGCCCCATGGGACTGCTAGCCAGGTGTTTGAGTTTGTTCTGTTTCTCTCTGATTTTGAGTCCTCTGTGGAAACGCCTCTCCATAGCTCTCTCCCTCTGGGTGTCTGCCTCCCTCTCTAGTCTCTCCCTCCCCCTCCCCCTGCTCCCAGCTCCCTCTTTTCCCTTCCCTCCCCTTCTCTCTCCTCAATAGGAAGAGGCCTGGGAAGGACTGCACTTCCCCTCCGCCTTGCCTCCCCCACTCTAGGTTTTTTTTCTCCTGCTCCTTATTCAAGGCAGATAAAGTGTGCACAGCTGCTCCCAGCTGAAATGGGCCTTAATTGCACCCCTGTTGCCATGGCGATCCCTGATGATCTCCATGGCTGGAATGTTGCCCTCCAGATCTCCCGCTGGGGACCCCAGGCAGCACTGCCTCTCTAACCTGGGAGGTGACCCACAGGGCACCACCTCACCTCACCTCGACACCTCACAGCTGCAGGAGGGTTCCCCAGATGCCTTCCTCAACCCCCACTATGCCCTGGGGGGATGGAGGTCACTATGCCTGGAGGACCTCCTTCACTGAGCTACTCTTTGGGACCCTTCAGGGTCCACTGTGATAACACACAAGCCCTAGCAAGGGACAAAGCACCCCTAGGGCTGGCTCTGACATGGCTTGAGGGTACTGGAAAGTGGCAGCAGATCCCTGCAGCTCTGCTCTGGGCTCCACAGCCTTACCTGGGGATCTGCCACAGTCACACCCACTGCAGTGGAAGGAGGATGAGCCTGGGCTGTGGGATTCTTTTGTGAATGCTTAGCAGCCCACGTGCTTCTCTCTGAAGGAGTGTGTGAGGGAGGGAGAGCCAGGTAGAGTGAAGGGTTCCAGAGAACTTCTAAAGGACTTAGGTGCTGCACAGAGGTGTCAGCAGGCCTGGAGTAACACCAACCCCTGAGAGAGGGAGCATAGGTGCCAGCTGTGGGGTATCTGAGATGATGGGGACACTGAGCAGGTTCTAAAAGGGGTACTTTCTGGTAACAGAGGGTCCCAGCAGGCATGAGATGGTCCTAGAATGTAAATTCAGTAAGGGAGGTTGGAAGTGCTGTGGGCTGTATGTGTGTGTGCACCTGTGTAGAATGCGCATCTTCACATTCATTTGTGTCTACATGGAGTGTGTGCTATGTCCGTGTACAGTGTGTGCAGTATATGTGAGACTGTATGCAGTGTGCCTGTGTGTAGCACATGTGCAGTGTGTGTGAGACCATGTGAAGTGTGTCTGTGAGCCGTGTGTGACTATGTGCACTGCGTGTGCAGTGCGTATCTGTGCAGTGTGCATAAGACTGTGTGAGAAGTTTCTGTGTGCAGTATGTGTCTGTAGTGTGCAGTGTGTGCATCATATGTGTGCGGTGTGACTGTGCAGAGTGTGTGATTGTGTATGTGTCCTTTTTGTGCAGTGTATTGGCAGTGTGCATAAGACTGTGTGAGAAGTTTCTGTGTGCAGTATGTGTCTGTATGTGCAGTGTGTGCATCATATGTGTGCGGTGTGACTGTGCAGACTGTGTGATTGTGTATGTGTCCTTTTTGTGCAGTGTATTATAGTGTGTCTCTATAAGCAGTGTGCATGTCTGTGCCATGTCTGCTGAGTACAGACTGGGATATGTGCAGTGTGACCGTGCAAGTATGTGACTGCATGCAGTATATGTGATTGTGTAATATGTGTCTGTGTGCTGTGTGCAGCTGTGTGCATGAGGTGGCTGTGTGCAATATCTCTGTGTACTGAATGTGACTGTGTGCATGAGGTGGCTGTGTGTGACTTGTGTGCAGTGTGTATAACTGTGTATGTGTGCATGTATGTGTTTTGTGTGACCATGTATGTGACTGTGTATAGTGTGTCTGGCATCTATACAAGCATGGCCTTGTATGAGCATGTGTGTGGTGTGTTTGTGTGAGTCTATGTGCTCATTGCATGTGTTTATGAGCCATGCACATGTAGTTGCATGCACACACATGTGCATGCCTGTTTTTTATGCAAGTGTGGTATGTCTGCATGCATGAGTGTGCATGTGATCTGGCCCCTATCCCTGCTCTGTATGCCCGCCATCAGGGCTCCCATAACAACTGAGCTGAGCTATGGTAGAGAGTGTGTTCACAGCTCAGTGGCTCCTGACAGGGGTCTCTGGGAGGGCAGCTGTACTTAGCGCCCAGTCAGCACACCCCAAGGAGCCATCCAACATGAGTGTGACAAGTCACACAGCCTGGAAGCCTGCTGCTCGCCCTGTTCCCTGAATCACCCACTCCTCCCTCTGAGCAGCTCAACTCCATAATCCAGTGAGGTCTGAAATACCATGACCTTCGCGTGTCCCACTCTGACAGGCCCTGGAAAGCCCCTTCCCCACTGAATAAACCCAGAGAGGAGTCCGGGTAAGCATGGCCAGCATCTACCTTCTGCAGCCTTGCAGCCATCTCCTGCCCAGTGTCTAGGCAAGGCCATGCCTGCTCCACAGGCCCTTCTCTGGGCCTGAGTGTGCTGCTGCTGTGCTAAGCAGGAGGCAGGCACTGTGGGAAGAGAGGGAAGATCTCCAGAAAGATGCAGCTCTGACCACCTTGTTCTCAGTCGGTGGTCAACTGAGATCCCACCTCAAGCCACCCTTGCTAATGTAATAGTAGGAACAGCAGTGGGGCAATGACAGCCACTGCTTATTAAGTACCAGGCACATGCCAGGTGCTGTGGGCAGAACTCTAACACACCATGGCACAGTTCTCCCTCAGCCCTTAGGCCACCCCTGTCATCTCCACACAAATGGTCAGCCTTTGCCCAACCCAGCTGCTCAGCAATTGTCTATGTTCATGGAGCCCTGGGGGGACCCAGAGGCCTGTGTCTACCTACCCATGTCCTGGGCTTTCCACACACACTCTGCATGTCTTGCCTAGAATAGGGTACCAGGTCACTTGGAAGCAGAGCTGCTGTCCCTGGGGAAGACTTCCTGCAGCCTGTGTCAGTGTGGCACAGCCATTGAAGGTCCTGTCCCTATTTACACGTGGTCCATGGATCCTGCTCAGGAGCCTTTCTCTCTCCACAGACCCCACAGGTAAAGGCTGCTGGTCTTACATCATCCCTCTGACTTTGATGTGACATCACTACACAACCATGCTGCAGACAGACCTCAACATAGCCCTGAGCCAGTTCCTGACTGCCTCCCACTTTCCTGGTTCTTCCAGTTCCTGGGAGTCTGGAACGCAGGGCAGATACACAGCCCACTGCAAGGTGTAATGTCACCCCCCATAGAATGCTGCCTTCTCAGCTTTCAGGCTATTCCAGGCGTTCCAGGATGGGAGGTAGGGTGGACATTCCTGAACACTAGTCTCTCCTCAACCCCGCTTCAGCTTCTAGAATACACTTGGACTCTTGGCCTTGGTCTGGTCGTTCCCTCTACTGGAAAGGCCCTCTCTCCTCCTCTCTGCCTGTAGGAATAATGGCCCCTTTCTGGGCCACCGTATCTCCTATTCCTTCCAGGAAGCCCTGCCCTCGCTTACGAAGACCCTGCCTCCCTTCACAGAACTGCCCTTGCTGAAGGGTGGTGTGAACACTATAAAGCTGTTCAGAGAAAGCAGGTTGTCATCCATGAGACTTCCCAACCCCAAGTTGGTATTGGTCAAAGTGTTTTGTCACAGCAATGGAGGAATAAACTAGAACAGAAAATGGTACCAGAGAGTGCCGTATTGCTGACAGACCTGATGTTGGAGGATCGTGGCAGCGTTTGGAACTTTGGGTTGGAAAAGTCATTGAGTGCTTAGAGTTTGTTGCTATGGAGCTTGGAACAGTTATGCTGAAAGAGTTGTGGATGGTGGAGGCCTGGCTTGTGAAGTTTTAAAGGGAAGCAGAGACTATCAAGGCTGTTTGTGTGATACCTTGAATTAAGAATCTATGGGTTCTGGTCAGCTAGGGCTGAAGAATCAGCTGTGATTAAGTAGAGACCAGAACCACTGTTTTACTGAGACAGTTTATGCTGGTTAGCTGGGCTGAAAAATCGGCTATAAGTAACAAGAGACCAGCATCACTGTGGCAAAATCTTCTGGGAAGAATTTCCTCAGGGTCAGTGCACAGAAGCTGTGGTCCAGAGGGGGATGGAGGCTCCATCTCAGGCTGGAAGCAGGACTTAGCAAGGTATAAGTCCCCTGCATGGTTCTGGTGTTGAAAGTGTGAAGGGGTCACAGAGAGCAGCTGAGGCTTGGCACTCTGAGAGGCCAGGAAAGGCCACAGGTGAAAGTGCAGCTTCAGTTGCAGTGAAGACCCCAGGACTGAAGGAATCATGGAGAGAATCTGAGGCTTTGCACCCCAAGAGGCCAGAAGAGGCCATTGGTTAAGGTGCAGCCTCAGTTTTAGTGGAGACCCCAGCTTTTTGGAGATGCCGGGACCTTGGAATAACCAACCGAGGACAACAGTAGGTGTGGAACGGAGCTGGCCTGGGTCTGCGAGATGAGCTGCGTGTGCTGTGGATGGTGAGTCAGAGCAGTGGAGCTGCTGAAACCCTTTGGCACCTAAAAGATCTTGAGTCCCAGATGTTTAGCCTTGAGCTACTTTGCTAGACTTAGGTTTTGCTTAAGTGTACCTGATTCTTCCCTTTTGAAATAAGACAGTACTTGTTTTGGATTTTACAGAAGCCCACCCACAGTTAAGAGACTTTTAAAGGAGACTGTGGACTTTTAAGTGTTTGGATTTTTTTTTTAAGGACTGTGGGACTTTTAAGGTTGTACCATCTTATGTTGTGATATTGTTAACAGGTCTTAAAGATAAGAAATGGAAAGGTTGTAGTTTAATAGTGACATGTTTGTGTGTCAAGTTGAGAAGGGATCAATTGTGTTGGATAGCTTTAGTGTCAACTTGACACACCTGGTTTGAGGGAGCCTCAATTGGGGAATTGCCTTCATTGGATTGCCCTGTGGCCATGTGTATGGGGCATTTTCTTGATTGTTGAGTGATGTAGAAGGGCCCAGCCTACTGTGGGTGGTGCCACCCCTGGGCAGGTGACCTTGTATTGTATAGGAAAGCAGGTTAAGCCCGGGCCAAGCCAGTAAGCAGCATTCCTTCATGGCCTGGGTTTCAGCTCCTGCCTCCAGATTCCTGCCCTGAGTTCCTACCTTGGGCTCCTTCAGTGATAAACTGTGACCTGGGAGATGTGAGCCAAATAAACCCTTTCCTCTCCAAGTTGGTATTGGTCAGAGTGTTTTGTCATAGCAATGGAGAAAGAGACTACAGTAGTAACCATCTGCCCAATGTCAATACTCCCAGACTTTTCTGAACCTGTCCCAGATCCTGTTCTTACAAAACTCCTGAGCTGGGGATTTCTGGTTGGAGACAGTGTCTACGAAGCTTTTTCATCATGGCCCACAGAGTTTGTCCCTGCCACAAACTTTTCTTGGACTGGAGAGTTCCACTTAGATGTAATTGGGCCAAACCTGTGGCCAATGGGCCACCTGGGGGGCAGGAGAGAGCTATGAGCTGGCCCAACACAAAACTGTAAACTTAAAACATTGAGTTTTTTTTTTTTTTTTTTTCCAATTTCTTTTTTGTAGCACAATTGCATGGTTCAGTTCTTGGGTGTGAATCTTGTAGATTGGTCCCAATGTTGCAATATCAAAAAAGTCAGATTTGCCTGTAGAGGGCTACAGGATTTCAAAGAAAAGGGTTAATGAAGGGGCTGAGGTCTGGATGCAGAGGACATCTTTAGGGGAGCAGCCTCAGGACAATGGCAGGGTCAAGTCTGATTATAAAATGCTCCCCTCAGGTTCTTGTGTGTTTAGCTACCAGCTGGGGGTGCTATTTTGGGAGGTTATAGAAGGTCTAGGATATGAGACCCACCTAGAGGAAATAGGTCTTAGGGGGTGTGCCTTTGAAGGTTATACCCACTCTTGGGTCACTTTCTGCCTGTCTGCTTCCTGTCTGCCTTGAGGTAAGCAGCTGCCTCTTCCATATACTCCTGACCCTGTGATGTTCTGCTTCACCATGGACCCAGAATGAAGGGAGCCAGGGACTACGGACAGAAATCTCTGGGAACCATGGTCGAAAATAAATCCTTCTGCCTTTAAGTTGTTTGTCACAGTGATGATAAAAGTCACTAACATACATGGGAATGGTGGAGTGGGGCCCATAATGAGACTTTCCTGCCTGGGAGGGATACAGGAAACCAGAGAGGGGCATCAGATGCAGACTGTGCTCACTGGGTAGGCAGTAGTCTGAGCAGTTGTCATTAGGAGAGACTGTCCAGGATGGTATGTGCCCCACATTTCTCCTAAAGATAAATGAGGACTCTTCCCTAAAAAAACCCTTATTTTGCCAGCAGGTGTCATGAGTTCCCCCAAATTGGGGATTTAGGTCACCCTTAGGCCTTGCCTGGACTTGGTCAGCTTGCCCTTGGAAGCCTCAGTTAGGGCTTCCCTCTTTCCTTCTGCTAGACATTTCTCTCCACAAATCTTTCTCTCTAGCCAAAACTTAGCCAAAACTTACTCCAGGCAAACCCATCACCACAGGGAGTGGAAGCTAAAATTGAAGCAAGAAACACCTGCAAATGCTTCTGCAAAGGCTGTTCACTGGGAACATGGAAAAGTAAGGTGCCGAGAGAGCTATGAAGATAGCTTAGTCAACAAAGTGCTTGCCTTGCAAGCACAAGGACCCAAGTTCCAGTCCCCAGAAGCCACATAAAGTGGGATGTGGAGGTGTGCACTTGTAATTCCAGTCCTGGGGAGATAAAGAGGCTTCCTGGGGCTCAGGGGCCAGTCCAGACTAGGCTACTTGGTGAGTTCCAGGCCAGCAAGAGACCCTGTTTTAAAAAGCAAGAGTAGATGATGCCCAAGGACCCACACCTGAAGATGCACTCTATACGCACAGGCACACAGTCCACACACCCGCACCCCACCCCCACATACAGAAAGGCTCTGAGATGTCACACAAGACGCATTTCAACTCATCCTCAGGTTCCAGCAGGTATCAAGTGGGTTCTGTCCTATAACAGCACCCCAGGAGCTTGGTGAAGCTCACCTCCCTCAAGTGATTTGAACCGAACAACCAGGCTCCTTTGGTGACCCAATCTTGGCGGAAAGATCAGCCAACCCTTCTGACCTCCAGCACCTAATTCCTATGTTGTATCCCTTGAAGGGTTCATCCTATGGATCTTTTGACATGATCTACAGTCAGCTTCTTGGGGACAGGACCATGGTTTACCACCTACCACTCTGTTACACCCCAGCAGTGGACAAGTACTTGGTGAGACACAGACAATATGTGATGGCTGAAACGTGACCTCCATCTATGTGGAGATGGGTATAGGCAACAAGAAATAGCATCTCCTATGAAGGATGCTTTACTCTAGACATCAAGCTTTGTTTAATTAACTGTCTCCACTGGGGGCCATTACCACACTAAAGACACTTTTTAAAATCATATGATTAACCTTGGGAATTAATAAGTGAACTGAACACATTGTTTCTACTTTGTCAAGAGTGGCTCTGGATGCCCCAAGGTCCCTATGAGGACATAGGCTACCAGTTAAATAACAGCCCTTCCTCTATGGGGCCAGTGGCTGGTATGCAACCCTCATCACGGGTGTCAGCACTAGCATGGCCCCAGTCCTGTCCCAGCCCACTGGTGACAGCATTCTCCACAGAACCGCCAGAGGTTTGCACTGAATGTTGGCGGAAAAAAATAAACCCCTAACACATTTGTGTGTATTTTCATCTCTGCTCAGAATTCCTGGGCTTTTGAATATGAGTCTTTTATTTCCTTCAAACAGCAGCTGCTTTATAAAACCAAATGGATCTAACACATTGGAAGGTGGGAGGAACGGGTAAGGAGTGAGGAAGTCTTAGACCTACCGCTTGCGCCTTCCCAGGGATGAACCACAACCCAATGTGGAAACCTTCCATAGCCAGTAAAAATTCATTTTCCCTTTCTTGTCGTCGGGTTCAGTAGTGGATGTGTTTAGAGCTTGTCTGTGAAGTCCGCTTTCCCTTTATTCTCCTACCTTGTCCTTCTCCCCTTTCCTCCATTTTCAGTGACTGTCCATTGTATCACACCAGGAAAAGCCCAGCTGGGAGCAGAGGCGGTGACCACAAGACCTGGGCTGCGGCAGACAGGAAGTGAGGTGTGTGGGAGCTCTCAAGATCGGAGAAGCCCCTCCCTAGGTAGGCCTGTGTTGAGGAACCTGCTTAAGACCCTCCATGACCCCAGCTCTGGAATCTGGGCTGTGCATGCAAATCTGACATGAAAGTGGCCTTGGGTACATATGTGGCAGGCCCTGTGGCAGATTCCTGAGATGCAGGATTTCGGGTCAGAGCCAGAGTATGGCTACGTCTGAGGAGCAGCGATGATGTCGTGGAGAATGACTTCTGCTAAACTGCGAGCTGGGGCAGGGCAGGCTGAGGAATGGATCGCAGAGGCCTCCTCCCGCCAGACGATCTTCCACCCTAGGCTCTGTGGTCTCCTTCCTTCCCGATCCACATTGCCCTCAGACAGGAAGCCGCTGGTGGGCTGGGCCTGCTCTCGTTCTTTTTGTACCACGCCATGGAAGGATAAAAAACTTATTGTTGCTGGCCCCAGGACCCATGGCTTCTGTTCTCTCCTGAGGTTTCTGGAGTGTTACAGTACGGTGGCGGAGGGAACTTGTCCCTGCTTCTACGCCAGCACTTTCTCTCCCACTGTCCAGATGCCTCCAACTTTTCCCTTATGGGAGAGACTCTGGCCTTCTCTTTGTTCTCCAGGCAGATGGTCGGTCTTTTCCTTCCAAGGCATCCTCTCTATCTACCCTGAAATCGCCTTTTTCACAGTGCTTGGCCGGGACTCAGGAAGAGGCCTGGTGGGTGGTTTGTAGTGCTATTGCTACTGGCCCAGAGCTAGCCTTTCCTGGATGGACCCTGAAGGTCTGCCACTCCATGTGCAGGTCTTGGGGTACCAGATGATCTTGCCTGCCTGTCTAGCCCTGCATCTCCATGTCCATGTAGCACATGGTCCCTTAAGGGGGCCTGGGGTGCCCAGGTCCACCCAGCTTAGTGAGGAACAGGATTCCTTCTCTACAGGGCTGTCTTCTCCACACGCTTCTGCTGCTGTCTTCTGATTAGATTCTTGTAAGTCAAAGGCAGGGAGAGTCCCCCTTATCCCTACATGCAGCTGGGGAAACAGGCTTCTTTGCTCAAGTGATACAGTCATGAATAGCAGACTGTGTCCTCTTGTGGACATGTGGGACTTGTTCCTGATGACCCATAGACCATTCTCTGGGATGCTAGGCTAGCAATCATCTTCAGGCAAGGGCATTACCTGTGAGGGTACCTTGAGGATCAGTCTAGCCCCTGAGCTACATGTGTGGAGATCTGGGCTTCATCCTGATGTGAGCCTGACTGATGGCCCTCCCTCTCCTGGGCCTTCTCCACTGGCTGTTCCCAGGTAGCGTCTCTCCCCAGGAAGCTTTTGAGAACTTCCCTTATCCCTAAGATGTAGTGAGAAGGCCACGTGAAGAAGCTGGGCTATCTTCTAGAGAACAAGAGGTTCTGGCATATCTTTGGTTCTTTTTGGGTAAGGAGTTCTGTCTGGCCTCCGTCGCCTCCAGAGTCATCACAAGATGCATGATGAAAAGTTTTCTCCCTCCCTCCCTCCCCAACAAGTGTGTGTGTGTGTGTGTGGTATGCATATGTGTGGAGGCCAGAGGTCAGCCTTGGATATTGTTCCTCAGGAGCTGTCCACTTCTGGGGGCTGGGGCAGGGTCTCTTACTGGGCCTGAAGCGCACCTCTTCAGGTAGGCTGGCTGGGTGGCAATCCCCAGAGATCCTCCTGTTTCTGCCTCCCCGGAATTGGGATTACAAATGTGTGCCCCATGCCTAGCTTTTTTTTTTATATGGGTGCTGGGATCTTCATGCGTGAATGGCTGGCACACTACCAAGTACCTCCCCAGCCCCCTCTTAGAGATCTCTTGAAAGGTTCTCACTCCTGCCCGAGGGCCTCCTCTGAACATGCAGTCAGCTCTCCCTGGGGTCCTGACACCTAGGGCTGAGAGTCTCTTTGGACCTTTGAGGGTGTGCTGAGCTTGGAGAGTGGATAGAGAGGAGGCCTCCACCAATCCACTTCCCAGGCAGCTGCTAAACAAATCCAGGGAGTTAATAGGAGCCACACAAAGCTTTTGATTTGCTTCAGAGATCAAGGGTCAGCCTGAATAACTCATTAATTAACCGAGCAAGGCTTCCTGCTATTGACAAGGTCTGGGAGCCCGGCCTGGGAGCAGACCTCACATCCCGCAGCTGAAGACCATCCCCAGCCCCTCCTCCCCACTTGCTTCTGCTAGGTGCCCAGTGGCTCCATCCCTTCTCAGATCCCTGTTCTGCCAGGAGGCTTTCTCCTGGCAGGATTGTGAACCATGACCCTGCGCTTTGAAGCCTAACCCACAAGCTGTCTTTCCACCCCATGCCTACCCACTCCTCTCCAGCCCGCACTGGCATAACATCCGATGCTGTGAGGATCCAGGCGCAATCTAGCTCCCACACACCTTCCAACGCTGCACTTCTATGTCTGTCACCAGGGAGAGGGTATGACGTGTTGATTCACACCGAGGTGTCAGGCTGAGGGTGTGGGGAGGGTGGGTGGGTGGTGATTTCATTTTAATAAGGGTCATGTTTGAATTCCAACAGTGTAAGCTCTGATGGTGGGATCAGGTACCAAAGATAGGATAGACTGCAGGATATTTTTGACAAGGAGCCTTTCACAGTGACCACTAGTTCATGGATGAGGGTAGCGACTTTCTTAGAGGCTCCCTGTCTCTAGAGGGCACTTCTTCCCATTAAGACTCAGCTTCCCTGCAAACCCCTCCATATCCATCCTTGGAACCACCTGCGCTTTCCAAGCACACATTGGAAGCCCCCATTGGGACAGTCCCTTCCATTCAAATGTCTCTGAAGAGAGCACCCATGAGCTTATGAGGAAGGAATGTGGGGTGATCAGGTGTTTCATCTCCTGTTGTGGACCAGGTTCTAAAACCTGCTGTTTTGGGGGACCAAGACATAGGAGGCCTTGTTACAATGTGCAGTACTTCTGTGATTACCTTCAGAGCTCATCCCTGCTGGCTGACATTTGTAGAGCCTATTGCTGTTTGCAGAGCCAGCGGTTTCTTGAAGGGCTCGTTGCTCAGGCTTTTAGAACCTGTGCTGTTTGTAGAGCCCGTTGTTTGCAGAACTGGGCATTGCAATGCAGAGCTCATCACTATCGGTAAAGCTTGCTGGCACCTGTAAAGTTTTGGGGGTGTTGCAGAGGCTGATATTGCTTACAGAGCTTTTAGGTTTGCAGACCCCATGCAGCATGTGGAGCCCGTTGGCAGCAGTACTCTACTAGCAGAGTCTTCACTTGTTCCGGAGCCGGCAGCTGTCTGTATTGTGTGTTTTGCAGAGGCTGCTTTGAAGGTTGAGCTCATCAGTATCCATGAGGCTTGTTGGCCTTGTCCCAGGTAGTTCGTCGAGAGCCACTATTTCTTGCACAAATTCTGTTGGTTAGAGATTTGCTGTTTGCAAATCTGATGTTTCTTGTGGGGTTCATCAGTGTCGATGGGCCGCTGGGATCTGTCTGACTCTACCTCCTTGCCTGTACTTTCTGTAGGGTGTGTGTTTTCAAGGACATGAGGCCAAACCGTCAGGCTTTGAAGTATTTTCTTAAACTGACAGGTTTGAGATTATCTCCAAGAGGGCTACTAAGTGTAGACCTATGTCATTCCCTCTAGTCCGAGTGTATCTCCATGATGCTGGTTCCACACTTAAATGCTATTCCCTCTCTAAAGTCCAAATATTCTGATTCCTCTCCCTCTGAGAGCTAATGGTCTACATAATCAGACATTCCATCTTTTCTTCTCAGAGCCCTTGAACTTCCAGTCAGATGTTTATTCTTTCCCTTTGTCTCTGTCATGGAGACCTAGTGATTTCACAATCAGAGTCATCCTCGGACTCATGGATGTGATGTCTAGGCACTGGGAGAATGAAGACTGGACAGGGCTTTGTGCCACATGGAAACCCTGTGCTGCACTGCAGGTGTATGATCTCAGAGCCCAGGACGCATGGCTGTTTTCAGCTGCTCCACCTTACTGGCCTTTGCTCGGGCCCAGGGGGACTTGGAGGGGGCTCTGGCACTCATTCTGCAAGACTGTTAAGGACACATTCAGTTTGTAACACCACGCCAGCACTGTGTTACGCAGAGGTTTTAAGTATACACATCTATATATCCCTGAAAGACAGGGCTTGGATGGCATGGTTTGGGTTCTGCCAAAGGTTTGGGTTCTGGAAGGAAGACTGAAATGCAATTTCTAGTCGCCTCTTAGAAAAACCTAGTGGTTTGGGTTCTGCACACATGGCAGTTTGGGCTGTGATGGGCTAGAAGGGCTCAACCTGACGTCATTGTGCTTCCTCTGAAAGTGTCTTGAGTATCGGCACTGCCTAGGGTGTACCCTGTCTGAACATGAGTGGATGCTTGCACCGATCCTAACCCAAAGGATTTCTGCTCAAGTCAGGAGATGCTTCCCACTGTATGTGAAGAGTTCATTGACTAACTCCCTGGACACATTGAAAATGGAGCACGTGCCTCTATAGTCCAGCACGGAGCACAGCTCCTACGCTGAATGAAGGGCTCTGGCTTGATCTCACTTCTTCCCCATGAGCCTCTTTGAGGTCCCAGTTGAGCACTTTTCCAGGCAGCTCCTAACAGCCTTGAAGGCTGGATTTTTCCAGTATTCTCAGCCTTCAAGCCCCAGGATAGCCAAAGGTTCAGCTTATAGAACACGTCCACAGAGTGAGCTGGAAGCAAATGCCTTCGTTTCCTAAACCCCCCACTTTCTGTCCTTTGTTCTAAGAAGAAATGGAGCTGGAGATACGCCTCACTGTTGGCTTTGTCCACAGGGCCTGAGGCGGGTGCTGCTGCTCGGGGTAATTCAGAGTGCTAATGGCATACAGATGCATGCTAATTCATGTGCACACACAAATTAGGCTGCAATTATCACAGGAGCTATTTGCTAATGCTGGTTACCATTTGAACCATTACTCAGCATTGGTTACCACAGACGGCTGGTCAATATGGCTCGGCATGAAGCCTGCCTCTCAGCCAGCCTTGGAAACTAACAAACTTGAGGCAAGTGGTTTGACTCAAGATAGGAGGTGGGTCTCCCAAGGTTTGCTGTGGGAATCGAGCAAATGTGCTGAAAAATGACAGCAGGATCCCATGGGGGTGGGAAAGAGCAGCAATGCATGCCATATGAAAGAACGCCGACTATGTGCGGAAGACTGAGGGCGCAAGGCACACATTGCACCTATTCTACTCAATAGCAGTTCTGTGGCTGTCTATGGAGGACCTGGGCTCAAGGGGCTTGGGAAGAGAACAGTGCTTTTAAGACAAGAGCCACTGTGCAGAAACACCCCGTTAGCCATGGGCATGGAGGTCTATTCGCTGGGATTATCAGGCACCCCTGCAGGAAACAGGGATTGAACTTTGTCAAGGGATGTTGTAGTGCCAGTGAGAGGACTGGCCTCATCCATGTAGACAGAACTGGCTCTCTGAGCAAAGTGGTTATACAGGAGAGTGGCATGGGTTTGTGTGGAAGGGTGTGTGGTGGCTGAATCACAGGAGCTGCTTCTGCTCACCGAGTGGCTTCCATTCCCTCCCTACTGCTCTGCTAACCTGCAGAGAAAGGTAGCTCCATGCGCATTTGCAGGGAAGGAGCTGCAGGTCAGAACAGATGAGAGATCAGCTCTGAAGCTACAGGGATTCTTTGGTTGGAATGGAATTAGAACCTGGTTTGCTGGACTCTAGGAAGGGCAAACCATGGCTTGTGTGTCTCCTAGAGGGGTGGTCACAGTGGCACTGCTGAACAGGCTGTGGGAGGTGTGGCCTAGACAGGAAGTGATGGGTACTTGGTCTACAGCAAACGTGTGAGGGGGCAGAGCAAGTGCTGATGGGCTCTCTTCTCATGAATACCCCAGGAGCCCAGAGGAGGGAGGAGGATGATGTAGGGGTTACCCCTATACTCCCTGGTGATGTTCAGTGGCCCCCGGGGAGCAGCTTGTCCGACTTCCCTTAGGGCAGCAAGCTAGGGTTCTGTGGCTGGCTGTGGACATCATGTCTTCTCAACCTCACCGCTGCTCCCTTGGAGGCTGTCCTGGTTAGCCTGCTATCTGTAGGCCCTGCAGGGATCCTCTGACTCCCTTGTTAATCCTTCCCTGTATAAATGCCTGAGATCTGTGATCAGCCAGCTGGGCAGCCTCTGGGTCACGAGAGATTAGAGTTCATCATCCTCACCAGATGGCTGATGCTGCATCTGGGGCTGCTGTCCATTCTTTTACATTGGAGAGGAGGTAAGGTCCCCAGGTTTGTTAGGAGAATGGGATTGCAGGGAGATGCTTGCCAGGCCCGTTAAAGGGAAAATAAAAAGACAGTCCTTAGGGCAGGTAGACTGGGAAATCAAATGCTTGGGAAATGCTGTGTTCTCTGTTGAGCACAAGGTGGGGCCCACCCTGCAACCTGGGGAAAAACCGGGACATGCCACGTCCTTAGGGAGCTCTTTTTTAGGAGACACAGAAAAGACACAAGTCCCTTGAGAATGTCCTCGTAAGACAAGGTCCATGTGAGTCCAGTGGCCTCATTTTTAGACCCATGAGGCCATGGGAATCATTTTCAGATGCATTTTAGAGAGCTTAGGTAGTCCTTCTCCCATTGAAAATGTAGAGCCCGTAGTTCGAATGTGGCTGGGAATTTCAGAACAGTGATAGAGGAGCACTAACTCAGCTGGGGACACTTCTGAGCCCGCAGAGTGGCAGGTCACATGGCATGCATTTGACTTTCGCTGCAGCAGACCTGAGGGAGAATCCCGAATGGCCAGGAGAGTCGCTGGGCCTTCAGGAGCATCGTGTTGTGGACTGTGGAGAACTCAAGAACTATGAAATCTTTTATTTCCGGGGGCCTCTGCAGATCGCATGAACTTAGAAACGGGATTCCTCCCAGTTTTCAGAACAGGAGCCCGAGGCCTGGGGGTTCTGAACTGTTTCCTCAAAGCCCTCAAGGGAGTCAGGGATGGAAATGGAGATAAAACAGTCTTTACACTGTGGTGCAAGGGCCTTCCTGCCCTGTTCCTTCCTCTGACTCCACAACTCCAGCCCTCCACAGCCACTTTGGTTCCAGAGCTCTTTTCCCAGAAGGAGCTTCCCAGGCCGAAGACCTCTGTCACTGCCCAGCACCCATTCCGACCCTGCCTTGCCTTTGCGCGTATCGAACTCTTGCCCTGCACGGCCCATGCCAATGCTCAGTGAGTACTGTCTTACCTCTGTAGGCAGTTTTCCAGGATGCCCCACCCAACCTCTTACGTTTTACAGTCAGATTCCCACCTCTCAGGAGGCCCATCCAGGACCACTAATGAGGCCTCCTGTTATGGTGACGGTGCCTTTCTGTCTCCTTCCCCACAGGGAGCAAGCATATCACAGAGCACCGCCCCCCAGACTCCCAGTCCCCTCCTTCTGACCCTGCTCGCCGGTAACCCTCCCTGACAGGTCCCCAGCCCCCTGGCATATTTACAGAAATGCCACTCAGCAGAACAACCCGAATCAAATGAACGTTAACAGGAGAGCTGCTAGCTTCCAAATTAGCGGTGCATAATTAGTTTCATGCATAAACCTCTGGAAAGCATGAGTGCGCAGGCTGGTGAGAGAAACAATTAGTCTCTGTGAGGATGAAGAGGAAGATCAGAAAGGAGTGGGGGGAGGTGGGAGGGTGGCTGGAGAGGAGCTGGACTGAGACACAGTGCAGTAAACCTCTACCCATTATCTTTCTGGGGTGAGGCCTTTCTGTGCCTTCTGTCCCCCCACTTGCAGCCTTGAAGATACGGCCTAGTCCTGGCCCACTCCTGCCCTCTGGCTGCGGAGAGCTCAGGCAGTCTTTTCCCTTCTGTTGGCTGGGACCTTAATGAAGGGACCCTTGGGCCTTCAGGGGGACACCTGAGCAGAGCTTTGTGCACATCTCTCTTCTGCCTGGGATGAGCTGGGAGCTGTGGTTGGCTTGCTCTTCGGTGTATGAAGGTGTGCTTCCTAGACAGGCTGGCTGAGAAACAGCTTTTTAGGTTTCAGAACTCCTAGCACTTGCTCATGGGCTGTGGGGGTGCTACATAGCAGCCCTTGCAGATAAGGGAGACGCCCCTTCACTTGCAGTTTGCCCTTGCTAGGTAACATGAAGTTGGGGTTACATTGCCACCTCCAGACTTTGAACCTCAGCTCAGTCAGCCCACCTGATCCCAGCAGCCCTGTACAAGAGGACCTTATAGGAACCCCCTGGCCTGGTGTTCTCTGACACAGTGCCTACTTGACACGTGATCCCAATGGGCAGATGGACAGGTCTTCCGGGACTCTTCTGCTCTCTTCTTGGGCCCTCCTGAGTCCTTTAGGACAGTGCCATGGGTGGAAAGCCTTTGTGCTGCTTCTGAGGAATCTCTCACCTCTACACACGATACCTGGTTTCCTCTCTAGCAGAACCCCTGTCCTCTGACTCTGTGATGATCAGTGATGCCAGGGAACTGCACACTGGCTATGAATGCAGCGAAGTTGTTAGGACTGAGGCACAGGGAAGGAAGTGAAGGTTTGACATGCTGTGGAGCCAGCCTGGAGCTTGGGGTGTGGCTGTCTCTTCAGATGGGGTTTGCAGGGTCTTTAGGCCCAGTGATGGGTGATTCCATGGTCTACCCCAAGAGATCTCGCTACATGGAGGCGTGCATTCTGTATTGCTTATTGTATATTATTTATTTAGTCTTAATTTATAATTGTTGATTGACAGAGGATCTCAGTGCCACAGGGACAGAAATATGCTGCCCAGTCCTCCATAAAGAATGCTTTTCCTGCCATAAATAAACAGAATACCCAATCAACTACCCATCAAATTGCCTGGCCCTGGCACAAACAGAATGCTACTAATGAGACACAACATGCATTAGCTTAATGTTCTACCAGAGGAAGCGAGCTGGCCTCCAAGTGCCAGCCCAGGCCACAGCACAGGACTGGAATGGAAGGCTCTCCAAGGGGACACCGGGGGAAGGCTCTTTGTATAAGCCCTTGATGGTAACTAGGCATCCCTAAGGAGAAGACGTTCATCTCTTTGGGATAATTGCTGTCATCTAGTTCCCTTCAGGACAGAGTAGTGTCTGTGGACCTACTGTGTGCTTAGTGCTTAACTGGGTGTAATGGGCATCATCAGGGGAGTCTTGTATAGCTTCAGGGAAATGCAATGAATGCTGGGAAATGGTGTGACATGGGTTAGAGCACTGAGTGAAAGAGGGCTTATATGTAGTTAATGTGGAGAGGGAGGATGTTGAGGTGGGGGAGTAAGGAAAATCCCCATAGAGGAAGGGGATGTGAGCTGCTTCAGGAACAAGCAAGAATTGGAGACAAGGGACTGGAGATCTGGCTCAGTGATCAAGAATGTTTACTGCTTTTGCAGAGGACCCAGGTTTGGTTACCAGCACCCAGGTGGTAGCTTACAACCACTTACAACTTCAGTTCCAGGGATCTGACACCCTCTTCTTCCCTTAGCAGGCTCCTGCATGCCTGTGGGGCACATACCCTCACACATAAACATAAATAATAAATCAGCAGGGGCTAGAGAGATGGCTCAGTGGTTAAGGGCTTATACTGCTCTTCCAGAGGATCTGTCGCTGTGGATACAATATGACTGTGACAAGTAGCCTCATGCCCCTGCTCCCATGATTTTCCTAACATGATGGACTATACCCTCAAATTGTGAGCTGAAATAAACTTTTCTTACCTTAAGTTGCTTTTTCCAGGTGTTTTATCACAAGGAAAGTAACCACTATGGACCCAGTTTAATCAGGTTCCTTCCCTGGCCAGCCTCTGCTGTCCTCCCCACCCCAGGCAGGTTGGGACTACTCTCCTAGGGGCTACCACAATCATGCCCATTCTATCTGCCTGCTGTCCCTGTCAGTTGCTTAAAGCCAAGCTCAAGAGACAGCCTCCCATCCCAGCAAAGTGATGCTCCCTCCCAGAAGATGAGATGAATGTCTGTAGGCCACAGGGCTGAGATGCTCCAGAGGAGGTGGGGAGGAAGAAGGAATAAACACACATCACATTAATAAGAGTTTTGAAGAAGAGAGGGGCTGAAGCCAGGAGTCTCCAGATGGTGTTTAGTGAAATGACAGTTTGATGCTTAAGAGGAAAAATGGAACTGTGCTATGCCGGGAGCCAGGCTTTTATGGGGTGGAGTGGAAGATGTGGGCACGAGAAGCCTAGTGTAAGGCTTGTCCTCATGCAAGCTGACCAGATCCTGTTCCAGGTCCCAGGAGAGAAGGCAAATTACCTCCAGGGTGTCTGCACAGGGGCCTCTCCAAAGCATACTTGGTCTCAGGGGATCAGGTTCCCGCCAACAAGTCCAACCTCCCACATATGCCAGCCGCTGGAAACAGGAGAGGTTTGTGGAGTTTGTGGGGAGCGGGGTGAGGGTGGGGAGAACACGAGACAGAAGAGAACAAGAGGAAAGTTTCTGAGAACTGACTAGGCTAAATCTTGTGAGAGTGCTTGAAACACACAATCCAGAGGAAAGGTCGGGTGGAGGGACCAGGTTAAACCCTGGCAAACTTTGGTATGTATCAGAAGCTCTGGGCACATATGATAGAGTGTCTTATCTAGCCTTCTGCAGATAGGGGAGACCTTCCCAGGAAGGATGACACTGAGCTAAGTTTTGAATGGTTACCTAGGCCTGACCTGACCAAAGGAGCCTACACTATTGTGGAATGGCAGGTCAGGAAACAGCATGGTTGAGCTATAGAGACACGCATGTTAGTGGGGATCAGGAACACGTAGTGTTTTCTGATGCTGATGTCAGTGGGAATTGTGAGATAAGCCAGGCTAAGGTTGTGGCATGGGTGGTTGAGGGCTTGACATGGGGCCCAGGCATCACTTGTGGCTGGTGGGAAGTCTTGGGGTGGGATATGGGGTCTACAGAGCTTGAGATTAGGGAGACCCAGAGGGTAGAAGGCCATTTCTGAGACACAGAGGAACTTGGTCTTGTGCTCCTGGGTGTGGCCTGGGACCCTCTAAGATGGAACTCTGGACCAAGCTAGACCTTGTTAGCACTGGGTAGCCATGGCCTTGGAATTATCACCTGTTAGAGTCAAGGTCACCATGGAACAGGCTGGAGCCAGTATAGGCTTGTGGCCCATGGGGACAGGCACAGGGCTGGGCGTGGGGGACATGGCACAGAAGAGGACAGAGCAGAGTCCAGAAGCTCTCGGCTTCAGAATCCATTCTGCTTCCTTTTTTCCCAACTCACACATCTGCCAGGGTTCAGACAGATGCTGTGATTAGCATTTTAATACATTTCAGAGGACTTTGTCCAAACTTCTCTGGAAATCAGAAATCAAGAGTTTATCTTTGGCTGTCTCACAGAGCCATGATGGAATCTTTCAATTCCAAATGAGGCTGAGGAAAGGGGGTGTGTGTGCACATGTGGGTATGTGCAAGTTATCTGTATGAGCATGCTCACGTGTGTTCTGTGTGTGCATGTGTCTGTAATGCATACATAGCTCTGCACATCATACTGGTGTACTGGTGTGTGTGTGTGTGTATACTTGTATTTGTGTGTGTATACTTGTGATTAGCTGCATCTGTGTGCACACATGCGTGCTTTGTGTGTGCATATTCTACACATGGCTTTGCAAGTGCAGTTTCTTCCAGGGCCATTCACATGGAAGAGGAGAATGACACGCTGGTTGAAAACAGGTCAGTGCTGAATGACTCAGGCTGTCGGGCATCTGGGCCTCAGGTAATAGGAAATGCATTTCCAATGTGGCTGTCTGCTTGGCTTGATCCACACTTCAAACAGTACAGCCTAAGAGGATTTTGGGCCACGGGGCATTCAATTCGCACCCTCTTGAACAGTGTTGGCATCCTGAGCTGTCCTGGCAGGGATTTTAGAGCCCTAGGTGAGCTGGGAACAGCTCTTTGTGGGCCATGGAAGAGGGTGGGGTGGACTTGGAAAGTCAGGAACTGCTCATGATGTATATGTGGTAGGTTTCCTGCTTCCTTTCTATCTGCCTTCTAGGGCCCTCTTCAGGACCCCTCAATCTGGCCATATATTAAATCTGTCAAGGCTGTCCATCAGCCAATCAGCTCCCTTCAGATGGAAGGATTACTTCTGTGGCCCAAGTCACTTTCTCCAGATATAGGCCCTGGAGATGTAATGCTTAGTCCGAAACACCAATTCTAGAGACCATCCTCCCAATGCTAGGACTAGAAGGCTGTTCTCTTTCCTCCCAAAGAGGGAGAAATCTGTTTACTTTGTAAGACTGAGTCAGCTTTTAGGGAGCTGGGTGGTACCTGACTCCTCTGGAGTCTGGGCTCAACAAAGTACTCCAGATCTGCAACCGCCTCCAGATTAGCTCAGCCCCTGTGTGCTACCATGGCAGGGCTATCCTCCCATACTCTTACCGAGTCCCCAGGGCAGTTCTCTACTCAGCCTGGACACATAGACAGTGATGTAGAACTGGGGAGGCTCCTTGGAGGGGAGGGGGCAAGAAGCAGCCAAAAGTTCCTTG
Organism: Nannospalax galili; assembly: GCF_000622305.1. NCBI lineage: Eukaryota > Metazoa > Chordata > Mammalia > Rodentia > Spalacidae > Nannospalax > Nannospalax galili. Next base: position 4,875,428 of record NW_008337322.1, on the reverse strand, counting down.
TGAGTTTAATGTAAATACACACTCTGTTTGTCTTTGGTTGTTAATAAATTCCTGCATTATTAGGAAAGCCCTTGTACCAGCAGAGCTGCTGTGTTAGATCAGCTTATTTCCGGAGATTTCCTGTTGGCGGGGTTCAAAGCTCACACCTGCAGCCAGCCCAGGCACAGGATTTAACTAAATGTTGCTGATAATTAGATCAGTTAACCTCACAAATTAAAACAAGAACATCACATTAGTTCAGTTTATCCTAAAAGAAAATATGAAGTTCCCCCAGATAAACCATTTAATAGAAGAGGAAGATGATGGGTACCATCTCCCCCAAACCTGAGGGCAGGAGCAAGCAGGGGCTCAAACAGGTGCCAGGCAGTAGCCTTGGTTTCATGGACTGATCAACTGTCCTATTTTGCCCAGTGATCTAACCAGAATTAGCGGTTTCGCAGGAACACCCAGCTGGGTGCAGGTTGAAGTCCACAACCACAGCAGTGCTCTATGGGGTCTGAGAGAACTGAGCACAGGCTCAGAGTAGTCTAGTGCACTGTTCACCTCACAATGCAGTCCAGTCCCCACTGACTCCCAGGGTGGGTACCTTAGAGCATCGGGGGCTCACACCTGGCAGGGAAGGTTTCTGGAGGAGCTGTAACCCCTTGGGACTTGGCTACCTTGAGTTACTTGTGTCTGATAGATGCTGAACACCAAAGAGTCATTTGAAGTCTATAAATTTCAAATCCACAAAGCCAGGGTGAGGGTAATTTTGGAATTTGCCCTTTGCTAACTTCATAGTGCATGTGTGTGAGCACACACACACACACACACACACACACACACACTCAGATACACACACTTGATTTTTTTTTTGAGATGGTATCTTATATAGTCCAGGCTGGCCTTAAACTCAATTTGTAGCTGAGGATGACCTTGAACTTCTGATCTTCCTGCTTTCACTTCCCCAGTTCTGGGATTACAGGTGTGCAGCACCATATCAGTTTTATAGTGGGGATAGAACCCAGGGCATTGTGACTGGTATGCAGCAGTCTACTAACTGAGCTACATCCCCAAGCCTAACACAAAACAACTAACCACGAAGTAGAGAAAATGTCAATCTGTCCAAATATGTCTAAGAGAACAATGGGTTTGTTTGTGTGTTTGCTTGCTTGTAGAGAGCATTCTACCACTGAACTACATCCTCAGTCCCTTTTCTATTTCTAATTTTGAGACAGGGTCTCACTAAGTTGCCTAGGCTGACTTTTAACTTGTTCTATGTCCCAGGCAGGCCTTGAATTTGTGATCTTTCTGTCTTAGCATTCCAAGTAGCTGGGATTCCAGAGACCTGTGTCACTGGGCCCAACAGAAAACAGTATTTGCAAGTGGTTTAGTAGTACTGTTCCATGCCACCACTGTGCTAATTACACATGCTTTGTATGTATTTGTTAAAGCAGGCTTGGCAGGACATTAACTTGGAAACACTGTTGGACTGTCTACTCCAAAGTAATAAAACTGAACAGAGCACACCCCTTAATATGGATGCTAATGGAAATGGTATCCTCCCAGCTCTTGTGAATTAGAGCAGGTTCCCTTAGTGTGTCAGTCATGGATAAAGGCCTTGCTGCAGAGCAGGAACCCAAATGTGGCAACTCAGCAGAGCTGTGCCCAACTGTCTCTGGCCTGTTACATGCCAAGTACAAAATGGGAGGGCGCGGGTGATGCTAGGGCCCCTTCCAACTCTATTTTTCAGAGAGTTCCTGGTTCTCCAGAGAGGAACAATGGCAGAGAAACATCTTTATCATGCAGTGAGCTTTTTTAGCCCAAGAGGAGGAATCGGGGTTTCCTGATGGGTTGGACATGAAATGGGAGGAACTCCCAGAGTTCCTGAAGCTGGATGGGCAGGGAAATCTCACAGGAGGCATTCACAGCACAGGGGTCCAGGCTGTGCCCAGCCTCTTCATAACTTTCTCTCTCTCTCTCTCTCTCTCTCTCTCTCTCTCTCTCTCTCTTCCTTCAGTCCCCCCTCATACTGTATGTATGTGTCTGAGAGAGAGATTGAGAAGGGGACTCTCTTCTCTTTTATCACAAATCTGAGTGTCAAACTCCATGTGTAAGTCACATGACTTGGGACACCTACCAGCACTGTGTGGCTTATCCTGCATGCAAATTTTCCTTTCTAGGTGGGCAAAGTCCTCTCCCCAGTCAGGGGAATGCCACATTCCCTCAGCAGCAGCTTCAGAGGCCCAGAGGGAGCCAAAATTCCTTTCTGCTTCCCACCAGCAGGATCTGCTGGACCAAGGGAAGAGTCTCTGTCAGGTGCCCACCTAAGCCATCACTCCACAGTGCCCCAGGAGAGTCAGGTCTGCCTATTGCTGCTGTTCCTGGGAAGGCCCTCCACCACAGTGCCCAGCTCCCATCCTGGTGCTGCACTCCCATCAGGCCCTCATATTCACGGTCTCCATCTGTACAGGCTGCACACTGGTGAGACGGTTCCTTTCCTACTCAGGAAGCCTCTGCAGCACCCAAGTATCCAAAAAGAAGGGGCCAAGTTGCTCAGTGGCATATTTAAAGCCTTTCTCACAGGGGTCCCAGCCTTCCCCTGACTTATGACTCCCAAATCCTTTTTTGAACAAACTTCTATCTTCTTTCCTCCTGGATTTTGTTCATGTCCTCACCTCTCTGGCATAAAATCTCCAGCCCTTCATGTCTACCCACATCTACCCACCCCACAAAGAAAATGTCCCTGTGCTCAGCACAGTGGCTCCCGAAACACTCAGTGAATAGTCACTGCCTTGAAGCACTCCAGAGCCACTCAGGCTCTGAATTCTAGCCTGAGTCTCAATCCATTTTCTTCTTATGGCTTGGCATGTACACCTTTCCTCCTCTGCAGGAGGGAAGCCACAAGGGGTGGTGGGGTCTTTGCCCTCTCCTGCCTCCACCTGCCAAACAGCACCTAGTGCAGGGCCACACTCCTGGTGGGTGATCAGGAAACACTTACTGAATTGAATTAAAAACCTTCTCACAGGCCCTGAGCAGTTCCAGCTGTCGGGTGCCAGCTGTCACGACTGCTGGGAGAAGCTAAGTGCATATTCATCTCAGATACTCTGTCTCCCTGCCTTGAAGGGCCTGCTGGACCATTCCAACTATGTCGGGGTCTAGGCATGCTCTTGTTCTCACTGCGTAGGGTTTGCAGTCTCCTGAGATATTACCCCTTTACTGGGGTGAGAGTTGGTGAGTGGAGATGGAGGAAAGTAGGTCTCACTTGGGGGTTGCCCATACTATCAGGACAAAAACATAGCTAACATCTATCCCAGGGGCATGAATATAATGATCCCAAACTATCTTCTTCTAGGCCTCAGCAGTGATGGGTGCAGGTGCCTCAGTGGGTGCTCCCACCACTCCACAAAGCCTCCATTCTGTGGATGAGATTTGCTGTTCTCCCAGGCAGCCAGCCCTAGGTTGAGTTGTGTAGCTGGGAGTTTATGGCTATGAACACATAGTCAGCTGTACTCCAGAGAAACAGAGATACAAGTGGGTCAGAAAAGATCAGGGGAGGAGACACCCTCCTCTTCGGGGAGACAGAATGGCAGCAGGACAGTGCACAGTAGAGACCCTTACTGTGCACCTTATGTGCAACAGGGCTCAGGACTGGCTTTGCATGTTCCATGTGACATTTCCCAGCCTGCCCCTCTACAAAGGCACTGCTGGGTCACGGAAGTGAAATGAGCCCAAGGTTGCACGGCTCAGAGTTGTAGAACTGGGATTGGAAGTCAGATTGCTTGAATGTGGGGCCTGAGCCTGCCCAATAGCATGGGCAGGACATCCAGGCTGACATCCAGGGTCTGAGTGCCTTTTTAGAAAGAAGAGATGAGGCGGACTGGAATGGTAGAGGTGCTCTGAGCCTGGTGCAGTGGGCCTGGATGAGGGGACAGCAAGAATAAGTCAGGCAGAAGCATGGGAACCTGGCTCACAGGCAGAGCTGACTCTAGGCAACATAGCCAGTTCCTGCACTGACTACCTGTGACTGTGGCTATCCTGCGACCCGTTCCTCCTCCTGGGTCAACTGGACCTCTGGGGGCAGTGGAATTGCCTCTGACCACGGTGCTGACAGAGTTCAGAGGGCGAACAGACTGGCTCTTGTCCATGGTGCTGACAGTTCAGAGGGCGAGCCGACTGACCCTTGTCCACGGTGCTGACAGAGCTCAAATGGGGACCAGACTGGACTGAGAACAGAGGACGAGCTGAGTGTCCCTTGTTCATGATGCTGACTGAAGCCAAAGAGGGGTTTTCACGAGCAGAGAGCAGAGCTGGCCAGCCTCAGCCATCTCTGCTGCTTCCTGTCTCACCTAGGTCCAGCTGGGCTGAGGCTAATCAGGAATGTAAAGTCTTACTTCTCAGCTAGGCTTCGCACAGACGGGCCTCCACCCACAGGCCATTACAACAGGCTAGAAGGGACCCTGTTTCCATCTCTGAATTGCAAAGCCAGTGCCATGGCTACCAGGCTTGAATGTAGAACAAATCCCTTTCAGAGGCTGTGTGTCACCAGAGGGCCTATTGTCCAAAACAGTGGGTGTGGCACAGTGTTCACCGAATCCTTGTTACACCAGGATATGTCCTATTTATGTCCTATGAAGGAGTGCAGAAGGATACAAGTTCAAGAAAGCTACAGATGATGCAACGATGATGCCTAAAAGCTGAAGTCTTCATCTCCACCCCGATGAGCAGGCATGTCAGTGACTGGAGTAAGTGTGCCAAGTTAGGCTTATTGCACAGGAGAGGCACCTCTGTGACATGCTCTGAAACCATGTGTTCCTGCTTCAGCTCCCACTTGTAAGCATCAGGTCATGATCTGAGTTGAAGGCTCATGTGGCCTGTGGGTGGGGTATGAATACTGCCCTGCCCAATTTGCTCTTCTGTTAACCCCTGCCCATCTCTACAAGGCAAAGGGCAGAGCCTATGGTTCCTGCTCACTATCCATCCCATCTTACCATCATGAACAGAAGCATGCATTATGACGGTGGACTCATGCCTAGTTTTTGGCAATACATTTCTTTTTCCAGTTTATCTTACAGCTAAGCTCTTACCCTCCCCATCTGACTGACAGTGGACCAACTCCCAGCCCTATGATGTGATTCTGGCTACTGAGGCATATATAGATGTTTACTGGAGAGGGAACCTATGAGAAACCTTTTGCATTCTTGATAAAGGGACAGAGGCAGCTGGACCTGCCTTCTCATGTGAAGACATGATGCATGGAGCTGGGACAACCATTTTCTGTCATGAGGGAAGAAACTAACCCTGATATTGTTTATACAGACAGACCAACACCAGAGCTTGAACTCTGTGCAGTGCAAAAATTCCAAAGCTTTGTGTATCAAACAAAGTCACTGCAGTTGAATGTATTTCTCTTTGGCAGACAGTGATGGAGACTAATGTTTGCAGAGGGTAAGTGGCATCCCAAAAGCACATAGTAAGGCTTCAGATAGAGCTGCAGCTAGAATTGACTTGGTTTCTATGTAGAACAAGACTTCCCTGAAGACACTCGGGTATGGACCTGTGTGGTCGTCTATCTGCATGATAAGGTTGTTGCTGGCCTTGGGAAGCTCTGCTTTCCCATTGGGTTGTCATCCTGACACATACTGGAAGGTGAGTAGGCACTAGGCCCTGACCTCCCCTTGGATACGTGGCCTTGAGCAGGCCCCATCTCATCTTCTCTTCTGCACAACAGCACTGTTGATGTTCAGTTTGAGCACCGGTGTGAGATTCCTTAAATCAAAGAGTGTATTTGCAGAGCATGTGAGCATAGTGGGTCTTCAGTAAATGGTGGATGTAATTGTGGCTAGAGAAACAGAATTCCTCACCTGTTCTCTCATTTGAGAGTGTGCTGTCGGCCTCCATGGGTGGCAGAAGCAGACGGCATCCTGCCCTTGAACTCTTGCCCTCCCTATCTTAGTAACAGTGGCCCAGCTCCCAGCACTTGTGCTTCTGGTTTGATGGTCTCCTTTTGATATGGAGCTCATTTTTCCAGAAGAGCCAGGGAGTTAATGATCTGTGGGCACACCCTCACCCAAAGCCCGGTGGGCATTGGTGTGAAACTGGCCCCTGGGTGGGAGGATGCTGGGGAGTGTGTTTGCCACTGGTTCTTGAGCCTCCTGGTGGGGCTAAGTATTTCTCACAGTGGAATCTGGCCTGCCTGCCAACATACCCTTTCCAATCTCTTCTCTTCCCTCTTACACTTCCCTACTATTGACCATGTTTCCTGGGGTCACTGCCTAAAGCCTATTTGAGCAGGCACTATTTGCCCTCAAATGCTTTTCTATAATTTGCCTTGTGTGGGGGGGTGCTTAAACACAACACCCTCCAGAATCTCACGTTAGACTAGTGGCTACCAGACTTCTTCATGCTTATTAAAACCCTAGGATTTAGTTCAAATGCAGAGGGTACAGTCTGGGTGACCTGAGTCAGATGGTATGAAGTGTGATCCAAACCTCAGCACCTTTCACAAGGTCCTGGTATTGCTGGTCCTGTGGTCCGATGTCCACATTTACCCAAGGAGACTCAGACAACAGGGAGACACATGTAGGTAACAGTGGCTCCACAGAGGAGAGCAGGAGGTAGGAACAACGTCTTGTAGCTCTGGGGGGAAATCTGGCAAGCTGTCAGGGGTGGCAGGGTCTTTCCGGGGGAAGCGACATGGGGCAACTTGCTGGGCCTGGAGACACTCTGTGCAGGCCTGTGCAGGATTTTGGGTGGTTGACCTGCCTGGAGTTGGTGGACACCCACAGGCTGCAAGGAGCTGGAGGTTCTGAAGAGCGAAGTGAGAAATGCCCCTGGTTTTCCAAACACCATCTCCTCATTCTCGGCCATGAATGGGAGGAAATTCGGATTTTTGTCTCCCTGAAACCTCCTTCCCTTTGCTAATGTCTGTGGTTTCACTGTCAAAAGCCTCCAAATGTCTCCAGGGTGACACAATGGGGAGGTGATGCAGTCTTCAAGAGGTGGGGCCTTGTGAGAGGTCATTAGGAAACTGGGTCAAGTCCTTTTAAAGGGACTGTGCTGCTTAGATCCCTTCCTCTTTTTAGTGGAAGGTATAAGTAGTTTTGCTTTTCCTTGATAGGCTACCTTACTGTAGGACCAGAAGCAATAGACCAATTACCTTTGGACAAGAGCCTCCAAAACCATGAGCTCACACAGAACTTTCTCTTTTATAAGTTAATTATGCCAAGTATTTTATTATAGTGATAGAAAGCTAACTAACCTGCCCCTTCCCAATTCCTTCTGCCTTATACATCCAACAGAATTCTGACCTCTCGCTCCATGGAAAATTCCAGATCATTATAACTTGTGGCTATCATCCTTCTTTGAAACAGAATAGGACAAGTAGGCCAAGTGGCACACTGGAACCATTTTATATTTTTGTTATCCTCTATCTCCTGTGCGTTGAATCACAGGATTTTACTGTGACAAAGGATTCTGAGGGTCTCACATGCTCACACCATTGTCTTGCCGTTAATGGTTACACTGGGGTCATTTTAGCATAAAGGGCTCACTTGTGACTTTCATTATAAAAACTAGGAAACCTGAGCCCAAGGCACCCAGCAGGATGGCATCGCCCCTTGTCTGTGTCTGAAGGGTGGAGTGGAGTGTTTGGCATCAGTATGCCTCCTCCGTGCCCAACACAGAATTAGGGACCAGGCTTTGTTTGGATCAAGGGCACTTGCTTGGTTGCTACTGTCACTAGGAGAGAACGCAACTTTTATGGCGCCCCCTGGTGGTTACCTGAGGGCATAGCACAAACAGAACACAATAACACTTGGGGACCCTAAAAAGACCTTGTCCCCTTGAATGCCAGCCATTTCCCCTCTACAGCTATTTTCATGAGAACTTGAACAAGGAACAATGCTGCTTTCTACCACCACCACCTGCGGCTGCTCATCTTTGATGGTTCAAGGCAGCCTACAGTTTCAGAACCTCACTGATCCAAAACACAGGCATCTGGCCCTCTGTTCACCCACGCACATGCCCTCTAGAAGGAACCCCTCCAGTCCTAAAGCATGTCCACCCAAGAGCAGCAGCTCACACAGACGTCATGTGTCCCAGGCTCGTTTTCTGATGAAAGGTCGAGAAACCCTCTAACAGCCTCACTTGGACTCATGCAGGCAGGGCCTGGGCAGCAGCCCCAGGCCCCCTCTCCTGAGCACACACACCTCACCCCTCTCTCACTCTCTTGCTCTCTCACTCTCACCTGCTCCAGATGCAGCTGTCTGGGCCAATGTTCCTCTCCCATAGTGTTTTCCACAAAGCCACACCTTTTCAAAGCTACCCCAGCAGGGCAAGCTGGGCTGGGATGCCACTGTGCTCTTGGGAGGGACAGAGGTCAGCAAGGTCACTCAGCAGAGAGGAGCTGCCTCCTAGCTGCCCCAGTGCTTCCTTTAAGCCAGGCAAGTGCTCATGGTTGTGACTCTGGAATGCCATGTGAAGTAGCAGAGGAGCCTGGGACTAAAGAGCAATGCTGGGTACCTCTGGGGACTGGAAAGCTCCTTGGGGCTGTACAGAGGAAGCCATGCTAGACTTGGGCCTTGAGGGTGAGTGCAAACAGTCCAGGCAGGGAGAATGACACAGAGAAAAGGGGACCTGTGTGTGCGAGAGTCATGTCTAGAGGGTCCAGAAGGTTGGCCCCTGACTGGATCCGCTGGGTGACAGAGATTGAAGATGGTGAGAGCTTTATGTTACAAGGGTAACCTTGGCCATCTGGTGAAGAATTGTCCAATAGGGCGAGGGCCTGGAAGTGGGCAGCCACCATGGGGGCCTCGATCCTTTGGGACTTTGTCTCACTGCTTTGAACTCCCAGGTACTTCCCATCAGTAGCACGTTATAAATGCCTTCAGCAGCATGAACATGGGGCAGGCCCTGTAATCTGTGCCTGCAGGTGGACCAATGCCACTGAAGCGCTTTGTCTGGTCTCCTCAGAACGAACAGACCACAGAGGTGGGCTTGCCAACCAGGAATCAAGCATTAGCCCTGGGGTAGGCAGTCTGGCTGGTGTGCATCTGGGAGGGACCTTTCTGACCCTCGCTCTACTATACTTGTCACTGATGGCGGCAGGCGGTGGAGGGCAGACGTGATCCTGCTAGTACTCCCACTCTGTCTTTGCTTCCATCTTAAGTGATATGAGGAATGCCAACTGTTATTCTTAGAAATGTGAAGAAAGTGAGAGCTAGAAGGGACTCCAGAGGCAATCTGGCCCTCCCTCCTCATCGCAGAAGGTGGCTCTGGGGAGGGTCTGAGCTGAGCAGGGGCAAACCGGCTTGTTCTGCCAGGTTGGATCTGGACCCAGGTTCCCTTGCTCCCAGCCATGTTGTGTTCACTCACTCAGGTGCTCTCTTACTTCTTTCAGGCCAGCCCATGGCGGTGGTACAGTGGCTTTCTGGTTCTTAGGGAGTCTTATTGAGCAGAGAGCGTAGCCAATACTGGGTTTTACTCAGGGAATCTGTGAGTCCAGAGTCATTCATATGATAAATGGGGACACTTTCAGGGTTAGTGTGAACAGGGCAAGGAGAGGAAAGTGGCCAGTATAGGAGGGAGGGATGTGAGCAAAGCCCTAGGTAAGGCCAAAGTCTGCAATGGAGGCAGTGCATCACGGGGCTGGCACTGTGGACTGGAGAGGGAGGAAGGTAAACCGTGAGCACCACAGGTGTGACACTTGTTCCACTTGTTTCTATCTCTGGATAGAAAGCTCTTTGGTGCTCCTCTTGGGGCCTCAGTACCCACTTCACCTTGATATTCCTTTCTGGGTAATGTGTTCAGGTTGGTGTCACATAGTGAAGGAATGCTGGGCTTCAAAGCCTAGGTGGGACATAATTCCTGATAGACTGGCCTCCTGTTGGGGATCTCCCAAAGGGAGGGGCTGCACCCCCCCCCCTTTGTGGGTGAGCCTTGGAGGCCTGGGTTCTGGTTCCAGTTCTGTCTTGAGCAAATTCTCAATTATATAATTCAGATCATAGATTGCATGTGAGTCAAAGGAGAGAGCTGAACTGAGATTGGTACTGAAACTGCCCTGTGGCTATAATATGAGGTGGTCATGGCCAGTCAGAAATAATCCTTTGCGCCCGGAGGTGGACTTGGCTGCCTCAGCTGTTCACATCATTTAAATGTATGCCCCTTAACACAGCCTCCCATGTTTTCACACCCTAAGAACCCTTGTCCCCCAGTTGAATGGGAACCAGAGAGTGGGAGGGAGTACTCTGCCGTGGACCTTGCTTTCCTTCCTGCCTTCCACCCCACCCTCCTTCTTGGCAGAGCTGACATTAGGGGAGCCAGATTATTATTGGGGAGACTGCTATGTGCATCATAGGATATACATAGCCTCATCCCTGGACACCACTCATAGATACCAGGAGCATCTTAGGCAATGTTGAATGTTCCCTGGGCACTAAATTGTCCAGTTGAGAGTCACTGCCCAGAGGACAGATGGGCAATTTTCTTTTGAGGCTATGAGAAAGAAGAAAGATATGTCATTCATTTTCCCCACAGAAGGAAAAAAAGGCCTGACGACAGGAAGGAATCACAGAGGTAGGGCTGATGGGATCCCGTGACTCAGACATCCTTGAAGAAAGTTTTCCTCCTGCCCTGGAGTAGTCAAAGGGCAGCCAGTTATTCAGTGTTACAGACTGAACTGTGTCCTATGCCAAAGAAAATGAAACTCTAACCACCAGGACCTGCAAATGAGAACATACTAGAAACAGGATCTTTATGGAGGATCAAGTTGAGGTCACTGGGTTGGGCCATAACCCAACACAACTGTTGTCCTTAGAAAGGGAACATGTGGAAGAAGAAATAGACAGTGGACCAGGGACAATAACGAGAGACAACAGAGAGCCACACCTGTCCAAAAACACCTTGGACTTTGCAAAGCGTGGAGGACATTTTCCCTCAGCCTTCAGAGGAGACCAAACCTTGGATAGTGAACTGAGAACCAAGATTGGTTTCTGCGGCCTAAAGCTACCCCATTGGTGGTAGTTTATAGTAACAGTCCCTACACTAACATAATCAGCAGGACAGGAAGAGTGTGTGGGTCTGGCTGGGACCACACCATCCCTAGCAGAGTCGCAGAAGGTGATGCAGAAGATGCAGATGGTGACAAGACCCAGACTCACACCTAACGCTTCCAGTGAGATGGAAGAGCAAACATACATCACATTTCTAAACCAAAGTGCTTTGATTGTGCCCATCACCAGGAGTTGTAAAACTACCCGGAAGAATTCACAGCCTTGGAATGTGCTAACTACATCCATCATAAATTCATCTTTAGTTTCTGTTATCATATTGCGGTCTCTGGGGACCTCTGGCTTGTCATCATTTGCCCTTTATAATTTATTCATCTTCTTCTTGCCTGTATCCTTCATATACTTACGGTTCATCTTTACAGTTGTACATAAAATTAGCTAGATCCTTCAATGGCAGGACAGTTGGGGGTATGGGCCTCGTTGGCGAAGCCCCTGGAAGGCTGGCAGAGGTCCCACTAGAGCCCCCTATGGGCACCAAGGTGGGCTGAGCAAACAGCGAGGGAGAGGGAAGAGAGGAGGGAGAAAAGGTACACAGGACAGCAAGAAGGAGGAGTTGGACATGTGAGGCCAAAACACAGTGTTCAGGAGGGAGGAGAGGAGGAAACAGACCAGGAGAGAAGAGAGAAAAAGAGAAAGAAACAAAAATGAGATTGGTGAAAAGAATGGGACGAAGAAAGCCATGTCGTTTGTTTTCCCCACAGGACAAAAGCGAGGCGAGGGGATGAGGAAAGGAAGCATTAGGAGAGCTTCAACTCAAGTTTGAGTCTTACTAAATTTTCTATTTTACTATCCTCCTTGGCAAACTCACAGAAGCTCACACTTGTGATGGAAATGACAGGTCCTGAATTCAATGACGTGAGCTGGGAATCTGGATGGCAGGGATATCGCATGTCTTCTGGGCTGACTTTGGGGGTGGTAGGGAAGGCAACAGTGTGTTAGTTTCCTTTGTTTTCTGGAGTTGCTCAGTGAAGACACAAAACCAGTCTTTAACTAGTGAATTGGAACTTTAATGTTTACCAAGCAGATAGAGCACCCCTCCTGGCCCTCCAGCTCTTTTTTCTATCAGCTTCCTCCAGGCCTCCTGCTAAGCACCTAGTCCCCCAACCCCCTTACCCTAGCCCTCGCCAAGAGTCCTTCATGGTTTTGAAAGAACAGTTCTGGCCAACCGTCATCACATTCCCTGCTTTTCCCTAGTCAGAGCCTTGCCCGAGGCCCATATTCCTCACTTTGGGAACAGATGGGTGCTCCCTGGAAGACAATACCCTGCAAATCCCAAAGGTGGAAGCAGCTGGGACTCATCAGCAGGGCTGTGTTTTAAGGCACATGTTTGTTCTGCGGGGCCTCCTGTGTCTTCTCAGACTCTGAGCGATTCTCAGAGCTGCAGTATGCATCATGAATGTCTCTCTTTCAGGTGGGCTGGCCACCAGGTTCCTGCTCTGTGCTGCATGCACAGCACTGGGCTGTCTCTTGTGCCCTAACATACTCGTCTGGTTCCCAAGTATTTTCCCACCTGTCTATATTCTGAAGGAAACTTCTGAGAAGTCTGTCCCCACTCTGTAGACATATTGATCCCCTCAAAAATCTTAAAGCAAATGGCAGTACTAACAGAACTGGTGACAGGAGCAGACTCAGAACTTTTTATCAGTTGTGTGACCATGGGAAAACCTCGGTCTGCTCATCAGTCAGGAGACTAATGATGTAATCCTCACAAGAGGGTCTTGAAGAGAAATCAAGGCAAGGAAGATGACATGTAGTAACACACTTGTCACCTAGTTGAGTGCATGACAGGTATTCACTGTGATTGCCAGGCAATTGGCCACACTGCCTACTTTATTATAACCTCTGCATCTTCCAGTGGTGCTTATATTTGTGTGTGTGACTTCTGTCCCCAACTTGATGGGCAACTCCAAGAGGGAAAGGAGATGTGTTTCCATTATATTGGGAAATAGTTACTGGTGGGTTGGGAAGTCACTCCTTGTAAACACTGAAATAGAAAGGGATGTGCTATAGAGGGCTAGGCAACCAGGAGTGAGGGGAAAGAGGGAGGGAGACAGAGAGACAGAGAGAGACACAGAGAGAGAGACAGAATAATCTCACTGTCTTTCTGGCAGAAGGCCATACTCCCAAGGACCCTGGTGGTGAGGCTTCATGGTTTAGTAATCTTACTCTACTGAAATCATGCTACATACAAAAATAATAATGCATTTGTGACACTGGTCCAGGAACAACCCTGTTATCCCTCAGAGTAGCTACGATTAAGCTGACTCCCAGAAGCAACTGGCCTCTGGTTTAGAGGAATAGTCGCTGGGGTCTTATTCCCTGAAATTCTGCTTATCCCAAGGGAGATGTTGGCTCCCTGTCCAGCTCCTAAGTGAGCCTGGTGTTTGGAGCACCTTTAGTTCAGTTGCCATTTATTGCTTTGTTGCTGTTGTTTGCTGTGTGTGTGTGTGTGTGTGTGTGTGTGTGTTTCTCTCTGCATGTGCATGAGCACGTGTGAGTTTGTGTGCGCAAAAACAATGGGATTGTTTTTCATGCTGGTAACAGGATGCTAGCTCAGTAACTTGCTGGGAAACAGAATACCTTGTCTGTACTGTCTTTCCCTCTTTCCTCTCCTCGGTAAGAAAGTAGAGAGTTGATTTTTAATGGATTGATCTTAATGGATTTTGAAGTCTGGAAAAGTGCCTAAATTGCTGAAGTTATCAGTTTTCCAGGTTCCTTTTCAATTTCGTTCTCCTTAGTCAGATGTGGAGGATGCTCATTGGGGAACCTACTGGATGCCCCAGACAAGGAGAGGCTGGTCTGCGTGCCCTGGTCCCTGAACCACACTGGCAGCTGTGAGCTCAGCCTCAGCTGCTGGGAGCGTGTATGATTTGGTGGAAGAGCATTTTGCTCAGACGGCTCTGCATTTGCCGGCGGCACTTCTTCTGATCTCCAAGGAGAGAACCAGTTCACAATAATCATGGCAGCTCTGCTTTTCGGAACCAAAATGACTCCACTTGAAAGCATAATTTTACTGGGTCATTTTGTTTTCCATTTGTCTACATGTGAGTCTGTGTGGGGACAATGTGCCCTCAGAAGTTGGAGCTGAAATTCTTTTTTTTCCTGTCCCTCCCCTGTGAGCCCTGCCTGCCCAGAGAATTGTGTGATGAAGCTTGTGGCCACGCATCTCCTCAAGAAGCCTTTGAAGAAAGAACAGTGTTCCAGGCGGTGCAGGGGGACTCTGGGCTGTGTCTTAGCCCACCATTGGCATCCACCTCCACCCCTCCTCTCTGCCAACATATATTCATGTTTCTTTTTGCCCTTTCTTACAAACTTGCCCAACTTGTCTTTGTGATTTCAGAAAAATGCCACTGGATATCCCAGTATGAAGGATTAGAGCAGATTATGGGGGATAGTGTTAATTATCGGTGGAAGGGGGGCTGGTGCCTGCCTCCAACGTGCTCCTGATTTCCCCTGGGCCTTTCTGCCTGGTAATAAGCCTCCTTTAATCTGGCAGGCCCCTTGGTGAAATCAGCACCACGGACAGTGATATTGATTGCGTCTGAGAAACCATCACAGCTGCTCAACCAAATTACCTTTGATATGTGACCTTTAATGTAATTACTGCAACATCAAAGTATTTCTATAAATTATTAAAGAACTAATACACTTCATCATTTAGCTATTCTATTATATGTAAAATAAACAACCACAAGTTAATGTTAGCTTCTGAACAGTCCACACTCACCACGGAAATTCTCCCAGTTCCAGGCTTTTTTTTTTTTTTTTTTTTTTTTTTTCCCTCTCTCAAAATCCTAACCTTCCTCCTCCCAGCTGCTTTCTGTTTCCCCATCTGATTCCGGCTTTTAGCCATCATGAAATTCCCCAGCAATCTCTCTCAAGCTGATGAAGGGCCTCCCATAACAACGTGGTATTTTCTATTCCAGTTGGGTGGCTCTCAAATATCTATCACAATCTTTCCCCAAAACAAAGTACCATAAACACTTTATTAATCAACACAAACCTTTCTCAGAAGCCTTTGATTATTTTACAATATGGCTTTATGCGTCACATATAACGTGGAGCACATTTCTGCCATCCTACAGAGGGCACCCAGAAAGTAATTACTATAATATATGTGCATGTAGCCGCGCCACTAAAAAACCAACTGGGAACGGCCACCCGCCAAAGCCCTGTTCCACACAAAATCTGTGCGCGCCTGCATTTCCGTACGTTTGCATCCGCGGTATGTTATTAAGATGACTCAGCCCCGTGCTTTGCAATCACAAATACCAAAATACAATGCAAAGGCTGTCTTGATGGAAGGAAGGGCCTGTGTAATTCGGCATTCCAGACCCAAAGCGGTAAAGAAAGACCTCTGGGGCGAAGTGGGGGGCTTCCCCACCCGGGAGGTGCCATTTACTTTCTGTCTACCTGGTTAACCTTTCCCGCTGTGGGGCAGAAATGGAGACGTGTGTTTACATATGGTTTGCTTGGTAAGAATGTAAACATGCATGTGTAAGCATGGGCGGGCATACGTAGAGAACACACGTGCTTCCTGCAGCGCCCACTGTATACGCTGAAACACCGGATATTTACAAATTCTTTAAATTACGCTCACAAACACGCATCTTTCCATTTATCTTTAGATTCTCAGCCGCTGTCGTCCCCCCCCCCCGAATCTCTCTGAACCCGCAGGAGAGACCGCACAGACCCTTGACCCGAGGAACACTTCTTATTTTATGGTGATGAACTAGCCTCGATGACAGCCACGGCTGATATCACACCCAGTTAGGGGGGCCGTAAATAATTCTCCTCTCCCCCGCACAGAAGCTATAAACCAGGGCCAAGGCGCAATAGTTTATCAAAGAACAGGGCTGGCTCCTTAAATAAACCGCGGTGATCTCACTCGCGGCGCCCAGCGCGCCCCTCCCATCGCGGCCGGGGCGCAGCAGGGGGTCGGGGCACCCCGGGGCCCCAGGATGGCACGGGGGCGCGCGCGGCTCCAGGCCGGGGACAGGCGGCGCCGCCCCCG
>NW_008337322.1:4829970-4859355 GCF_000622305.1 Nannospalax galili | reverse complement strand
ACCACCAAGTTCATCCCCCGCCCGGGCCGAGACTTCGTCGGTGGGGCCCGGACGGCCGCCCCCGGCACGCGCTCCTCCGCCCGGGGCGACCCGGCCCGCGGGGTCCCCGCGTCCCCGCCCCTCGCATCGCACCCCGGCCTCCCGGAGTCGCCGCCTATCGGCAGCCGGAGCCGGCGGGCAGCACTTACCCCGGGCAGGGTCTTCTGCTCGTGCAGCGCGCTCTGGGCCTTCAGCGCTGACTCACGCTCGCAGTAGGTGAGGAAAGCGCAGCCTGCGAGGGAAGCAAGCGGCGACAAGGGTCAGTGGGGGCCCCAGCCAGGCCCGCCGCCCCGCCAGCCTCCCGCCCTCCGGCTCCGCTCTCCCCACCTCGCGCTCTCGGGCGCTCTCCTCGGAGCTTCCCTGCCCCTGCCCTGGCCGGCTGTCTGCCTCTCCTTCCTCCCGCGGCTCTTTTTATTTCGCTCCCTCCGCGGATTCCCCCTCCCCCGCCAGCACCCCCTCTGCCCGCGGGTCCCTCTCTGTCCTTGTGCCCGAAGGCTTCAGGCGTCTCTGCCTTCTCCCCACTCCTTGTGAGTGCTGTTTTTTCTAACGTTTCAGCTCTGGCTCCCACACCTCCCAGAAGGAGCAGTGTCCCCCTGGAGCCTTCAACTGCTCTAACCACTCTTCCCTCTGCATCCGTAACTCTGGGCCCCTCAGGTCAGGGACGTTCCAAATAAAGGCTGCATTTGTACATTTGTAAGACGCCCCCCCCCACCGCATTCCCACCCGGATGAGCTTGTCCTAATAAAATGAGTGGGGCCGTTATAATACCAGAAGGGCCCCCCCCCCGTCTAAAGGTTTCTCCACCTCCAAGTGCACGGAGGCCTACCCCTCCTCTGCAACCAACCGTCTGGAGCCCTGCACTGCCTCACACCGCTTGCGCCGAGACCAGCCGAACAGAAGGCTCTACATGCTCTCCAAGGTCCTGTCCACTTCTCTCCCTGAACCGCTCTACCAGCCCCACTAGTCACCGCTTCTTGCTAGGGACGCTGGAGTGTTCCATGGAGTGCAGTCTATGAGCTGGGGAGTTCAGCGCAGTCCCGTAGGCCCTGTGACAGAACTCTTTCTGGGAGTTTCCTCCAGCGCCCTGCTTCAGGGCCCTCTTGTGTCAGTGGATGTGGCTGAATGTGGCGTGGGAGGCATACATGGCTGGAAGTCATGGTGAAACTAAAGGCACACTTTGGCCAAGGTAGTCTTGAATGTTCTAGAAGTCATTCATCTTGGACTTTGTAAAGCCGCCCAGTACCACACTCGCCCTGCAGGGTGGGTCCCCACTCCAAGCTCTTTGCCTTGTCTTCTCCAGCTCCTCTGCCCACTCCACTCCCCAGGCCCAAGGCCGTCCTCAGTCAGCTCCGGGATCTGCCTCTCTCCCCTCTTTAACTGCTTCCCACCCAGTCTCCCTTTCATGAATCTGGCCGAGCTCTGCCTACTCCTGGCAGCTCTCCTGACTGCTCTAGTCCCTCCATGGGTCACAGCCTTTCCCGACTGTCCATAACACACCTTTTGATTCATCTAAGGCCATTATCTTCCTGAATGTCCACTCTGTGCAATGCTTAGGCTCTTCTCTCCAGAGGCCTGCAGGTTGGCAGCCCTTGCCATCACTAGGCTTGTGAGTGCTTGATGCACAGGGTGCTTCCAAAGCCCTCTAGTTTGCCTGACTCCCACCACCCGGCTAGTACCCACCAACCTCCATTATTCCCCTTCCGTGTGGAAATGGGTCTTGCTTCCTTTTCCTCTTGGCTAGAGAGGAGGTAGGATAGGGAGGTTTATGTGAAGGGGAAACTGAGGTAGGAGAAGGAAGGGGAGATTAGCTTGTATACAGAAACCCCAGTTCAGTGCTGGCTCCACCTCCTGTCAAGGAGCCTGCCTCTACTCCATTAGTCCCTCTCCTGGTCCAGTCCCACCTCACCCCACTCCCTCCCCTCCTCCCTCCTCCCTCCTGGTCATTGGCAGACGGTTATTGATGGAGACACGGGCGACTGAAATGAACAGTGGTCAGAGGCCCCGTGACGTCGTCTTTTGTGCTGCGGCCTGCCTTTCCCAGGGGCGTCTTTCCTCCTGTCCCCTCGTGCCCTCGTTGGCCTTGTCTTCTGCCTGCTACGGAGAGGCGGCCAATGCCTCAGCTGCATGCTGGGGAGCCAGCTTGGGACAAGGTCAGGGGCAGCTTTGGAGAGAGAAGAGGAAGAAGACGAGGAGGAGGAGGAGGAAGAGGAAATGACCACATTGCTTTCACGGCCCAGGATAATATGCTCAGGATTCCAGAGAAAAGAAAAGAATTTGTTGCTTTTGTCCAGCTTCCAAGAATTTCTGCCACTGCTTTTGAGAGACCTCAGAGCTCTATCATGCACCTGTGTCTTTCAGGGACCCCCAGGCCTGTGCCCCTCCCCCCACCATCTCCACCTCTGAAAGGATCTCCTGTCGGCTGGTCTCGTTCACTGCCTTCTTTTTCAAAGCCTAATGAGGCTGGGTCTACTTTAGGGCCTTTTTCTTCTATGACCCTCCTCCATCCTGCCCCCACCACCAGCCTTGCTTGACTTGCTCCTTCACTGCCCCAAGGTGTCTCTCAGATACGACCTCCTTAGTCACTTCTGGACTTTTAACGCCACCCCCAACTCTAGCACATACATCCTCTCACCCCACCAACCATCCTCCCTGTTTCCCTTCCTATTTGTCACCCCCCACTCCTCAATATTAATATCCATTTGCTCATTGGTTGACAATCTCCTAATGCTCAGGGGAGGCCAGGAACTTGGCTTTGTTCTGTTCCTGCTTGGTTCTCCATGCTCAGAACAGGGCAGGAGTGCCACACCTATTGGTTGTAAGCGCTGAATACACAGACATATTGGCCCTCAGCAGGAGGGCCATAAGTGGTAGTGGTAGAGGGGTTATGGACATGGCTCTTAGAGGCTTCCAAGAGCTGCGTCAGGCCCTATGGATGCTGCTGTGTGCTGGACTTCCTTCATGGTGGCAGGCCCTGAAGTTGCCTGTGAGGCTTGGTAGGCAGGTCTCACTGCAGGTGGCTTCCGCAGGGCTCACGGTGCACTTACAGCCATCTTCCTGGGTTTCTGGAAAGGGTTGATACACAACGCTGCCCAGAGGAGCCCCATACCAGCATGGATCACTCAGGGCTTCCTCTGAACCCTGTGTCCATTGTCTGTAGCATGGGGCAGTAATCCCCCTCAGAAGCTTGTGAAGACACTTGTTATACAGTGAGTGCTTAGCCACAGTTGAGTCTGAGCCTTGTGGACCAGCTATGAGTACTTAGTCTTTCTTATGAAGTAGGAGGTGGGGAGGGCCAAAGCCCTTTCATTCACCTCTGTCCCTCCTGTCCCCCCACGCCCACCCCATGAGGACTGTCCAGCCTTACACAGAAGTTTCTGGGAAACCCTGCTCTGGCCTTTCTCCAACCACCTTCAGATTTGTGCCTCACATTCCACCAGAAGAGATCAGTCTGCTCACTCAAGACTCTTTGAGGAAGGCAGATGTGGACAAGTAGTTCTTAACTCCAAGGAGTAAGAAGGAAGGACCAGTTTGCACCCCAGCTGAGAGCAGAGCCCTGAGAAATGGTAGCCTTCGTGGAACCGGGGTCGGGGTGGGGGTAACAGAAGGAAAGCCTGTAGGCACAGGGTGCCCTATATTAGTAGGGGCCCAAGGCGGCCAAGCCTTAGTTACTGGCTGAGCTCTCTTATGTAGGAACAGGGCTGAGGTACTCAGAGCCCAAACCCAGAACAACTAGCCATTGCTTACTGCTGCTCCTCTGGGAATCTGAGCCATGAGGCTGGTGTACTCCAAGGAATATGGCACCTGTCAACCTGAGCCTAGCAGTCACTAAGTCAGTCAGACTCACTGTCCTAGGGCTCATAGAGGAGTCCCCAGAGCCAACTCTGCCAAATTCCCTTGTGAACTCCCAGTGGGGGTGGGAGGCTGTATTCTTTCCTGAAGTAGCTATGGGACCACAGGGACCCTGTGGGAAAGGCACTCATAGGGCTCCAACTTGGGGGGCTGAGTCCTGAGAAAGGGGTGTCATTCCTATGCAAGGCCTGGTGACACAGAGATGCCTCCTTGCCTTCAGGCCCAACCGTTCCCTCCAAGTCCCTATCCTACAAGAACATGGCCCTGTGCTTATGCTCATAGAAGAAAGAATAAGAGTCCATTGTGGCTATTTGGAATAGCAAAAAATTGAAAGCCAATGAAATGTCCCTCAGGGAAATAATGTTTTTATTTAAAAACTGTGAATACTCTACAGCAGTTAAAAAGCTGAGATATCCTTAATGTACCAACACAGAAAGCTGTACTGTCAGATGGGAAAAGTGAGCTGTACCCCCCGCCCCCCCCGCATGAACTCCTGTCTGTATTTACAGGCAAAATTACAAGGAGCAGCATGTGGGAGCACAAGGTGGCGAGGGGGAAGGTCTTCCTATGACTGACTTTTTTGTTTGGTTTGACACATTTAGACCCAGAATGTATTCATGTATGGCTCACATAATTAACTTTCAAGAAAAAAAAGATTTGTGCTAAAAGAGAATAGACTAAAAAGGAGGTGGATAAAAGTGGGTGAGACAGGATTCAGGACAGACAGATTGCTGGGCATCAGCTTTCTTCAAAATATATCTGGAGGAGAAGCATTGGTTGGTGGTTGCCGTCCTCCCGCAACCCTCCTGCCCGCCGCCTCAGAGCCTCCTCTGAGCTGGAGCTGGGCTTGCAGCTCTGGGCTTCGAAGCCCTGCAAGTGGTAAGTGTAAATGAGTTTGATCCACAGTCCTGAATGAGAGGAGTTGGTGTTTAGGGGTGGGACCCACGATAGGGTAGGTGAATGCTCCGAGGAGCTCAGCAGTCCCCCTGGTCTCTCGGATCTTCCCAGCTGTGTAACCCTGAGGGGAGAAACTACCCAAGTGACTCAGGGAATCTCTGGGTGAGGGAGCCCCCGTCTCACTGGCCCCTTATAGCAGCTCACCCCCGATCTTCCACCCTTCCAGGGTCCCCACTTTCTTAATCTCTTCTTCCCTTGAGGCAGGAGATTGGATAGAATAGCACTGCAGCCTGTGGGAGGAGGAAGGGGCTTTGGAAACCATCTGGGTAGGGGTGGGGACAGAGAAATGACATAATCAGAGAGAAATCACACCACAGTGTTGCTATCAGCAGCTCATGGCCTGGGCTCCTCATCCCTACAGCTGGAGAGGGACCAGCACGCCCACCTACCCGTATCTGCTGGCCGCTCTGACCCGCCTCTCCCTGGTACTCCTCACTTTGCCGTGTGCTGGACGCTCCAGCCCTGGTTCGCTTTTCTTTACACACCTACCCAGCTTTTCCTTGTTTGTCATTGTTTACTTATCCTCCTATGTCTTGTGTCTTTGAATAGACTGCCACCCTGTGAGCAGGAAGACACCAGTGGAAGGCTGAATTCAGAGCTTGAGCTTAGTATCTGAGACCAAGGGGCTACTTGAAGCAGGAGGATGAGGTCCATGACTGGGGCCTGAAGGGAGACTGGGACCCTTGAGATGAAGCAGAGGAAGAAAGGAAGGAATTGAGGGAGGAGGCAGCTAGCGTGGCCTGGGCACAAGACAGCTCAGCCAGGAAGAGACAGGCAGAGTGGGGGTGTGGACGCATGGCCAGGAGAGGGTGTGGACAGAGGTTCCCACCCATCTTCTGCAGGGCAGCAGAGCAGCTGACTACCCACCATGGTAGCAAGGGGTACTACTGATGTCCAGAAAGGTGGGTAGGGCCCTCTCCCATGTGAGGGGAAAACACAGCACAGCAGAATTAATTGTACAGAGATGGCAGTAATTTACAAAGCCCCCTGTGAGCCGGGATAAAAGGCCCTTGTCAATGTGAAGAGAAGGAAGTACAATTTCCTGCGCAACTCGAACAGGGCTGAAGCCTGGGGTGTAATCATCCAGGAAGGGAAGGTTCCCGATGTGATGGGCTCACCCCCTCCCCCCTCCAGCCTGGCCTCAGCTTCCTACTAATTGAATTACAGAATTAGCCAGAGGAAGGTGGCCTTAGAATAGGAAGATCTGGACTTTAATAAAACATCAGATCCTTCAGGCCCTAGAATCAGCTGGCCTGGAGGAGGAGGAGAGAGCTGGGGGGTTGGGGAGAGCAGGGGGTTACCAGCCAGAGGAGGAGGAGGAGGAGGAGGATCAAAGGGGAGAGCAGCACTCCTCCCAACCTGGCTTTGCAAGCACATTTATGAAGGGTTTCCTTTCATGTAAAGAAGGGCGCATGAAAGCATACTGGGTTGGTGTGATGTTAGAGGGTCCAGAAAGACCCAAGTCTCAAATCTCTACCTACTGGACCTGCGGTGGGACCTGAGACCCCCTCTCAGAGCATCTTTCCTCAAGAATTCTAGCCCCAGATTGCTGCTGAGAATCCCCTGGGGGATTTATACACAGCTGCAGCCCTTTGCTGGAAGGTGACACCTGTATCTTGGGTGGACAGAGTGAGGGAGGCAAGTTACCAGCATCCACAGGAAGAAGGTTCATGATGTTCTCAGGTCACAGTTTTCCAGCCTCCGTCCCCCGTGTTCTGGGTGGGCCAGGGCAGCCCCCTGGCACCTTCTGGAGCAGAGGCAGAGACAACTGCAGAGCCAAGTAGGCTTCACTTACATGTTCCCTCCCATCTGTAGACCTGCCCCAAGCCTGCACATTTTTTAAGAGCCACCTCTTGGGTTCCAGTCCCTGGCGAAGCTCTCCCCATCTGCCTGTCACATGCTGGGGACCTCTGCATGGTCTCACCCTTGAGCACTGCTCCAGAGCACTGCTCCATCCCTCAAGAAGGTCTCCAGGGCCCAGCAGGCAGGGTGGTGAGCCGAAGACACCAAACACCAAGCCTCACTCTGTTCTCTCTACTCAACCCTTGTACCATCTTCTCAGGACCCCTCCTGAGGGTCCCTGTGACCTAGACCTTTCCAGGACCATCTTCCCCTTTTGTTCTTTCTCTCCACTGACATTCCAAGAATTCTTGCAATTATCACCTCTTCAAGTAGAGAGGCAGACGGTCCCAGCTATAGGAAACATCTGACTTCCTCTGGCTTCTCCACCCCGTCCTTGAACTTGGAACAGTGTTCTTTCCTCTTCTGCCTGCCCCAGGCCTTCCTCCTTGGGAGTCTCCTATCCTATGGGTGGATCAGCTTCCTTCCTCCAAGAAGCTTTTCCTGACTCCATCAACCCCAATATGCCTTAGAGTCCTTGGGGACCACCCCTCTCATTTGACAGTGAGGCTTCCTATCTTTGTCTGTCTTGCATTTATGTTTGCCTACAGTGGAGATACTTTATTACAGATGCTGCTTACAGGAGGAAGAGGCTTCTCCACTCAGGGCCAGGCATCCCATAATGAAGCAGAGACTCTAAACTCTATTCTGTCTGTAGCTGGGCCAGTGAGTAGAAAGGCTGGAGAATGATCGGCAGCAAGAGAGGAGTTTGGGGTTGGTGAGACATGAGGTCTGGGTAAGTGACCACAATGACTTTGGTCCCCAGTGGAGCCCTTTAATTTCCTCAGAGGAGGCAGCCTGGGGCTGGGGGCCAGGCGGTAGCCTGCTGCTTTCCTAGGCTCAAAATTACCCTCTCAAGGCGTCCTCTCTAAATCAGAAGCTCCATAGAACAAACTCCATGAAAATCGTGGCTGAGTTTTCACCAAACTAAACCCTATTGTGTGCTTTGGATTGGTGAATGGGCCTCCCTGGGGCTCAAGTTTGTCTTCTCCTGCCCTGAGTGCCTTAAAGACAGAGAGGGCCTGAAGTTGGAGTGACCCAGATTCTCCAAACTAGACTGTGGCTGTTAGGGAACAGGACCAGCCTCCTCTTTCTCTTCTTGCTGGGCAGAGAGCAGTCAGTGCAGTCTGGGGGACCACAAAAGTTCTGCAAGAGGAGCTGCAGACCTCAGAGGGTTAAAGGACCAGCCTACAGGTCCTTTGCCAAGCCTCTCTTTCTGCCAGGTGCCCTTGTTTATACCCTAAACACTGGAGAATTACGTGTTTGGTGTTGGATGCTCCATCTCTACAGCACTGTGAAAAAGGACAAAAAGTGGGCATGACACATTGACGGCCTCACCTCTCTCCTGTGCAAGCTCCTGGTTCCCTAGCTGGGACTGGTGGCCCAGGAGACCGAGGGAGGCAGGGAGTGGCTGTAGGAGAGCTCAGCTGACCACACTGTGGCCTGGTTATTCCTGTGCCCTGCTGTGGGCTGGCAGCATCCCTGGGTCCCTAGGAGAGCACAGGGCACTCCCATCAGGAGATGTTTCTTTGACTAATACATGCCAAAGCACTGTTACATTCACGATCTCAGCATTCATGTACCTCAGAGTAGACATGAGGGTATCATCTGCCTTGGACAGCTCAGAAGCAGAGTCTGGGAGAGGCTCTGACATGGCTGTGACAGAAGGGCAGACATCCAACACCTGCCAGTGGCTGGTTTGTGGCTCAGTCCCTATCATCTACTCCAGGGGGCTTGGGCAGTGTCTGAGGACAGTGTGAGTGTGGGTGATCCTCAGGGAGACAGTTGGGTCCTTGGATAGTTTTCCCTCCCCAGCTCCCATCCAATATCCTTCACATGAGGTGAAGGGCTGAAGGACGGGGATGGCCTCATCTCTTCCTGCAGGGACCTAGGTATAGTCAGCTAAGGTGGTGCCTGACCTCACTGTACCACTGGGTCCTCTTGAGTGCCAGTGACCGGCACTCTATGACTCCTCCACACAGGGCACTAGCTGAGCATCAAAGTTGGATTCTAGATCCATCTTCCAGCAGTGCCAGGATAAGATCTTTGCTAGAATCCACAGAATGAGCATCTTTCTTTCTAGTCAGCGCGGAGGGCAGTTTAGAATCTTGTGTTTTAAATTTCCTAAGAATAGAGTGAGAAGCTAGGTTCCACTCTGTGAGGGTGGACCACTGGTTCCCAGGGGCCTCAGACTCATCGTCAAATTTTGTGAGATGGGCAACAGACAGATCTCTGACCAAACTGGCTTGAGGGGGGGATATCATGCCTGAGTCCCTGTTCCCAACTCCCGTTTGGGCTATATTCTCTTTCCTCTCCTGTCCTCACTGAGGACTTGACATACAGCCCAGCCTTTGTATGACAGGCTGAATGGGAAAGACACAGTGCCTGTCTGGGCCTCCAGTGGCCCTAGTCATTAGCTGGGCTGGGTGTGGGTCGTAAACTCACAGAGTCTGTTCAGTAGATACTTGCTTCTGTGCACAGGCTTCCCTTTACTGAACTCTGCTTGGTGGTAGTGGAGATGTGGGGTATTTCCCCAGTAGATAACAGTTCCCTACACAGAGGAAGTTGGGAGGCACCTATACTTTGTCTACTCCTAAGGGGAGGGGAGGGTGTGTCCACTCCTCACTGGTTGCAGTGGGGCTGGGCCAGAACGGCCCTCAGGACCTTCCAGGTGAGGTAAACTAAATTTCAACTCTGTTAGATCTTTCCTAAAAGGAAAACAAAGTGTGTGTGTGTGTGTGTGTGTGTGTGTGTGTGTGTGTGTGTGTGAGAGAGAGAGAGAGATGTCTGTACACACCCAAACAACTGCGCCAAGGAAAGAGAGCACCAGGTGTGTGTGTGTGTGTGTGTGTGTGTGTGTGTGTGTGTGTGTGTGTGAGAGAGAGAGAGATGGATCTGTACACCAACCCTAAAATTCCAACCTCAGCATCCAAGACAGGCTATTTTGAAAAGACCGATAGCCAAGAGTCCCATATTATAGGATCAATGTTTGGTAAATGTGATTTTTTTTCTTAAAAGCAGAAAAACAATCTCACCCAGTCCTGGCAGGCCACAGTCTATCCCTTCACGAGCAGCATCTTTCCCCAGTGTCCTCAGAGACTTAAGCCACTCTCCAGGCTGAGCTTTGGGTTTTACCCAATGCCAATTAGACAAGTTCACTTATAGCCAGTTAGTAAGATTTAACCCAAGGCTGTGACAAGGAAGGAGTCTACAGATGTTCCCAGAGTGCTGGCCCAGCGAGTCATTCCCTTTAGCCTCAGAGCCCCAGTGAAGGACCAGTCACATTTTTCAGAGGACCATTCCTCTGGGTTCTAGATTAGAGCTACTCCGACTCACCTTTTTCAAATTGCTGCTTCACAAGGGCACAGTGGAGAAAGCTGACTGAATGGGGAAGGTGGCTGCAGGTGGGGCACAGTCCAGCACCTAGCTGTGTTTCTTTGCCCACCAATGCCATACAACCGTATAAGAAATAAAAAGGGGATCAACAGATGAGCCGACTGTTATAAAAGACCCAGTGAACCACCTGACTAAGGCGGTGGAGCGATGTAATGTCCCATTCACTCATCTCACAATCGTTTATTGATCTGACACAATTTTTCAAATGATGGAAGGCGTACTGCTTTACAGGAGACCCTAGGTGAACATACTAGCAAGGCCGGCTGATAAGTGTACAGCAAACACACCCAGTGAGCCCAGGCTCGTGCAGGACCTGCCAGTAGCACAGAGGACAGCAGCAAATGCTCCCCAATTTTCAGTCATGCACTGGGCAGTGTGCTAAGTGATTTTCATGGCTCGACTCAGGCACTGACTCTGTGTATCACGTCATCCACTACAGCACTGCAGGAAACTGAGGCATCAGAAGATCATGGCCTTGTGGACAGGCCTGCGCATGCTGAACCCTGTCTTCCCTGTAACCTTGTTGAGGCAGTCACTCAACTCTGCCTAGGCCAGAACTCAGTAGAGTCTCTGTGGAATTCCCAGCACAGAGTGGCCCTGAGGGAAACACGTGTTAGGGAAAGGCTGTGGTCTGTACAAGGAGGAGCGGAGGGGTTTGGGGCCCCTTGAGTGATTTAGTAAATCTGGAGCCTGCCTCCTCCAGATGTCGTCTCTTTGGCTGTCCTGCTTTCCGTCCACCGTCTCTCCCCTTCTCTTCCTTCTCTCCCTTCATTCCCGCTGCTCTTCTTTCCTGCCCTCTGCCCCTCAATCTCATTCACGTCCTTTCCCTTCTCCCTCTGCTCTTTGCCTTCACCTCCTAACATGACCCTCCTATTCTCTCTTGTACATCTTGCACTGCTCGCCAACTTCCCCAGGCAACACTGTGTTTACTACCCCTAGACTTAACGCGGACCTTGAGGTTGCTTTGACCAGACAGCTGGGGACTCTGGGAAAACTAGTCAGTTCCCATGGCCTGACTCCATCTACAGGACCTCTGGGGTCATGGAAAGGGCTGCAACCTTTGCACGGTGGGTCTCGTTCCGACAGTAGCTTCTGTTCTGTGGACCTCTGGGTAGTTTATGAAATGTATCCACAGATAGGGGATAATGACACTTACCTGCTGGGGTCCACAGTGCTTAGTAGAGTCCCTAGGATGCAACGAATAGGGGAGGGGATTGATATTGCTCTCACCGCGAGTAGTGATGGTTGTGATGTGATACCTAGTGCTCCTCATGATGTGAAGAATGACTTTGGCCTTTAGACGGCTGCTGCTGTCTGCTTCTCTTCATTGGATCCACACATGTCACCTGACCGAGCCCCAGCCCTTCCCATTCCCCAGAGCATGGGTCCTCTCTATCTTTCTGTGCAGCCAGCTTGTGTGCAGCTCAGAGCGAACAAGGTTTGCATTGAGAATCTCAGACGCAAGTGTGTTTTGTTTACCTCCTGTATCTAATATGCTAATGACAGGAGGCTGTAATGAGCTGGCAGGGACCTGGGTGACAAAGAGCTAGCTTCATGCTTCCCCAAAGGCACTGTGGTGTCAATTGTTTCTTTTGTGAGAAGAATTTTCAAGATGGGGGGAGGTTGGGTTGGGGGAGGTGGAAAGAGTAAAGTAGGGGTGTTTCAGACAGAGATTGGAGGTGTTAGACCCCCAGCTCAGGAGGGGTGTAGCTTTAGGAAGTCACGCTGGGGTGGGGGCAGGGAGCTCACTCTGGTAGGAGAGTAGGAAGAATAGGTGCTCTATGGGAAGTTGAATGAAGCTGGGGCATCCATAATACTGTTGAGTCCTCAAGAGGACCCTGTGAGCTTCATGACAGGCCCATGTTCCTTATGTGCCCTGCTCCTGCTACAGGACCTGCTGTGGGGCAGGTGAGGGGTGGAGAATGGATTGCATGTGAATGATACCTGGAGGCCTCAAGTAGGCCCTTGATGGGTAAGTCACAGTGCTCAGCAAGTCAGTGGATCTCTCTAGACCTTTCCTCTTCTGTGAAATAGGTTTGATAATTCCTGTTCACAAGTTTATGGTCCCAGATCTAATAAAGTACAGGCTCTACATGTGTCATTAATAAATGAATGGGTGGAGAGGGGGAGGGAACAGGAAATATACATCTCTTTTACAGACAAGGGAAAGGTTGTATGATAGGACAAGGATAAGCAACCATCTCAACACTATCATCTGGCCAGTGAAAGAACTAGAGATCAGATTCACTGAGGTCCTTGGAGATGGGTAAGGAGAGCTGAGAGACTGGGGTAAGCCTGAACCCTGAGCAGGAGCAGCAAGCCCACACAGTCAGCATGAAGGTCCCCCACTGTGTAAGCAGCAGACTGTGCATCAACAAATGGGAGAATGTTTCCATGGCTTTGTCACCAAATGGAAGAGAATGGGAATAATGTGTGTGAAGAGGTGTGGCTGCATCCAGCCAGGCCCTCTGTTCTTTCTGGGTGGATGATGTGCAGTAATTGGATCAACGGGCCTGAGGTGCAGATGTGTTCCGAGAGGTATGTAGGGCTTTAGCCTCCAGAGAGTTGAGAGGGTGGGAAAGAGCAGAATGAGAAGTCGTTTCGCGGTATGCTGGACCAGGGAGGGGGCTGTGCCAGGCAGAGTCACCTTGAGGCCTGATATTACTGTTAACCAGTGGGTCTGACTCCCCAGCTGCCCAGGCCCCTGCCTTTTTCTCCTTGGGTCTATCTTTTCTTTTGGCTTCCTAACACTTTCCTTTGTCTTGGCTGGAAAGCCAGCTGGGAGTCTGAGGCCAGCGAGGATGGAGTAGAGGAAAGTCATGTCTTTTTGCTTCTTCTCTCTGAACTTTTTGCTAATGGGCAGCTGTGTCCCTTGTCTGAGGCTAAGCATACAGTTCCCATTCCCAGTTCACCCCTTAGTGTGGGGTTAACCTTAGTGGTGTGAGACATGGGGATGTGGCAGGGAGGTGAGGCTGGCTGAGAGCAGAGGGTGAGGGCTGTAGTGCATGTAGGTGGGGTGGTGGCAAGGGTAAGCCCCAGCACCCAGTTAACAGACTCAAGGTTGGAGGCATAGCTTTGGGTCAGAGGCCAGGATGGGGCCTTCTCTCAAGGCCCTGGATGTCTGGGACCCTGTTTGTTAGTGTGCAAATTCCTGCCACGGAAGGCTGGTCTGGGGGCGTTCTAGCAGCTGAAGACATGAAGCAAGAATCAGAGCTCAGGATTTAAATTCTGCTTCTGTCTGCCGGATGGACTAAGCGGTTCCCCCAGCTCCTGGAAGACCCCCCCCCCTCCCCGAGGTCTGCTACTCTCAGTTATGCTAATAAAAATCCAGGGGCTGCTGTTTGCCCAGCTATGACCTGTGGAATAAAGGCAGGAAGGAGAGATTTGAAGGCACCTAGCCCAGGAAGTGACTGTCGACAGAGGGAACATTAAGGGACCATGCCAGAGGACTCCTGGTCTAGTGAGCAAATCTCAGCCTCAGGTGCCTAGGGAGGCAGGGACAGGGGAGGGTGTCAGGAGAGTTCTCCTGGAGTCAGGAGTGCTGCCTAGAACCCTAATGAAGGGAGGGAGGGGGAAGGAGGACAGGAAGGTCTTCCTAAAGGCCAAAGTGAGTGGGATGCAGGGAGGACAAGGCCAGCAGGCCAGTGTGGGTGTAGGGCATAACTTTAGAAACGTAGCCAGTTAAGCTGGAGACATGGCTCAGCGGTTAGCTACTTTTCTAGAGGACCTGGGTTCAGTTCCCAGCATCCATATAGTGGCTAACACCCCTCCTTAATTCCAGTTCCAGGGGATCTGATGTCCTCTTCTGGTCTTTTTAGATTTCATGCACATGGTATACTTACATATATGCAGGCAAAACACTCAAACGCATAAAATAAAATCCTTTTTAAAAAGAAATGCATCCTAATGCCAATCAGCATGGGGCTAGCCTACCCTCCTGTCTGGGCTAGCCTGCCTTCCTGTCTGCTCCCCTTCCTCTTTTTCTCTCTCTCCAGGCCTGCCTTCTCTAACCAAGGTTCTGTTCTGAGCCAAGGAGCAAGGTGCAGTAAGAAGGGAAAATGTGCGGGGTTGAGTAAGAAGCTGCAGCCTAGGGTGGCATTTCTGTGGTCTCTGCAGCACAGGCCGCCTCCACCTCCCGTGGATCAGGCAGCCTCTGCCTCCTATGGACAGTACCTCCCCCTCCAGCCACTATACCCCGTACCACCCCCCCCTCTTTTTTGTCTACTGGTCTATATATAGATTGAGAGGCACACTCTGGAACTGGATTTGATGTAGCCCTCTGGACTCCAGCTAACTTTTGGGGAGTAGTTTTCTTGGGAGCCTGCCAGTCCAATTCCTCCCTCGTGAACACTAATTACCGCACAGACCTTCTCCATGAAATCGGTGCTGAAGCCATTTCCATCCAGGCGGCTCTCCAAGACGAAATTTTTCTACTGGGAACCGACAGCCGCAAATAAACCTACCATCTACTTAGCAACGGAGAGCCAGAGCTGGCGGGAGGTGGGTAGGGAGGGGTTGTGGGGAGAGTGGGAGGGAAGGAGAGAGGGAGGGAGAAGAGGGAGGACTCAGCTTCTCCTCTTCCTGTTCTTTATTTTTCAAAAAAGATGCAATCATCTCTCCCTGGAAGGTGGTACAGGGTGGCTCAGAAGAGGGACGGAGTACCTTCAAGACCATTTCTTACTCTTGGTTGCTTGAGCTTGGCTAGATCCCTCCTTGGTCCTATTGAAAAACTGAGGCAGTTGCCCGTTTTCTGGGTTTTCTTATCTCTTCCTTCTGAGCCTTCATCACAGCCCTGCAGGTCTGACCTGGCCCTGGATCCTTCTGCTTAGGCGTCTCCCTCTGTGCCTGGAGAGGTCACTCTCATCAGCCAGGGCTCAGGGACTAACTCAGCTCTGCAAGGCAGCAAGTCCCTGAGCCATCCCTTCCGACTTTAATCACCCAGCCTTGGAGTTGGCTCTGCCCCTGCTTCCTAATGTTCCTAATTTAATCTGCATCACCTGCCCAAGGAAGGTGACACTAGAGGAAGAAGCCTCATAGTGGCAGGGGTGGGTCAGTGTATCACCACACACCTGTGAATAGGCACCATCTCCTAGTTTGCAGAGGATGAGCCTGCGGTTCAGAGAGGTTACAAGGCATCTTCCTGACCACTGGAAGCAGGAGGCAGCAGGACTGGGGTTTAAATGTATGGGTCCACGTGCAAGGTGTACTGGCTGCTGGGAGGCTCTGGGTCAGTGCCTTTTTCTGCTCACCACTGTCTGCCTCAAAGGTCAGTCCAGGGCTCTGCTCTTAACCTCTGAGCCAGGAGCACTTACAGCCAAGGAGCAGGAGGGTTTCATTTCCCTGGGAGACTTGTCAAAGCCCAGGGCAGGCTCAGTGAGCTCTTATGACCACTGGCCATTTGCCAGGCTCTGGCTCTCCAGCTAATAAGCCTGAGTGGCCTTGGGACCTGCGCTGGGCATGACCTCAGTCCCCTCCTCATCCAGCTCGCAGAGAGCTCCCATATCCCTTGACAGATCCTCTCCAATCCTACGTTCAGCATGTATCCAGGGATTCCATGCCAGGGCCTAACTCGCCCCTTACCTCTCCCAGAATGCTTAGTGTCTGCTGCGTGGGCACTGCAAAATCACTGAAAGGGTCCTAGCGCTGTCGAGGCTTGCTGAATTAGTTTCTTTCTCTGGCTTTCAGGTTCCCTAGTCATAAAATGGGCACAATGTGTCTTGCCTAGCTTATGTAAGTGAGTGATGCAGGTAGTAAAATGCACTGCAAGCCTCTGGCTTGTTGGATGGTATCCCACAAATCCCTATTTCCTGTTCATCCCTGACTCTCTTCATCTAGGGTGGATGGGTTAAGGCTAGAGCACAGCAAGCCCTTCTCCAGCCAGAAGCAGCCAGGCAGAAAGAACGCCCAAGAGGACAGACAGACAGAATGGTTTCCAAAGAGTACTTCCTGGGACAGTCTGGGGATAGCCTTCTCTTAGAAGAAGCCCAGGCTAGAAATCCTGAAAACAGACTGCATGGCAAGGGATAAGCCCTTCTTCTCTGGTCTCCTATGGCCTAGTTTATGGGGTGGGAAGTGCAGCTGGCTCAGCAGACCTGTGCAGCCTCCTATGGAGATAGTGGGGCCACTGGGTACAAATGGTCCCTGACTGTGTTCCTTTTGAGCTGTGTGATTCAGGTTGCATTCACCCTGGATTTCTTCACCTGCAAATGGGGTCTGAGAGCAGTTTTCTTCCTCAGTGCTAAGGTTAACGGGAAACACCTGCCAAGCACTGAACATACCCACCTTGGGTACACACCCTGGGCCAGGGTTGACTCTTCGTGGCATGCATAGCCCTGATCACCACGACATGATGAAACACTTGCCTTGTGCCAGGGACATAGCTGATCGACGCGCACAGATTTTCTCGTTTTCTCCAGAGAGGGGAGTGAAACCTGACTGTGACCACCATTTGGCATCTATAGAGATGGTTCCCAGTATCTGGGGACATCATGGTGGCCAACTTCCAGGGTTGGGGGTCACCCAGCCAAGAGGCAAACTGTCCCCATAGAATGAAGTCCTCACACAGCTGTTATCAGGCCAGTCATGCGATGTGATAGTTAATCTTTATTGTTGATTAGATTTAGAATCACCATGGAAACACACCTCTAGGTGTGTCTGTGAGGGAGTTTCCAGAGAACTTTAACTGAGGAGGGAAGACTCACCCTGAATGTGCACAGTACTGCAGTACCATCTCATGGGCATGTACCCTGGACTGAGTAAGCAGGGGACTGTGAATGTGAGTGGAGTAGCGGCACTGAGCACCAGCACTCACTGCCCTCTGCTTTCCAATTGTAGATGCAGTGTGACCGGCTGCCCCATTCTCCTGCCCCATGCCTAGAGCTGTCATGCCTTCCCTGCTGTGATGGACGGCTGCCTCAAATAATGAGTCAAAATGAACCTTTCCATCTTCAAGTTGCTTTTCTCAGGAATTTTGTCGGAGCAACAACGAAAGTAATAGAACAAAAGGGGGCAAGATATTCTGCCGAAGGTAAGTGTCCTCCTCCACAATACAAGTCTGAATGCCTTTGCCTGGCTGAGGCCCCCAGACCCAGCGACCTCGGCCAGGCAGGCAGGCCCACTGCCTGGGAAGCCATCCGAGCTCTTCCTTCAGCAACTCTTACAGTGTCTGGCTTTGCTTCCCTGTGTAGATTCCTTATGAATTTGCATTAGGAAGACTGCAGGCTCCCTTTGGTACAACTAAGCCAAAGGATCCCATAGAGGCTTCTTGGAGGGGGACCAGGCAGTGGCCACAACTGTGCGGCCTGGACTTCATATGCAGAAGGAGCTGGGGGCCAGGACCTCAGTGGGCACAGAGCCAGGTAGGGAATGACTGTGTCCTCCTCCCTGAGGAAATTTTCCCTCAGAACATCTGTGTCCCACTGGTTGACAGTGAGCAGTGCCAGGAGAAATGTGGCACTCTGGTGTCAGACAACCCTGACTTCCAATCTGGGTTGTACTAATTCCTGGCTATGTCCCTTAACTTCTCTCTGAGCTCTGGGTTCTCACAGCACAGGTCTCCTGTGTTGTATTTGAAACTCCTGGTATAGTGTCAGGACATGCCTGTAGTGCCTTCTGTAGTGCCATGGAGCAAAGATAGCCCCTGGATTGCCCAACCCCCCCCCCCCCAAGCTGCAACAGAACAGGAGAGTGGTAACCTGGTCCCAGGGGCAGGTCTGCCTTCTGGGGCAGCAGGGCAGTGGGCAGGTTGGGCCATGCCCAAGCTTTCCCACCTCTACCCTGGCAGCTCTCTGCTCAGCCCTGTGCTTTGGGCATTCTTTGATCCTTCTTTCAGGCAGGGGGCTGAACAGAGAAACAAATCAAAGTTGCCTTCATGTCTTAGAGTCCGCAATGCTCCCTCGAAGCGATCCCTTGCTTCCCATTACCCACCCCAATAACTCTTGTATATGGAGTGTGAAATAATTAGCAGTGGCAAAAATAATTCAGGAAACAAGAAGAAACTAATTGTCTAGGCTTGTTTGGGGAAAACACAGCCAAGCCCCAAACATCCCACCACGTGGAAAGAGGTGGGCAGGCTGATCAGGGACCTGCAGGCCGAGGCCAGGAGTGGGGCAACTGGAAGATTCCTAGGGATGTCTCCTCAGGAGCAGATGTCCATCTCCGCTTCTCCTAGAAAGGCTGCCCATGCAGCAGACAGGATAGAAGCCCTCGTGGACACCGAGATCATGCAGCCCCCAACACATTCAGCAGTCTATACCCTACTTCCCACCATTTAAGGAAGGCAGATGGAGAAAGATGTCTGGTCACCTGAAGCAAACTCCTGTTTTCTTCTGGGGCTGGCTTTGTCCCTGAACTTGGGCTGGAGGCAGCTGGCAGGCCTCCCACCCCCACGAGCCCCGAAGGTTCCTCTTCTTTCTCTTGTCTGCCTGCCTTCGAGACTCAGATTGCCAGCCACAACAGACACACACTGGGGAAGTGCCACGGCTTGGGTGCCATTAAACGCAGTGCTGCCTCCTTCCTGGGAAAGGGCAAGTCTTTGTGCCTTGCACTTTATGGCTCTTAACTTTGAAAAGTTTGCTTCCTCCCTGGGCACTTTCTACCTCCTGAGCAACCTCTCTTCCTCCACTGTTCTTCACTTTCCATCTTGAGAGGCGGGAGTGTGGGGGGCCTTGTTTCCAGACAAAAAGGAGCGAGGAAACCCCTGCACTCCTGCATAGAGGAGATGCGGCTGGAGTGATGGAATGAATAATTGGCAAAAGTTGCAGTCCCCAGGAAGGTGGCTTCAGGGGACGACCTAGGGTTGACTCCTGTCCTCCTCTCACCCTACTGTACCACAGCCTGATCTCTCCAGGCATTCACCATGGATCCTGCTGACCACCACTGCCCATTTTGCTCCGGCTGAGACCCTGACTTTCATCTAAATGATGAAAGGCACAGGCTTGGGAGGAGGCATCTGAGGCCCTGCCTGCCTTGGCTAACCTCCTTCCCCTCTGTGCCCTCCCTGTTTTCATGGAGCATTTCTGTTGATCTGCGTTTGGTTTGGTTTACGAGGACGGAGTTTTGGGCGAGGTTGGTTTTTTGCTGCCCAGAAGCCCCTGCCTGCTGTCTGCTTGCTTGCCTCGTCTGGCCCATTATGATGCCCTCGAGTCCATCCCTGGCCTCCAGCGTCTCAGTCTCAGGCCATCTCAGTGACTGTCCTAAGGCCAAGTTCTGAGCTGTCACATGCTTGCTTTCAAACCTTTTACAACTTCCTGTTTTCTCTAAAATCATCATGCACTTCTCAGGCTGGCCTGCTGTGTGAGGTTGATCTCCATCACCCTCCATTGTCAAAGCTCAGTGTTCAAGAGAACACTCTCAATCTTGTCTCCCTGGGGATAAGACAACTCTTTGAGTACCCACAGGGGGTTAGACCTGATTGTCCCTCCCTTGCTTGACTGGTTGCACTGGGAATGAAAGTGACCCTCATGCGGCCCGGAAGCCCCTGTTGCTGTCGCTGTCGCTTAGCTTGTACTCAAGACACGTGGCTGAATACCGTGGGGCTCAGGATACTTGGCTGAATCTGTCCTGGGTTCAGTCACATTGGGGAATATTATGTCCCTGCCTACTGACTTTACCTCACAGCTGTCTCAAAAGTAAGTTCTTCCTCTCCACTCTGCCCCTGCCCCTGCCCCAGCTGGGTTTAGAGCTCACCTTCAAGCCCTAGTCTGTCTCTCCTACAGCTCTGGAGAGCTGACACTTTCTCCAGAGTTTCCCTAGTGCCTTGTCTTTTTCTGATCTGGCTACAGTCTGGTGCTGGGTGGCTGAGACAGATGAACCTGGCAAGTCTGGATCTGGGGTCCTTGCAAGCTAGCCTCAGACAGGGGATGCCAAGAGAACCAGAGAAGATTCTGGCTGCCAAACACCAGGGGGAGAGGCGGGGTGTGTCTGCACCATCAGTCTGGAACCAGCCCCTGGGGTGAGCTCAGGGACAGCATCTGGAAAGGGAGGGTGACTCCCTGGAGAC
The DNA here is from genome assembly GCF_000622305.1 of Nannospalax galili. NCBI lineage: Eukaryota > Metazoa > Chordata > Mammalia > Rodentia > Spalacidae > Nannospalax > Nannospalax galili. The sequence continues at coordinate 4,839,215 of NW_008337322.1, read as the reverse complement.
CAGCTCCTCTGGGCCATTTGCTGTGCTAATTGCCTGACAGCATTCCAGGGCAGGTGTCCAGGCCTTGGGCTGTGGTCTCATCACATCCTTTGCAGCTGAGGTCCTCTGTGGGGTGGGGAGACAAGTGTAGAGCACACTCCCACATCCCGCTGAGCTGATGGATGGCCCCAGGTAGGCACAGGTAGGGCACGCCTGTTCTGCAGGCTGACAAATGCCACGGGTGCAGCTGCAGGGGACATGAGCCAGCTGCTCCTGTCACATCTCTGTATGTGCGACTCAAGGTCATGCTGGGAGCTCCTGCAGTCTGGTTGATGGGGGACAGGGTGACCCTCTGCTGCCCTTAGTTGGTGTCCTTAGCTAACCATCTTCACTGGATGGGAAGGCAGGACGGGAGCTAGGCAGGGTTCTACACCTCTGAGCCAAGCCAGCTTACCTGCACCTGTAGCAACCCTGAGACCACCATATTTGTGCTTGGGGACATTAGCCCACCTTACTGTCTGCAGCCAGCCTATTCCCAAGCTTCTGCCCTCTGCCCAGCCCAGTCCTTTGCCTTCTGGGACTTCTGATCACACTGCTCCTGCTCTGATGGGTCTCCATGCCTAATGCCCCATCCTGGCTGTGCCTACATGACACCAGCCTCCATCCCAGCACTGGGTTTGGTTATCAAAATGTACTTCATTTTGCCCTCCCTTACTTCACTTATACAAAAATAAATGAATGGGGACTAGAGAGATGGCTTAGCAGTCAAGAGCACTGACTGCCCTTGCAGACGGTGCAGGTTTGAGTCTCAGCACCCACATGGTGGCTAACAACCATCTGTAACTCCAGTTCAGGGGGATCTGATGCTCTCTTCTGGCCTCCGAGGGCACTGCACAACAGAGGTGCACTTACAGGCAATAGACTCATACACATAAAATAAAAATAATAAAATAGAAAAAACCCAAAATAAATGAATGGAAGAATGTTACCAGCTTTCCTCCAATTAAAACCTGACTAGCCCTTCAGCCACTTGCCTGGAGTAACGTCTAGAAGATACCATTTTCACATGGATAAAATTAATATTTAGAATATTGAGGTACTTTGAGTTTTGTAAAAAGCACTAAGAACTGAGACCTCCAGGCAGTGGGTGTCCCAGACACACAAGAAGAGCCTCGTGTATGCTGAGGGAAAACCTCCAGGAACTGGCATCCGAGTTTCTGGTACCTGTCTGTTGATTGACCCAAGACCGGTTCTGTCTGAACATGAGCTTTCCCATCTGTATAAATGGAATGAAGTTTATCTGACATACAGCTTCTAGGATTAGTGGGCACACAGCAGCCACACAGTAACTGTGGGATTATCCTGGGTCAAGCTGGAGACCTTGAGACAAGACACATCAATGTGGAAACTTAGAAAATTAAGAAGATATCTATTGTACAATCAATCAGTTCCACTTGCTCTAGGTACGTCCTGAAGAACTGAAGATGGGTTTTCAAACAAATATTTGCACATGAATATTCACAGAAATGCTATTCACTAATAACGATAATAATAATCCCCAAATGGAAACAATCCACATTTTCGTCAGCTGATGAATGTATAAACAAGATATGGTACCCATACAATGGAATATTATTCAGTTAAGAGATAATTCTAGTTTATGTTATAACATAGATGAACTCAAAAACATACTCAGCGAAAGAAGCTCACAAGAGACCAAGTACTGCATGAACCCATCTCTGTGAAACAACTAGAAGAGGTCATTCTACAGAGACAAAATGGGATCTAGTGATTTCCAGAGACTTGGACTGTTGAATGGTTATTTCATCTGAATTGAAGCAGTGCCTCTTAAAGAGGTACTTGTGAGAAAGCTCAGGAAACTTACAAGACACAGGAAGCTCAGAAAGTTAGAAGACCCACAACACCCCATATAGACAGTGAACAGCTTTCTGAGAGGAACCTCCAGTAACCTCAGCAAACTCATTGGTTCATCAACCTGGACTTGGGTGGAACCATTTCTTGCATCTTGTCTGTCAGTGCCCTATGGGGGAAATGGATGTTTATTCACAAGCTACACAATAGGAGTAACTGACGGAGCAAGGAAAAGCCTAGGAGCTTGGTGGAAGCAACGGTGTTCTGACATACGTTGAACTGCACGCCACTGTGTGGTACACTTGAAAATGGTTTGAAGAGTCAAGGAAATAAGACAATGAGAGAAACGAACAACCGAAGGAGGACAGTATCGTTCTTTACCTGCTCTCCTCCTCCAGCATCTCTTCTTTGCCATGCCCCACCCTGTCCTCCTCAACACCTGGCAAAGATGTCTAAGAATATATGTCGGCAGGCAGAATGGGTCTGGGTCCAAGAATGAGATGGGATGTCTGCAGGAGATATTCTGTGGGGCTGGTATCTTGGCTTTCTTTTTCTTTATTCAAGAAAAAGAAACCTGCACAGCCTCAGGGATTCTGCCTCGGGCTTTACTCAACCACTCGTCATCCCATTCCTGGTCACCATCTTCCAACCTGAGGGCACCACTAGCTACTCTGCAACTGTGCGTCCAACAGGCCAACTATGAATAAACAGAAGAAGTGGATGGCCCTGTCTGGACTGGTTAAGAGCCTTTCACTTCTCTGAAAGCCCTGTGTGTACACGTGCGTGCGTGTGTGAAGATGGGTGCTCACCATGCACTCATTCCTCTTCCAGAAAGCAAGCAGGCGTGATATTAGCCTGAGTCCCCACTGTGTGCTGCCCAAGGGAGTGTGTGAGCTGCGGCTTATTGGGGTGAGGTCTAAGTCTCCCCGCCACTATCAACCTCAAAGGCTGTTGTTGTGTGTCGCTGACTCTGCCCTCAGGTCTCTGCTGAGGACCAGGGTCCCAGGTTTGACTGATTGCCTTCCGTTCCCTAAGGTGATGATGACCTTCTGGGTCTAGCATACCCACTTGACAGACTCTTCCCCCTGCCACTGACTGCCCATGTGTGAGTCTCCCACAGGCTATGGGCTCCTAGGGGGCGGAGGCCAGGGGTACTTTGTGCTACACTTACCCACTTTAGTATCCATCTCTGTAAATGTCCCTAGGGGGTAAGAAAAAGGCTAGCGTGTGAGAGCCCTCCCTTCCTTCCTTCCTTCCTTCCTTCCCTCCCTCCCTCCCTCCCTCCCTCCTTCCCTCCCTCCTTCCCTTTGCTTCCTCTTCTTTCTTTTTTCGTCCCTCCCCCCCCCATAGAGAATACAACTTCAGCATCCTCGCCCACTCTATAAGTACTTTGACAAACGCTTTCTCTCCTGCCAGGCTTACCCTAAGCAGGGCATCTGTCACTTTGGAAGGCACTGTTACAGCCGTCCCGACCTTTCATGCAGAGTCAGCGGCTGGGGGTGGGGGAGGTGCTGGAGGGGGCAGTGAGGCTGAGTGCAGTTCATCAGGTCCAGGATTAAAAAGAAAAGCTGGGGAAAGAAACCACAGACACACAAAACCCTACAAAACTCACACAGTAATTGCTGTCTCCTTGGCAACAGAGCAGCAGTCTAGGTCCTGCTTCACCATCCCCCAGGGCTCAGAAGGCCAGGGATGGAGGGGGTGGCAGTGGGGATGGGAGGAGGCCCAACCTTTTCAAGTCACTCCCCAGTCACCTTCGTTTTCCATTGGCCTCAGCTCATGATATACTAAGCAATGCCTTGGGCAGGAAGAGCCAGGCTTCTCTGTGGTAAGTATGGTAGGCCCCTCCATGCCAGCGTCCTCCACCGCGGCCCCTCCAAAGCCCTCGTTGCTGAAGGCCGCAGCGGCACTGCTGATTTCTTCTCGTTGCCCTTCTCTTTCCCGCTCGTTCTCCTCCTTCTCCCACCTCCTTCCTCCGCCTTCTTGGCTCATCTTCGTCTTGTCTCTATCTTTTCCTTGTCCTCTACTGGCTTTCCTTGTGCCTCTTCCGTTCTCTTGCTGACTTCATTTTTCCTTCCCGTCCTCGTTCTTCTTTTCCTCCTCCCCTCCTTTTCTGTCAAGGTTTGACTGTGGAATGCCCCCTGCAAGCTCTTACGTTCTAAAAACGGGTCGCCAGCTGGTGGCCTGTTTGGGAGGTGGTGAAGGCTTTGGGACTGTGGCCTAGCTGGCAGAGATGGATTACGAGGGATGGAGGGATTCAGGGGGGACTTGAAGGTGATACCTGCTTTTGGTACTGGCTGGCTGGAGCTTTCATCTTCCTGGTCTGTCTGCCATGTAAGGAACTCTGCCACGTACTCCCACTGCCATGAATTCTGCTATGCATTCCCTGCCGTGTCTGAAACTGTAAGCCAAAACGAACCTCTCCTTCCTTAAGTTGCATCTGTCAGGGATTTGTTCACAGAAAAGTAACTAATGCATCCTCTGTCCCCCCATCTCTGATTAAACACCCTTCTCCCTAGGATCCCTTCAGGAGATAGTAGCTTTGAAACCCACTGCATACACTGGCACCGCTGCAGGAGTGTGGGAGCGTTAGGGGCTAGGAGAGGGACAGGGAGACCTCCCTGGCACAGGGAGCATGAGACAAGTGCATCCCTAGTGGTGTAGCAGGAGAAACCTCCACCTTCCCGCTGTGCACCAAAGACCTGGGTAAGTCACATGTGGTCCAGACGTAGAGGATGAACAAGTCACATGTGGTCCAGAACAATGGCCTCCCTGCCCTGCCTCGGTATGGATCCTTCACTGTCCAAGGACAAGCTCTGGTCTCCCCTTCTTCAGGAAGCCATCCTTCCTTGACTATGCCACACGGAATGGCCCATCTCTTCTCTGCTACCCCAGGTCTTTCCCTCAGTGTGGTATCATCTATGGGTTGGGATGGGTGTGAAACCTGAGTGGGCATGAGCTTTGTTCTAGGTCTGAAAGGTGTCTCTGGATGGGCAGCAGGGTGGGATTCCTGGAGTCTGAGATTCATGCTCCCAGAGAGAAGCTGTGAGAACCACTGAGACGTAGAGCAGTCCTACTCAGCATACTTGATTCACTTTTTCTCCAGGCCTCCTTAACCCAGGCCAACCTTCTCTCTCCAGCTTTGTCTACCATAGTCTGCTGAGCCCCACTTCTTCCTGTGATTAAAGTGCACCCTGCCCATCTCTGCCATGCACCTGGGTGAGTGCTTTGCTGATCCCAGATCTGGGATCACCTTCCCTAGTCTTTTTTGCTTATGTATCCTGGATCTTCAGGCCAGGTTGGGATGCTTTCTCTTCCAGGCAGACTCCCTGAAATGCTCATGAACTTTGGCTCTGACCTTTATGTAGCATCTCATTCCCAATGACCTCTCCTTGGGTTTTCCATTTCCCAAGCTTGTGCCTCCTCTCTTCTGTGAGGGTGATATGTGTGCACCTTCCAACAGGTTGCAGTGGGTCTCCTTGACAAACTGAGCTGACAGGCTGAGCCCTTGATATCTTAGTCACCACAATCTTTTAGTAAGTCCTTTATTTATTTATTTTTTCCCCCAACAGAACCCTCAAGCTGTCTGGCCCAAGTACCCAGGCAATCTGCTTTTTGCCTCTCACATCCCCTCATCTGAGGAGTCCTGTCTGCCAGGATGAGGGCATTTTAGCAAAGATCAAAGCTTCCTGGAAAGGCAACATAGTATCTTTCTAGGTCAGGCTTTTCCAGGTGAGTGAGTTAGGAATTCTGCATAGTATGACCCATCACTGGAAAACATTTATTGAGCACCTGCCATGTGCACAGTGGTAAGCTGAATGCTGGATGAGAAGGGAGGGGGCTTTCAGTCCCTGAGCATGAATTCTGTGGCAGTTAATCTCCACTGACAACTTGACTGGATTTAGAATCATCATGGAAACACATGTCTGGGTGTGTCTATGAAGGGATTTCCAGAAAGATTTAGCTGAAGAGGGGAAAACCCACCCTGAATGTGGATGAAATTCACTGTGGAATGGGCTGGGGGTTTGGGCTGAATAAGAGGGAGGAAGGGCTGAGCAGCAAGGGTCATCCCTCTCTCCTTCCTAGCTGTGGATGCAATGTGACCAGCCACCTCACACTCCTGCCGCCTCGTGCCCTATCATCATGCCCTTTCCTGCCATGATAGACTGCTCTCAAAGGTGAACCCCAATCAAACCTCCCTTAAGTCGCTGCTTGTCAGATATTTGGCCACAGCAACAAGCAAAGTAACATACAGAGTCTGACCTCAGGGAGCTCATAGCTCCCCGAAGACTGAGGCAGGTACAGGCTACACAAATCATGCTAGGAATCAGAGAGAGGTCAAAGCATCTTGGCCTTTGCGGGTATGAACCTGCCCACTGAGCTCCTGGTCCCCAACCCAAGGAGCCCCTGGAGGTAAACAGCTTAAGGGAAGCAAAGGGAATTAGAATTAAAAACCCTTCTGGCGGCAATAAAATCTAGGATATAAAATGGGTTAGGAAATTTATTTTTTTCAATATGCAATCTCTCCCCTCTCCCGAAAATCCACTATTTATTCGACTTCAGGTTGAGGCTCTTTTAAATGTTTTTATTAAAAAAATCATTTACTTTGGGCTTTTCAGTTGAATTTTAACTGGACTGGGTGGAAATTAAAAAAAGGATATTTAAAAAATAAATTATATAAATTACAGCCCTAATTATAAAGAAACTTTTAAAAATGTATCCAAGCATTAAAAGAAAATCTTTTAAAAAGAAATGTCCCATTTCCCCTTCCATTGAAGGAGCATAATTTAGATACTTTTAACACATCCCAACTTTGCAGGACTCAGCCTCTCCAGGCCCATTTGCCTATGTCTCTTTCTGTGTGCTGTTATTATTTGATAACTTTGGACTTAAATCTACACGAGAGCCAATTATCTCTCTTTGTCATCAGGCAGGCTTGCTGTTAAGCAGTGGTTTTTATAGTACAGTAAAAGCCTAGAGAAGTCTGGAACAGGGGGATTGGTGGTTCAGATTACACCAGGATCCTGCATCTCCCAATGGTTTGCCTTATCCCCCCTTCATTTGCATCATTCCTTCATGCAAAAAGCTCTGTTTCCCCAGCTGCTCCCTAACCCTTGCCAAGCCCATTCTATCTTGGTCCCCTCTGGTGGTGGCCTACAGGAGGCTCCCTTCCCATTAGAATCCATATCCCTTACCCCATCATTTACAGAATAAGCCTTCTCAGAAGTGGTAGGAATTGGTATCACTTGGTCTGCCCTCCAGTATAGACCCAAAGCAAGAGCCATGCTCTTTTGCTTCTAACCAGTGGAGGTGGCCACACCATGCTGGAGAGGGGCTAGTCTTCCTGCTGACAGAGCTCTCAGTCTGGACAGGAGACCAATCATACCACTGGGGTGGGGAGAGAAGGTGGTAGCAGAGTCAGTGTGTCCCATCGGCATGCCAAGGATGTTTGCAGTCAGGTGCTGGCCCCTGGCCCGGGTGTAAGGAGTGCTGGGGGGTAGGTCTGGGTTTCTGCTTCTTTGGTTTCTCCACCAAGAAAAGCAAGAAAGTGATGCCTGGAAAGGACAGCTAGAGCTTTGCAGACAGTTGGGTACTTTGGCCAGCTGATAGACCAGAATGGGTAGAAAGCAAAGGCCATGAAATCTCAGCCTTTGGCTAGGGGTGTGGAGGCACCTGACATATTATTGTACAGTGAGTGAGGAAATGATGACTGAATGAATGACTGAGCTAATGGTAAGGTATGGCAGGAAATGGTTAGGGAGGTAGATGAACCTGGAGGGGAACGTATTGGCAGGAAAGTGCCTTTTCTGCTTAAAAAGTTAGTTACTGGTTTTCCATCATCCTACAAATAGAACCCAACAGATTCTGTATTCCTCCTGGTGTGACTCCGTCTCACCCCCATGGTGTCCTTTTGTGGAGAGGTATGCCCCCATCTACCTAGACCAGTCTTCCCATTATTTTGAAGTACTGCTTTCCTAAGAAATCCCTCTTGACCCCCAGGAAGTCAGGTGCCCTGTTGGCTCAGTCTCTGCAACACGTCTCTCTCCACGAGTCACTAGTCTGACCCCTGTTCAGCACAAAGAACTTGGGGAAGATGGACACCCCCCCACCTTGGCCACAGATTGACCCTTTCTTCTGTTTGGGCATTCTACACAAAATATAGATGCTGCTTAACAGCGGTTAGAATTAACTACCTGTGGACCGGGCAGCATGGTCAGCACTTTATATATGTTACGGCATTCTTTCTCAAGATGAGACTTGGCTTGGATGGATGACTTACTCAAGGCTAATGCCATGGATGTGGCAGGAAACCAATTTAGAATCCCAGCAGTTCTGGCTCCACAGCCCAAGCTATTGCCATGACATTGATTGGCCATGGGGCCCCAGGCTCAGAGAGGGTGGGACGATGGGTTTTTGCCATCTGTGCTCCATAGCTGTGGAGCTCAGCTGCTGGGTGCCTCCCTGCAAGTGGCCTCCTCTTGTTTCATTCCTTGGCTAAATACCCCTCCTACAGTGGAACATGACTCCTATTTGATCTCTATGTGGACTAAGAAAAGTCCTGAGATGCTGAGGGACTGTGCTTCGACACCTGGCATCACCCACTCTTCACATGTGGACACATGCACACTCACACTCCAACAGTTGGTGAGGGCAGCTGCCTCTGCAGGCCTCTGCCTTCCCCTTAGGCCTGGTGATGCAACAAATCAGAGGACCTTTCATCACTTGTTCTGGACCTTATTTGAAGGCTGATATTTTTGGCCAGTAAAGTGTCCAGTTCCCCAGAGAGCGTGACAGAGCCCTGGCAGCTCCGTGCAAGCGGCCGGCTGCGGTGGGCTCAAAGAGGGTGGCTTACCACCGTCAGAATGGAGTAACAGGCTTCTACCGGCTGTACTCTAGATATTGAAATACATTTACTTTAGTTTTCAAGTGAGGGCCTCCTGGAAGGTAACACTTTTATGGTAAATAGGTATTTGCTATAATGTGATATTCCCAAAGTGGCTGTCAGGTGGGCATGTGGCTGCTGGACAGGGAGAGGGCCCTGTCCTCCAGGGGTGTCCTTGCTGACGTGAGTGCCATCATTGTCCTTGCTCAGCCTACTACATGGATAGTTCCCTCCAGCATGGTCATCTTGAACTGTCCAAGTTTTCGCACTATAAGTTACATGTCTGGGATGCGTTGGCATCCTTTGTCTAACACCTTTTTAACTGCCTCCGGAGTGAAAGTGAAGTCTTCTCCAAAAAGCTCCCATGTGGAAGTGGATAGATCCAGTCACTGAGGGTTCTGACCTCATCAATGGATTAATCCATTGGTGGATATGTAAGTTAATGGCATTATAGATGTGGCGGAGCCTGGCTGGAAGAAACAGGTTCCCAGAGTGCCTTGACGGGTACCTT
>NW_008337322.1:4783041-4829203 GCF_000622305.1 Nannospalax galili | reverse complement strand
GGAGGCAGGCAGGAGGCAGGCAGGAGGCAGGAGGCACAATATTACCCCTAAGATAAATGAAGAAGAGTTTCAGCCCTTATTGGATTATAGTTTTTATTGAACTTTATAAATTCCAATTAGCAGACCCCTGGGCAATAAGCGACACAACAGCCTATGGCTCACTTTATAGTGTGATTATCACCCTGTTTATCCTTCCTGAACGAGAAGTATTAATGGAGGAAATGAAGGAAGAGGGATTCAAGAATACATAAAAACAGATAATAGTGGTGACACTGAGACAGACAGGGTCAGGGAGAAAATGACCTCCAGGCAGGCACTGGAGGGCAGAGGATCAAAAATTCCACCCTTGTGCTCACAGCCACAGAACTTGGATAGCCCTGGTTTTACATCTCAAGAGTTCTTGATGGATACTGGGGTCAGAGAATATCCTCCGCCCTTCCACTTCCCAGCCCTGGGCAAGCTCATTTGGGTTGGAGTCTGATTTCCTAAGTACAGAGTCCTGTTAATACATGTATCCTAGGGCAGTCTACTGCCCCCAGAGGGGCTTGACTTCACAGTCCTGGAAAAATACACCCGTGAGTGCCTACATGCTGGCAAGACAATTTTGCCTACTGGTCCTGGCGGGGGGGAGGTGTCACTGGGTCCCTGAAAATTGATCATGGTTCCCTTTCCTCTAGGAAAATCATCAGGTAAGAACCTTGAATTCAGAATGAACTCAGACTTCCGTCCCAGTTGTTTCTGCATGGAACAGTCCTGTGAGCTCACGGACAGATGTGCAGCCTCCAGGAGAACCTGGCAACAGCTGACAGTGCCCCTTCCCCACCGCCAGCCCCACTGCTCTTCCTTTTTCTCTGGACATACTGACTTGTGCTCCCAGCTTTAAACTTTTAGTTGCTATGACCCAGGTCATTGGCTGGGGAGAAGTTGCCTCCACAGAGCCAGGCTAGGTGAACGGTCACTCTCCCAGACCAAAATGCTCCCGGGAGAGGAGGATGATGGTCAAATGTGGCACGCCTTCTTCATTTGTCTGGCTCTGTCGCACCCTCTTTCCCCTTCTGCAGGTCATCTTTCATGAAGGCTTTAGTGGAAGATTCAAAAAGTAGAAAGGAATTCTTCCTATCAGTGTTTTGCTATCGTTTAGAAACACTAACCCAAAACTACCCAAAAAGGCCTCTGTAGTTTGAGCAGGTTGAGAAAAGCTTCAGAAGTTCTCAGTCCGTAGCAGTATGTAAATAAGATGCAGAAATCCGTGGGGAGCTCAGGGTATCTGGCTTGCCAGGTCCATGGAGAATCGCAGCAGCCACAGAGATCTGGGCCTGGGCTGGCCTGGGCTCTGCTCCTGTTATCTATGGAGTGTTAGCTAGCATTAGACCATCTTGATGGGCAGAGTGGGGTACACAAACTTCAGCAGTCAGGAACTTTCCACCCACCACTTGCTGCTTCAAAGTGTTCCTTATTCAAACCTAGGAGAATTGGAGCTAGAAGATCCTTGGTCTCTCAGGCTAGGGCTTCCTGAGAGCATCAAGTTCCTGGAAAGGATGGCACTAACTGGGCCTGCGGAACTCACATTACCAGGGCTGTATGTTGTCATCTAAATGCCAGGCACACAAAGGCCTCCAAACACTAGACAGCTCCTTGCCCTGTGCCCCAGACAGTTCCCTCCTTGCTCATATCTAGGCCCCACAGCCAGCAGTGCAGGGACCCAGGCCCAGAACCAGCCTTAGTTAGAGTACTGTGTGTTTGTGCATGCCCCAGTTTCAGGAAGGTGTGATCTCAGTAGGGTGAATAATTTCATTCTGTTTCCCAGGTGTAGTAGTGCAGGCCTAGAGAGTGATTATCCGGTCAGACTGCGTTCTAGCTGAGTGCTTGGCTCCAGGTTTTAGAGCTGAGAGGCCCCTGGGTTATCTGTTGATCCAGCAGGTAGAGGGCCAGGCTTTGCAGCTATATGGAAAATAAAGCTATTTGTCTTTTCTCTGCACAGCTGAGAAAACTTGGGGGTAGGCTAATGGGCCCTGGGGGCAGAGCTGGAGCCTGGAGAGAATGGCTTCAGCCCAGTCAAGTCAGCTGTCTCTACAGCAAAAGAGCTCATTTCAAAAGCAGGCTCTAGGTCTGAGCGAAGCTTCTGTCTAGGGCCTAGACACTCTGAGGAGTATCCTTCCCACCCAGGGGTGCCATCCCCTGAGGTCACACAGTCCTTAGCTGTCACTCTGGCTGCATCACACTACAGTGCCCACAGTGGATGTCTGGTATGATTTCAGCATGTACATTGCCGATATGGGAACTTCGAATTCTGGAAGAGTTTTGGTGGGTGGTTGGAGGGCAATCAATCGGGACCTTGAAGTTTCTGTGGTCCTTCTGCAAACATCAGGAATCCTCTGGTCCCCCTGTCATGGGGAAGAGTCCCTTGGCATCATCTGAGACTTTGGAGGAAGCCGAGTCTGTGTTGGAAGGGGACAAGAGGGCGACCAACTAGTCGAATGACTGGCCCTGTGGACCCCTCTCCTGGGGGCCTTTATTCCCTTATTGCAAACTGAAGGAGCTGGTACAGTTGATTTCTAAAGCCAATGCCAAGTCTAAAATATACAGGTTTCCTTCTGTGATGTTTCAGGTATGAACACAAATTAGCATGTACTGGGGAGCACGGCAAGTAATAATAGCCCCCAAGCCCCCGCCCCATGCACCCCACTCTTCTCTCTCTCCTCATGCCCCCTGTAATAGATCATACAGGATAGATTACATTAATTTTCTATAAACTATATCAACTTGAGTGACATGTCCTTAAGGACTGGCTGATTGATATCTACAATGCGGTCTTATAATCTAAAATCATATTAATATTAATATTAAAGATTTTCTGTCCTTTACGCGCACCATTAAATCCAGAGTATAAGGTGAAATTGACAACATACATTTTGACAGCTTATCTATAATAAATATGCAAATCTTGATGCCCACATGTCATCACAGATGCACAGCGGCTCTCTGAAGATCACAGCATGCCTGTCTCCCGTGTGACATTTTCAGCAGAGGATCAGAGCAGCCGTCTGGGTGGTAGGAGCAGTGCTGGGTGAACCTTTGCTGGCAGTGACCCTGCCCTCTCCTGTCTGTCTGTGAAAGCCGGTCCTTCATCCTGCCGAGCAGGAGGGAGGGCTGGAGTGACAGCCTCAGAGAACAGGGGACAGCATTGCACACACTCTCTGGGGCAGGCACAGGGAAATCCAGTTTCCCTCTTTATTTCTCTTATCTCAAAGGAACTTCTGTCGTGTCCTGCACCCTGCCTGCTTACAGCAGGTGATAGAGGCTCAGCACCCAGTGAAAGTAAGTGTTAGGGGCGCCCATTGAACCCTGCGCAGACCTTCCTGTGGTTTGCTTGTTCTTTGTGAGTGGAGAAGAGAGACAGTGCCTTCTTCCCAGTGAAGACTGAGGACTGAGCGAGATCATGGAAGCCAGGTGCCCTGTCCACAGCAACGGCTCAACCAAGGGGTAGACGGCAAATTATTTTCTGAAAGAATCGCACTGCTTCCTGACCCAGGCCACATGCAGTGTCCCTTCCTGCCCCTGTGCCTCGCTCTACCCCAACACCCCAGACAAACAGAATTTATAGCATAGCCTGGTGGCCATGAAGAGCTCTTCTCTGCTTCTGACCTGTGTGTTCCAGATAACAGGACACATGTCTGTCCCTCTGTCCCCAGTTTCAGCTCAGGACCCAGTTGGAGCTGAAACAGAAGTTGAACGAAAATTGAAGACTTGATCTAATCATCTTTCCATTGAGACCCTACCAGGTCTGACTAGATAGGTGTGTGTGTGTGTGTGTGTGTGTATGTGTGCACACATGTGGCCACATGCATGTGCGCATGTGTGGTGTGTATGTATGTGTATGTGCGCACACACGCGCACATGTGTATGTATGTGCACATGCGTGCACATGTGTATGTGCACACGTCACATGCACATGCATGTGCGCATGTGGTATGTGTGTATGTGTGCACATATGTGCATGTGTGCATGTGTGTGGTGTGCATGTATGTGCACACACTTGGTCACATGCATGTGCATGCGTGTATGTATGTACATGCGGTCACATGCATGTGCATGCATACATGCATGTGTGTGTGTTGGATGGGGATAATGACCTGAGCCTGTAATCCTCTTCCTGACATTAACAGGGAGGCTAGGGGAAGCTCTGGAGGGGTGTGTGTGCAGAGACTTCAATGGTTGCAGGCTTGTCTATCTGAGATGCGTTCCAGGCCGTCTTTGGGGTCCCTTCCCCATCTCAACTCTGTTACCAGGGCTACAGGGCCTGTTTGAGGCCTGGAAATTGTATTTCTGACCACTGGCTTCCTCCTCACTCTCTGAGCCCACTCAGTGGGACAGTATCCACCCTTCCAGGCTACCCCATCAGTTTGATCCACCTCCATTTCTGGAGTTGTCTTCTCCTGCTCTCTGTCCACCTTCCTCCACGAGATCACACCACATGAGTCCTGTTTCTGGATGCTGCAAAGTAGCAAGTGCAAAGAACCACTGGAGTGTGCTCTCACACCTCCTTGCCCTATTCTGTGATTGTTTGGAAGAGCCGGAGGAAGGCATTGCTGTGCATGCCATTACCCTATGGGCTTGCCACACGGATGGGCAGCGTGGCACTGTTGGGCTCCATGTGGACTCTGTAGCAGTGTGTATCAAAAAAGACAGGACACCATGAATCAGAAAGTCTTAAGAGATGCATTCACTGGGTTCTCTCTCTCAAGGTGAGAGTTGGTACGGATCCATTCTCATGTTCTTCCATGTCTTTGGGGGCCAGGATCAGGACTTCGGGCATTCTTTTGGGGCTATCAGGAAATCTGCCCACACCTCCCATTTCCCCTCCAGGGGTGGTCAGAGGAAAAAGCATGCCATGTGTTCCTTGCACTGGGCTGCTCCTGGCTCTGGAATCCTGAGCCACATACCTGCAAGTCCTGACCAGGGAAGTTAAGTGATCTGGACTGTTAACACAGGCTTACTAGAGGAGCACCACTGCTGGGCAAGCAGGCCTTAAGGCATCTGCCGAGGTTCAGAGGATACTCAGAGCAGGCTGTGATCTGAACCGGGGGGGGGGTCCTTTGGGGGAGGGGTGAGACCTCATGGGCTCTAAAGGAGCCTGTGACACAGCTTACTTGGCTCCCTGACCATTTTTTTCATGCCACCAGCCCCTTTGGTTCCCCAGTTCCCTGAAACTTGAGTCTCCACATTGTTTTTAATAAAGAATGGTTGATCAGTCCACCTACAATTGGTCAACAGAGGTAAGGGTGGAAAGAGAGGCTAAAGGGCAGTGTGCAGTAACTTTCCCGCTCACTGGTGTCTCTATGGATGTGAGCTTTATGCTCTGTCTTTCCACAGATGGTCCCTGTACTAGAGCTTGAGGAATGGCCTGGGCACTCCAAACACACAGATCCTGTCTCCTCGGCTGAAGAGGTTAAATGAAATAATATTTGATTATTGCGTGGCTCACTGCCTGGCAGAGAGCCACATCCCCATAAATGTTAGTTTTTCTCTCTGTCTTGAATGAGTCACATCCGGTTGAAGGGAAAACCCACTTAAAACATTTTGGGCCAGATAACAGAGATAGTGTGCCCAGGGCTGCAGGGGTGCCCTCGGTAGTGGTGTTGGGAGTGGGTGCGGGGCTAGGTGAGTGGGAAGGAAAATGGGTGATTTTAGATGACTTGGAATGCCGACACCAGGAATAAGGATTTCAGGGCCTTAAAACCTGCTTTCTCTTTCTCCCCCCTCACTCATCTCTCCCCTTCCTTCCCTGCCTCTCTTTCCCACAATTAGCCCCAGGCTATTGCTCTTCTGTCTTTCCCCATGCCCACCCCGTTTAAAAACTTGTGTTGACTTACACTCAAAACCCTGACTCAGCCCCATTTTTGTTAAACCAAAGGCAAATTCTCAGCGGTGGGAGCAGGCAGACCCTCACCACCGAGCAGCCTTGGAATATTGACATTAACCAACCTCTGGTGCCTCCGCCCACAGTGAAAATGGGATGCAGGGCCAATCAGTTGCCCAGTGATTAAGGGAGAGAGCTAGGGAAAGGAGGGAAGATGGGTTCCGCGGCGGTATCACCCCAGCCTCCTGTCAGCGTGGGCCAGCTCAGCACCAGTTGAGATGAGATCAAAGGCCTCCCAGGCATGACAGTGACCTTGCCTGAGTAGCTATGGTCCTAGGGGCCACAAGGCCATGCCACCCCACCTGGCTGGGGACAGTGGAGAGTCTTTGCCAGCCCTAGGGTCAGCCTGCGCCACTCTTGGCCTCCTGTCTCGATGCTCCCTGCTCGCCCTTGTCCCCTCTCTCCTGCTCACTTCTTTTCTCTCTTTAGTGACCACCTCTCCCTTTCCAAGGTGCCTCGGGATATTTGATCACCCTCTGCTTCCCGTTTTCCCACCCATCCATTCCTACTTCTCTAGCCACATGGTGGCTCCTGAGCCCTTTCCCCCAGCACACTCCACTCCGGGGTCCCTGGACTGGGGGTTGCCTGGAGGGTGATGGGCCTTTCTCTTCAGATAGTTGTCCTGCAGACCCACAGCTGTCCTTAGTAGGAACCAGGCCCTCTACTTGGGGTTAAGGGCTTGCAGTGGTCTTTTCTGTTTTAAATCCATTTTCTTCTGACTCCAGACAATAGCTCTGGTTCAGGAGGAACTCCACCTCTGACTGAGAGCCAGGAGGGGCATGGGAGCCCCTGGCATGGCTGTGGGTCTGGGTCAGGCTAACATGTGGGTGTGAGTGAGGGTGTGGGGCAAATGGAGTCGGACTTGACTGAGAACTGTACCATTTCTCTTTTGGTGGTGATCTGTCTGATCATGGTTGGGAAGGAAGGCCAGTGGTGTTAGGCTTATTTGGTGATGAGCTAATGAGTCTATATTTCCTGAAACTTCCACAGGGTCTTGGACAAGTCAATAGGATTTGAACATTTAAACTGACCAGATCTGGAGGAGAAAGTATGTTTTTACTTTAAAGGAGGATCTTAGAGTTCACAAAAATAAAAATAATACTAACAGTTCTCCCCACCTCCCTCCCCCAGGGTGAGGAACGGGAATCCTAGGGATGGAGAGATGACACACAAGTTCAGACAGCTTGCTGCTCTTGCAGAGGACTCAAGTTCAGTTCCCAGCACTAAGGATGACTGGCTAACAACAGCCTGTAACTCTAGTTCCAGGGTATCTGATTCCCTCTTTCTGGTCTCTATGGACCCTTTTACATGCATGGCATGCATATACTCAGATAGGCAAAGACACATACACACAAATAAATCTTTTAAAAAACCCCACAAAAAACAAGGCTGTCAGGTGTGGTTTAATCCAAGCACTCAGGAGGCAGAAGCAGGTGGATCTCTATGAGTTCCAGCCTGGTCTACATAGAGAGTTCCAGGTCATCCAGGGCTGCATAGTGAGACCTTGTCTCAAAACAAGCAAGCAAGCAAGCAAACAAAAAACAAAACATAAAACATAAAACAACAGCAGAAAGAAACCAAATCACCAAACAACAAAGACAACAAAAACCTCAGGACTAGAGAGCTGGCTCATTTGGTAAAGTGTTTGTTGTTCAAGCATGATAGCCTGAGTTTGACCCCCTAGAAGCAAACAAAAAGTCAGATGTGGTATGAGCCTGTCACCCCAGTGCCTAGGAGGTGAGGTGGAGGCAGATGAATCTTTGAGGCTTCCAGGCCAGTGAGAGACCCTGTCTCAAAAAAACAAGGTGGATGGCACTGATCTGGCCTCCACATACATACATGTGCACACACATGCACACACAGCCACATACCTGAACTCACATGAATATGTGTACACACACATACACACACCCCTTTTTTAGTCTTATGGGCATTCTCTCACTAAATGAGTCCTTTCCCTGCAGGATGAGCCAGTAGACATAATCTGGGGAACTCTTAGCCAAAGTCTTGGGCTTTGCTTAGCTCCCTGTGGCATCAGAACTCTGGGGTGGGTCTCAGCCATCTGCATTGTTTAACAAGAACTCCAGGGGATTCTGTGTCCCACTAAAGTTTCAGCATCACCAATCTCAATTGCCCCTGCAGGGCTGGGTGGTAGAGGGTTGAAATGATTGTGTCTTCTGTTTACCTCTGGAGAATCAGTGGTAAAGAAATGTCATGAGGCCAGATGGCAGCAGGGCCAGGGTGAAGACCATGTGTGAGTCTCGGTATGCAGTGTCCTTTAAGAGCCCTGGGAGGTGCACTTTATGCCAACCCACAGGCAACCAGCCCTTAAAAGGAGACCAATGTGTTTGGAGAGGTGAGCTGCCCTGGCTTGGCGGTGAGTTTGCCTATGATTTCTAGCCACCGGGAAGATTTTGGATTTTGAGGTTCTTTTAGCAAGCACTTAGTTCTAAGGAGGTGGCTGGATTTGGGGTGCAACTAACTGTGTGAAAGGATGACCACTCCCAGAGAAGCGTATAGCCATTGAACTGTTGGAGGCCACCTGTTGTGGAGCACTTGACTGTCACACCCACACCCCACTTGAGGACCTCACCATCTACTCTCAAAACACACACTTTCTGATGAAGTTACTTCAAAGCCCACAAGAAAGGGGTTCCATGACCCTGGGAATATCTTAGCAGAAGTTTGGGTACTTGGTGTCACTAGTTTAAATCCTAGCTTTGTCCACAGGACCTACGGGGACTTTGGAAAAGCCACATAGCCTGTGTGCTATGAAAGAGCCTGGGTTTGTAGGGTGTGGCCACCACAGGTATTCTCTGAGGTCCCTGGACAGACCTCTCTGCAGGTCTGGACTTCACTTTCCATGTCTGTAATGTAAACATTGTGTCAAGACTCCCTCCAGCAGCAACAAACTTCGGCTAATACCAATTTATATCAACATCAAACAACATGGCTTCAAGTTATCAACACCCTAACCTATCACAGTTGTTTTCCCACTAGTCCCACCCCCTTTACATAGGAAGATGAGCACCCATAAATGAACACAATTATCAAGAAGAAAACAGTAAGCGCCCTGCTTTGTAGAGCCACCGATCACCAAGGATGCTGCCTTCACTTCTTGACATCAGCTTGTGCCTGAGTGGCCCTGGTCTCTAGTTTGAAGCTCGAGGGAGGTCACCAACCTGGATCAATTCAGAGGGGCAGGAGTTGAAGCCCCCAAAAGTCATTCTCAGGACAAACTGATCCCCCAGCCCCCTTTTATCTTCCATTAGCCAGAAAACTAAGTTAATTAGAATCTGCCGTTCTCTGAAAACTTGATTAATCAAGGTTTATATGTAGTAGTTCCCCCCCTGCCCCAGAACAGTAAAGTGAAGTGATGGTTTCCACAAAGAACACAGTACTTAGTGAAGTTACTGGGGTGGGAAGGGATCCTCACTGAACCAGAACATCAACCCATGCTCTGAGACGAGCCTGATGTTTTATTCTGTCTCAGTCTGTGGTGAGAAACAAACTGATTCGCTGCAGGGCAGAGAATGCCTTTGGCTTCCCAGGCTCCTGTTGAGGGTGAGGTAAGATGGATCCTGCAGTCATTTCAAATCAGCCACCTCAGCACATTTTCCTGCACCTTCCTTTTACACAAGGGGCAACTCCTCCAGGTGCCCTGGGCCCTGGGCCTTCGATCACTGTTCTGTGACCTTCTAGAGCTCCATAGATTAAGCTATGATTATAGACTGTCTCAAGTGCCTCCTTAAAATCTTTGGGATGTGGAGCTGGAGAGACAATTCAATGGTTAATGCTCTTATAGAGAATCTGGGTTTGGTTCCCAGCACCCACATGGTAGTTAACAATTGCCTGAAACTCCAGTTCCAGGGGATATGATGCCTTCTTCTGGCCTCCATGGGCATTTCACACATGTGGTGCACATACTTACATGCAGGTAAAGTACTTGTACACATAAAATAAAAATAAATTTTAAAAAATCTTTGGGATGTCCAGATTTCCAGTTCCCTTAGACTGGGAAAACTTATGCACCCCAGCCACTTTCGACACACAGCAGACTGCTAGATACTCAAAGTTACAGATCCATTGAATTAAAAGGGTCTTGCAGATCAGCTGGCCCAACCCTCAGTTTACAGGCTCAGCCAGCAAAACAAGTTCATAGCTGGTAGGATAGGGAACCCAAGTTTGGCCAATAGCTGGTATTTTCTAATCATACTCAATGTTCATAAGGAATGTGAGAAAGAAGGAATTAAAAAAAACAGTGGGAACTTAAGTTGGTACACTGTTTTGGGAGGGACAAATGCCACTCAGAATACAGAATGCTTAAACCTGTTGAAATAAATTCGCTCCTAAGAACTGATTCTACAGATGGAATTGAGCATTTGTGTCATGGATGTGCACAAGGTATTGACTGTGAGCCATATGGAACGAAACAAAACACAAAGGAAAGTCGACCAGTGGAGTGGGGCCTCCTGGCTGTGGGAAGTAGGGTAACTGACCTGCAGGAGCACTGGGCACTAGGTGGAATGAAGGCGATGTGCGTGCATGCAGATCCAGACAGATCCAAGATAGACCGCAAAGCCTGAGAGTCAAGGCACACCCCTGCATATCCCAATGTCTACAGTAGGAGGTCGGGGCGGGGGGAGTTTGTGTCTGTGTCTTCTTGACACTTTCTGGGAGAATACACAGATACACAGACACCTCTTCTGGAGAGGGGGATGGGGTTTTGAGTGGGAGGGAATCCACACTCCCTTTACACTTTTACCCTGGGCATGTGCTATTTTTACAATAACAATGAATTTTAAACCTCTACGTGGCAGCCTCCTAGCTCAGCAGCATTCTCCTCCACAGGGCCAGGCTGCCTTCTTTGCTATGATTCTCCTGCAAACTGCTAATGCGGACTGTCATGGTCTTCATTTCAGGTATGATAACAACCCGGGCCATCTGCTCTTAGCCCATCTTTCTGTATTTTGACTCCCTATTGCCACTTCCCCCATATTCTGTGGAGCTAGGGCAGGACAGTCTGAGTGGAACTGGTAGAGCTCAGGGCTGAAGACCAGGCTTTCCAATCAGTACCTTCTGGGCACGTTCCTCGAGTGTTCTGTGCCTCAGTGCCCTCATCTGCCACGTGGTGACAGGACTAGCACTAGCCTCCTAGCGTCTCTGGGTGAGCAGATGAGATAATGAATTGGTGTGTGATCCTTAGAAGCTTGTGGGTGCCTGGTTCTGATCTCTTCCTCTGATCCCAAGGAGCCAGCCTGGTGAGCAAGACACAGGGTGCCCTTCTGTCCTCTGTTCCCATCTGTATGAATGAGGTACCCACGAACCCGAAGACACTGCTCTTGACCTCTGGGAACTCAGAACTGGCCGAGGATAGTATACCAGGCCCATCGTGAGAATGCTCATGGAGAAGCAGAGGGATAGGGACACTGCCAAACAGTGACTGTGACCTGTTAGCTCAGAGAGGGACACAGAGGGGCCTAGACACCTATCTGTAGTCATGGGTGATTCTGTGGGTCTGTGGTGTGTTCCATTCCTGGCAGGGACAACAGCCACCATCCAGAGCTATATGCTTCTGGGCTACATCGGCACAGATATACCGCTTAACTGTTGTATTTTTCTGAAGTCCTCACTCCATGACCATCCTGGGGAAGGAGAGTCAGCCAGACCTTCCCTTGGGTCTAGCCCCCTCCTGTACTTCTGATGAAAGTGTAATCCTAGTATTTATTTCTAGCAGGACTAACATACTCTCAGATTCTTCCTACAGAAGATCTTGTATGATTGTAACTATACTCCTCTAAGAGCCTCAGTATGATTGTGCCATGTTACTGAGGAAGAAACTGAGGCAGAGAGAGGTAGAGGTGCCTCTGGTCTCTGGTGGGACATGCAGCAATTGTGTCCCCTGCTGAGTGCCACATCAGCAGTCACAGTATGCTCCCCATGCTCCACGGGGCTGGGCCATTACCAGGTGCCACCTCTGGTTTTGGGGAGTGCCCGGGCACTCTGGTGCCTCTCCAGTGTCCCCAGGAGAAACGCAAACAGGCAAGCCTGCTCTGTGTGGCAAAGAGAAAGTGTGAATTTTCCCATCTGCCCTGCCAGGCTGTTGTGAATACCCTCACTGTTCCCTAATCACCGGGTCACTCACTCAGCTTCCGTCTGCAAGAAGCTGCAGAGAAGTTGCTACTGGAGGGCCACAGCCAGCAGACACCGGGGGTCACACTGGACTCCCTGCCTGACCCTGGGTCCACCACGCTCTGTGCCACTTTCTGTCCCTTTCTTTGGTCTCTGGAGTTAACACCTGCGAGGCTCTGACAAGCTCTTTTGGCCCTATCTCAAATGTTTTCTGGGTTTAGGATTAATAGATTTTTTTTCCCTTATTTGAGATCAATGAGAGAGAGAGAGAGGAGAGAGAGAGAGATCAACATTCAAAGTCATCTTCAAAAAAATGATTCCCAGCTAGGCATGGTGGCACACACCTGTAATCCCAGCGGAAGCAGAAGCAGGAGGAACATGAGTTTGAGTTCAGCCTGAATTACATAGTGAGTTCCAAAGCAGCTTGAGAGAGAGAGAGAGAGAGAGAGAGAGAGAGAGAGAGAGAGAGAACCAAACTAAAATAAAAAAAGGAAGGAAAAAGTCATCACGATTTTAAAAAACGATTAGAAGGGTCCCAGAAATGTGCAGCCTCTGGTGGAGGCCAGGGCCTCTGGTCCTGACAGCCCTTCTTCCCTTCCACACCCACTGCAGTTAGAATGCTCTCCAGTGCAGGAGCGTAATTCTCAAACTGCTTCCTTCCAGAACTCCAGGGTCCCTAGTGAGTATGAACCATGCAACTGAGCCTTCCAGCCTGAAGTGTCCAAATCCTAGCCCTCCCGCCATTTCACGAAGCCCACCGGAAGCTGCACATGCCCTCCTGACGAGGCTGCACGGGAAAAGAAAAATAGCACTTCGCTGCTTTTAGCGAGAGTCATGTCCAGCTCGTAGGGCTAACACTAGTTGCCTCATGTGGATCTGCAACTCTGACTAGCCTTTGGTTAATAAAAAATGGGAAATGGAATCAATTATTTATTTAATAAGAGCAGTTTGTCTTAAGCAAAACCTTTAAGGAAGTAGAGGACTCTGGGTCAGGTGGCCTGGGTAGGAACTAGAAGTCTCTGGAGGTGAGAAGTTTGAGGGTGGAGGGTTTCCACCACAGGGTTTGGGATCCCCTAGGCCAAGGAAGGAGAAACTGTCCCATGTGGCTTTCAGGGTAGGGTGTAGCTATGTGTGGGAGGAGCCGGGCCCCCAGCACTGAGATCTGGGTGCAGTTGAGGTTCTGCAAGGCAGAGCGCTGCCCTCCTCCTCTTTCATAGGATAGGGTGGCCCTGGGGAATTTCAGGCATGGCCCTTTGCAGGCAGCCTCCTGCCTGTTGTCACCTCCCTCAACCGGAACTGGGCTTAAGGCCCATGCTGGCCCCTTCTCTGCCATGCTGGCCAGGGCAGTCCCTGCACTGTTTCCCAGCACCTCCCCACCGTTACTCAACCTTTCTCCTTGTGTAGGGCACTTCTTCTGATCTCTGAATTTCACAATCATATCCATTCACCAGGGCTTAGCTCGAGGGACACCCATCCTCTGTATGAGCTTCCCAAGCTGTCCCTTCAGGAGACAGCCTTTTTTCTTCTGAGCTCCCGGGCACTTTGAATGTGTGTTCTGTGACAATGTGGGAGATGGGCCTTTGTACTTGGCTCCTTTGTAGGTATTTTGAGGGCAGGGATTGCCTCTCAAGTCACCTCTGACTCCTGCCCAGGGTTTGTGGAATAAAGCACGGAAGGATCCATGTTATCTTTTGGGGAGACTGTACTCACTATTTACAACTGAAACAGATTTTTAAAAATTACAAAACAGACTTTTCTTTTTGTGAGATAGCATCTCATGTAGCCCAGGCTGGCCTCAAACTTACTACATACCTGAAGGTGCCTGTGAGCTTCTGATTTTCCTGCCTCTATCTCTGAGAGAGCTGGGGTCACAGGCAGGCACCACCCTACCTAGTTCTAGGCAGTTCTAGAGATTCCCGGGCCTCGTGCATGCCAGGCAAGCTCTCTGCTCACCGAACCACATACCTGACCCTAGAACAGAGCTTTAAGAGAAAGCCTCTTTGAGAAAAAGAGGGAACGCCCATGCTTTCAGAACTTGAGATGATTGGATTAGAGCACATAGATCAGCACTTTGATTTTTTTATTGTCTGGAAAATGAGGAAGAAAGTTAAAAAAAAAATAAGGCATATGGAATTATGTTAATTTTCTGACAAAAATGATCCCAATAATGACCCTATGTTTTTACACGTTCTGCTTGGCAACGCTATTCAAACTCAGTTTTCTCGTCTGTCCGTTGGGATAATTCTGGCTCCATCACAATTCACAAGGAAGTGAAAAACATCACATGAGAGGAGAGAACTTTGCAAAGAGAATGTACTTTACACTACAGTGCACATTCCCCCGTTTAGGTGAGGATCGGTGCGTCTCCTTTGGTGCTTTGGAAAGAAGGCCCCTGCACAGTTTGGTGCCAAAGTCTTCCCATTTCCATTACCTGGACATCGCTCATGGAAGCTTAATTTCCCAGAATGATCTGGGTTGCTGCCATTCCTGTCTTCTGAGTTTAGTGGTGTGGGTGGACACTTCTAGAATGAGAGCCTTCCAGCAAGCTGACTGGCCTTGTCCAGATGCCACACCCTGCCTCTTCTGCCAGGTACAGGGCTGCATTCTCTGGGAGCTGTGTGTTTGCTTAGGCAGGCGCTGATGCGGGAACCTGTCTCCATAGCTGGTGTGCCTTGAGTTTTCCTAAATGTCTGCTTGCAGTTTTATTCCAGGGGCTTGTCCTCAGTTCCCAGGATGTGAGTTGGGAACCCCAGGTAAGAGATGAGATTTGCTGATCCACATAGAGCCTAGGCATCTGAGAGGTTTGGGAATTGAGGGTTTCTGTCACAGAGTTGGTACCCTTGCTCCTTAGTCACCGCAGGTCTCGGCCCATCCAGTAGTCAGAGGGCAGGGGACCGGAATGGGAGCACTTGCTCTTCTAAAGAATAAGTTGCCAGGTTATACAGGGACTGGATTTAAGAAACATGGCCATGTGGGACCCCTGAGCTCATAAACCAGATGAATTAAGGGGCAACTATTTACAGGACAGAAGATTATTTCAGTTCCAAAAGGATTCCATATAAGGTTCTTCTGATGAGCAAACACAGCACATTTCAAATAGGAGTCATTGTAGGAGAAAAGATGACAAAAAGGGAGATAATAACAATTTGTATTCAGTATTTTGGGCACAGCTCTGTGAGGAGCCAGGAGCACCTGTATCTTGTCCTTTCTGTGCATGTCCCTCTCCTGGAGAGACTGGGGAGCTGCAGAGGAATCCAGAGTGGGGTGGAGCCTTCCATCCCAGCTGTTCTGCAGACCACAGTGGCTGGCTTGGGCTCCTTGTTTTGTGCCCCAACTTCTTGGGGTATATGCAGAGTTGTTCCAAAGAAGGTAGGTCTGACCACGACCACTGGGCCCAGCTGGATTCCCCGCCTCTCTGCCACTCCTGACGGGTTCCAGGATATTGGCAATATTTGCCTATGGCATCAGTGTGGCATTTCCCGTATCCACATAGTTAAATTAGTTAGCTGGGTAGAAACCTCAGAGATGATGTATCTAGTTGTCAGTCGTGACTTGGTGCTAATGGCACTACAATTTGGTTACAGCCCTTGCCATCATTAATCATCAGCCCCCAGCACAGGGAAGGAGGGACCAGCTTCCAAAGTGCCAGCACCCAGGCTGGGGCATCCTCCTCCTCCTGGGTAGGAATCAGGTTCACTCATAGGGTAAGCCCCTGTCCTGTCCAGGTTGTCATCCCTGACACCAGCCCCACATACCTCTGTTTATCAGCCTCACTCTCCCTTATGCTAATAGCCACCCTACACTATTTCTGAGCATTAACATCTGCCTCAAGCAGCCGACTTTCACTTACAGAAACTGATTTCAGCTCAGTCAAGCAGATAAACAGAGAAATCAAAGTAGGTGGCTGAGAGTGAAGGAGGAATTCTGTGTTCCTGCATTCAACCGATGAACTTCGCCAAAGCCATAATTAATATTCAGATAACTAAATCCCAACACACAGAATAAACAAGATCATTTAAAGGATGCAAAACACATCTCCAGGGCCAGAGGGGAAGAGAGGAGAGAGAAGGCAGAGAACTGAACGTCAGCTGCTACCTGCTCTGGCCTCTACTGTGGTGAGTTCCAGCCTTAGAACATGTGACATACCTCACAGCCCAGAGAAGCCGGGTGTTTACAGAGCTGGGTCTGTAGCCCAGCAGGGGTGGGGCTGTGCAGCCCTGTCTGATCCAAAGCTATCCAAGGTACTTGAATTGTCTACGCCGCTAGCTCTGGGGACCTGATTTTCACTGTGTGCACTGGAAGGGGTGGCCTGCCTGCCTGCCTGCCTGTACCCAGATCTTCCAGGGAGGTCTGTCACTCTGGCAAGCCTCCTGCCTACAGGCCTTAAAAAGTGGTGATTCTAGAATTAGAATAACCTCCCCAAGTGATGCGGATCAGGTAGAAGCAGCCTCTTGGTGTTAAGGAAGGTGGGAAAGAGCACCTGCCCTGGTGGGTTTTCTTATGTCTCTTTGTTGTTTTTCTCTTGTCAATCATTTCAGAATTAAAATAAGACTGACACCACCATCCAGAACAGATTGGGAAGCCCATCTTTCCTCTCTGCCCCAGGTTCCAAGGGCAAACTTCCTAACAGCTTCCCATCCCTGCATAATCGGCAAATCCTCAGGGCCAGATCTTGGGCGTGACATGACATTCAAGTGAGGGAGAGGGTTTGAGTAGTGGCCAGAGTGCCCATCGCCCAGCATGGTGCACTTTCCCATGCATGCCAATGAGAGCCTCCCAGAGATAATGTATACATGGGTGTTATTTAAGAGCATAATTATGTACTGTGAGCTCTGAGGGAGCAGCTAGGGTTGGGTCCAGGTCCTGAGTGTGAGATTTGAACCAGACCTAGGTACTCCTGGGTTGTGGGGCGGCCATCAGGGGAAGGCCTCTCACAGGGGCCCTGGGGTCACTAGGCATTCAGTTTGGCCATGCACCAGGGAGAGCAGAATCTGCTCCTGGTGACAGGTCTCTGCTGACTTTAGCTCTCCTTGTTTTTGGTTCCTCTAGTTGCAATAGCCCTGCAGCCAAACAACAAATGCGATTGAAAACTTGAGTTTCCACTTTGGGGAACCATTCAGGGCCCTCCCCCCGGCCCTGCACATGTGTCCTGTCTGCATCTGCCCCTTGAGGATGGAGCTGGCAGCCTAAAGCTGATCTTGGGGGCTGTGGATGTGCCTTTGCAACCACTAGCTTTGTGGTTGAAATTTCTCCTGACGCTGGGGTTTTTTTTTTTTTTTTTTTTTTTTTTTTTTTGGTTTCCTTGGAAATGGCTCTCTGAATCACAGCTGTTCATGGCAGTGGGGGAGGTGGGAGGAGCTCCCCAGAGGGATGTTGGGAGGGGTGGGGTGCAAACAGGCTTCCCCAGGGAAAGCTGAGCCACACACAGGCCTGTGTGGTGTGGAGGAAGCCCAGGGGTCTCCTGGAATCCCTTGGGAGAAATGTGAGGGTGGATTGGATCTGGAAAAATGGGAACTCTCTCTTCCCTAGAGCCTGGCTCTATCTGGGCTCTGTACTGTCCTGCCTTCTCTACTTCCAAGGGGAGCTGACTTAGCAGCTGGTCAGCCTGGGACTAAGAATGTGTCCCTGACTACAGGTCTGCTAGGAGCACCTGTGTGCCAGTGTCTTTTCCCCAGGGTTTTGTCTGATGTGACCATCACAGCCTCTGTGTGAGGTGGACGAGGCAGTGCCTGCAGTTTCTGAGTCACACATGCAGAGATGGAGCCTTGGGGGCGGCGTGGCTCCCAGGACAGTGTTGTGAGCATTTGATAGAGACAGGGAGAAGCCCTTGACAACGACCTCAGCTGGGTGAGTCCTGCCATTGCGTGTAGCTGCTCCCTCCTACCCCTGGCAGCTGCCATCATCCCTCTCCATTCAGCCAGAGGCTCCACAGATGCCCAGGCTCTGGACTGGCTGTTGCTTCACACATTCTCTTGAACGCAAAGCTCCATGAACCTGGGAGGGATGTGAGCGACCATCACACCCAACAGAAGCTCCATGCCACCAGAGAGACAGAGGAGGTAACCTCCTCTGTCTGGGTAGCTGGGACATGATGGGACCATTGCTCAGAGTGTCCCACCACAGGCCTTGCTGATGCCACTGGTCAGCCACCCTCAGCCCAGCCTCCACGACACCTTTCCTGAACCCACCTCTGACCTGCCTTCCACCCCTGTCTCCCTCTCAGTCATTACCAGCTCCATTGTTACTGGAGTCTCCAAAATGTCACCATCCAAGCCAACAAATGCTTGGTCTCAGAGTCACAAGAAGAAAAGTCAGTTTAGACCAAATCTTTTGGAGTTTGGGAAATTTCACTTTGGACTGCTGAAAGCCTGGGGTTCTTGGATGGTACTGTGTCTTTTACTCAAGGGAAGAAGACCCTGGAGAGCCCTGGGATGTCTGTCTGCAATAGCAAGCCAGGTGTTGAGGCAACTGGGCTCCTCCCCCACAGAAGGGCAGCTTATGTCCAACCTGGCCGCCATCAAAGGACACATCTGTCATGCATCTGTGAGAGGACATGGGAATTGCAGGGCTCTGGGAGACCAATTCATGATGCTGCGTCCACCCCAACTCCTTGATCACAGCCTGGTGGGAGGGTTGGATATGATTCTGTTGCTGGCCACTGGGGGCTTGGAATGAACCTTAGAGACAGTCCCCTCCTTCTCTGAGAGCCAGCTACTTTAAAAAGTCTGGTCATTTCATGCTGCAACAGGCATGCACTCCTCTTGGGGGAGACATTTTCTTTCCTAGTGTGAGGGAGGGATAGAACCCAGGGCCTCATGCAGACTATGCAAGAGTGTAGGTGGTCTGCACTCTTAATGCTGAGTTCAGGTGGCCAAGTTCATGGCCAGGCTCCACAGTGGTCCTGGTGCCCTCTGCTGGCCACGTCTGAAAACACAGGCAGCCTGTCGCTGGCATCTGGATGGGACTTTCTGAGGGCAGCTAGACGTGTTGAGGGGGGGGGTGGCTGGCCGGTTGTCACACTGTAGGTACCTCTGAAGTCATAAGGATGCTTGCCTTCTATGTGTCTGACTTTTCGTGCCTAGGCCTGGCTGTGATCCGTACCAGCTGTGTAGCCCTGGACCACGTACTGTAGCTAAATCTTACTAGACTTTTATTTTATTACTTATAAGATCACAGGCATCCCAGGTCTGGGTGATGAGGTGCATGTCTATGATCCCAGAACTCTGGGGGATGAAGTGGGACAACTGCCACAAGTTTGCAACCAGCCTGGGCTACACACTGAGTTCCCAAACAGCCTGGGCTATAGAGTGAGAGCTTGTCTCTCAGAAAAACCAACACAATATCAAAACAAAATCAAGCATGATCCCATCCATTCTTCAGGATACCACACCATGTTCACAATCTCTGCGTTTAGGATGTCACCCACCTTGGAATGTCCGTCTCCCCTGGGCTGCTGAGGAGGCCCTGGGCCACATTTCAGGCAGTCACCACTCCCACCCCCAGGGAAGGCAGGGTTCTTTCTTATGACTGTTGTCTCTGACTGTGCTTCAGCACCCATGTCACAGGCCACACCCAGAATGGGCTGCGAATAGACACCTGTTGTACTTATTTGTATTCCAATGGCTGCCTTGGAATACAGGGCCCCCAAGACCCTCTTTCTTCCCTCCCTCCCTCCCTCCGTCCCTCCTCTCTCTCTCTCTCTCTCTCTCCCTCCCTCCCCCTCCCTCCTTCCATCATTATTATGAATAATTATTATTATAAGCATATGATGGCTTGGGGTGTATGTACTCCATGACTCAGCTGTGGAGGTTGGAGGGTAACTTGAAGGATTGCTTGTCTCCTTCCACTTTTACCTGAGTACTAGGGATCGAACTTAGGTCTCCAGGTTTTTGTGGCATGTGCCTAACCTGTGGGGCCATTTCTCTGACCCTGATCTTTCCATCCAGTTATTGGTTGGGGTAAGTCCCAACTCCCTAGAGGGGTTTTCCATCTTAGAGGACGAAGTGTGTGGGAGCAAGTGTCTAGTGCTTTGTGGAACACGGAAAGCATGGACATCACACGTGTGGCCCTTTCTCCCTCCTCTAGCAGGGCCAACTGGACACTGCGGCTGTGGCTCAGCTCCTCCCAGGAACCCTGCTGCATGGCTTCTTGACTTCCCACACCTGTCTCTGTACTAGGGTCCCAAGGTGAGGCTGCATCCCACCTGCTCCTCCCCAAGCATGGCCCCATGAGCCCTCACTGAACAGCAGCGAGTAGCAGCGCCACCTTCATGTTCTCAGCGTTCTCCACATACTTCCCTCATCTATGCTCTTCAAGGCTGCCCCAGTGCAGCAAACACTCCTGGGTGATGCTAACGGCTCATGTTTGTTAGTGGCGTGCTGAGAGTCTGGCCTGGCACACATCGTCTCATGTAATGTTCCTGATAACCCGGCCGACGTCTCCACTGTTACTTTCTCTTTATAAAAAAGTTGAGACAAGAAGGGAAGCCACTTGCCTAAAAGCCACACAGCTAGAAAGTCGCACTTTGAGTACTTGAACTCAGATTCTGGAGCTTGGATTCATAACAGTCTAGACAGGAACATGGGGTAGAGGATAAGGACTCGGCACCTCTCAGACATGCACATTCACAGCAGCCTAAACACACGTATGCACAGCACATCCCAGGAAGGCCCTCACACACCCATAGCATGTTGCCACATGTGCACTTGTCCTTACGCACAGACACGATACCAGTGCCTTCCTCGCCTTGGAAGAGGCCTGCTTCATCTTTGGGTGATGGGTGCACAGTG
The DNA here is from genome assembly GCF_000622305.1 of Nannospalax galili. NCBI lineage: Eukaryota > Metazoa > Chordata > Mammalia > Rodentia > Spalacidae > Nannospalax > Nannospalax galili. The sequence continues at coordinate 4,808,362 of NW_008337322.1, read as the reverse complement.
CTGCTGCAGACGGGCCCCAACCAACAAGCCACAGCTCACTTTCGTACTCTACAATGGTGCAAAGGCCACGTAGTCAGTAGAGGGGCTGGGGACATGGCTCATTTGGCAAAATGCTTGCCACAAAGCACAGGGACATGAGTTCTACCCCCAAGAACTCCGGGTGTCTGATCCCAGTGCTGGGAAATGGAGACAGGAGGATGGGGGTCTTGTTGATCAACCAGTTTAGCCAAATTGGTCAGTTCCAGGTTCAGTGAACAATTGAAGAACAACATTCACATCGACCCCTGGCTTCTATGCACATATATACACATATATATACAAACATATATACATAAACCCAATCAACAACGCACACAATGCATACAATATGCATGATCATGATCATGATCATCATCCTGATCTTTTCTCAGGTGCAGTGCTCTTGGGATGAGACAGCAGCAGTGAGTCACAGCTCCCAGGCAGGCAGGCCCCAGACCACGAGGTGATGCCTCTACACTCTCCAGAGCTGTTACTGAGCTCAGGGATGTGGTGTTGAATGCATATTCCTGTCTTCATGTTTGACCTCACCATGGGTTTATCAGAACTGAGCCCCATAGTAAATCCAGGGCATCTCTAGTTGCCTTTGACCATAGAATACTAGAAACACGGCTAATGTGATGGGCACTGGATTATTAATTATATTTAAATAAAATTAATTTAAATATAAACAGTCACGTGTACTGGCTATAGGAAAGGCCATGTCCTGGGACTCTTCCAAGGCCTGACAGAGATGGCCACATGGGCAGCACAGGATGAGATGTCCATGCACTAACAGATGAGATTTTATTATAGTCTAACAAATGACAGCACATAAGTATTGAGGTACATCTCTCTATATATCACCCTCTGTCTTTCTACCCCAGAACCCATCTTTCTTTACTGGAGCCTTCTGAAGACCACCTTTCTGTCACTGGGCTCCAACATAAGAATATTCTTGAGTGAGAGAGAAGGGACAGCTTGGTCCCCAGATATCTGAGGAGAGTGGTTTGGGGTACAGCCCCTAGCAGGGATGGGATACTAGTGTTCCTGGAGGTCTAGAACCACACACTGTGTCTCCCCAGCTCAGAGTCTCCAGGTCTCCTGTGGCAGGCCCAGCTTTAATGTGTAATTAACATATCAACTTCTCTCTCTGCACACTGATTTTATTAGAATTGTTTTTTTCTTTCATGTTAAAAGAGAGAAAAAGAGACAGCAGTTTGCCCCCGACATTTGGTAGTGACTCTGGGGCCAGATAGAAGTTCCCGAGGGAAACAATCTGGTAAGGTCAGGCTCCGGGGGTCCAGCTAGGGTGAATCAGGGGCACGTGGGCAACCAGCACATGGCTCACAGGGCAGGCAGGGCAGGAAGGTTCCAGCGGTGGCAGGAGGCAGGAGCTGGGCGACCTACATCTCCTCCACTGTGAATTGGCTGACTCACCCCTGGACAGCCGCTCTTCCTCCTGGGTGGAACACAGCCCTGGCATCATGGGAAATAGGCACTCCAAGAGAAGGCAGCCGCAGGGACCCAGCACAAGCTGGAGGGAATGAAACTATAGCATGAAATATTTAGTGCAGAAGGGCAAATATGGTCTGAATTCTGTGCGATGCTGTGTGGCGGCTTCACTAATGACTAACTGAGGGTCAGCGTGTGGGCACGGGTTAGCCAGAAGGTGGGGTAAGCAGGTCCCAGCATGTGTGTATGACCTCAGAGTGCACGCTGCACAGCTTGTGACCTCACTGTTGCTTGGTGGGCAAGGAGGAGCATCAACAGCTGTGGCAGGAAGTCTTATTTAACTTGTTCTATTATAAACCCCACTCTGATACCTCTTGCACTTTACCTCCAGCCCCAGGTCTTCACTCTCAGCTCAAGATCTGGAATCTGCTGCTTCGCCAGGCCTCTGTCTGGGTGCGGGACAGCCCTCCCACCCCGAGCACCACCAAAGCAGAATTCCGATCACTCACCCCCAAATGTGTTCCTTCTTTAAGCGGTATCCACCACTGAGCAGGTCAGATTGCCCTTGGCCCCTCATTTTCTTAGGACCTGCACCCGCACAACACATCCCAACCCTGTGCATTCCTTGAACCCTGCATTGCCCATGTCAATCTAAACCCCACCATTGCTACCTGGCTTCCCAAGACCCTGTCTGCTGTCCTTGAAGTGACACACAGTATCCAGGAATATCTCTGTGTAGACTAGCACAGGCTTCTGAGTATAATACAATTCAGGGGTTTTGGCCCCTCCATTCACCAAGCACCACCTTCCTCGGTCTAGCTCTCTCTTACCTCCAACTCCCCACCATCCCATGATACTCTGGACACCCCCGTCCTCTGACCCTGGAATGCTGGAAGCCTGTTACTGTCTCTGGACACCCCCGTCCTCTGCCCCTGGAACACAGGAAGCCTGTTACTGTCTCTGGACCCCCCCGTCCTCAGACCCTGGAACACAGGAAGCCTGTTGCTGTCTCAGGGCCTTTGCACCAGCTGTTGACTCTGTCTGAATTGCTTTTCTCTCCTTATGGGCTTGTGTGGATCTTGGCTTCACTGTCAGTGTCTCAGGAGAGCCCCCCCCCACTCACTCAGCATGCAGTAGCCCCAGCCTATACCTCACAGCACCCATGATCAGGTATTTAATTCTTGTTCTTCATTTATTATTGAACTCCCTTCAGGCAAAGGTAGCTGCACGAGAAGCTGGACTCCATCTGCCTTGGTCACTGTTGTGTCTCTGGCAGCTAGACCTGTGCCTGGCATGAAGTGGGTGATCGATAACTATTTGTGAATGAATGAATTATTTAATCCTGACAGTGCTCTTCTGAGAAGGCTTTTTGCCTAGGGTGGAAGTATGAGCTCCTGAATGTGATTCCTGGACTGGCTCTTGTGTACGAATTGCAAGACTAATTAAACTCATACATATTTGTGGAAATGCAAATATAATTTTATTTACCAATGACTGTAATAAAGGTAAATGCTCCTTGCTTAAACAAACAATTCACTTTGGGAATAGAGCTGTAAACAGAAGCAATAAATAAACACTCGTTATTGAGTGCTTACTGTGCCTCCAGTGAACTTCTGGAACCTGCCGCTCTCATCTTCCATCCTGGGGTCACACAAATGAAGGCAGACGCCCTTCCCCAGATGCTGGGACTTAGTTAGCCACACCAGGCACCAGCACTTTGAACCAAGCACATGGCTCTCTGGAACACAGCTGAGCATCTTAGCTGTACCCTGGGAAGCTATTAAGCTCTCCATGCCTCTGTTTCCCTGCTTGTAAAACAGAAATGGGAAGTCCCCCGTAGGAAACCAGGAATTAAATGAGATAGCGTATTAGAACGCCTGGCATTGTGCGGCACTGGCAGATGATAAATGCATGCTAACAATTCTTCTCTTATTATTATTGCTGTGATTATTACCATTACGCAAGAGTGTTCTAGATGTTTCTACACATTCTCATTTAATTGCCACAATAACTCACGGAGTCGGTGTTATTCTTGACTTACAGGTTAGGAGCTCAGAGCTCACAGAATAACCACCATTGCCCACAGCCGTCCCGCAGTTCTAAAGTGTGAAATCCACTTTGGACTAGACACAGTGGCCCACAGCTGCCTCAGAGTGCTGGATCCCAGTGCTCCAGAGGACTAAACATCAAACTAGTTTTCTTTTCCACTACCGCCAAGCTCCAGTCACAATCTCCTCTGCCTGGATGCCACACTAGTCCCCAGCCTCTGAAGGATGGCCTCAAGCCAGCCCTTAGTTCCTCTCATGGTCATACCCATGTGCACCTCCAGGGTCCTGAATGGCTGCACTCTGGGCTCTGAGCCAGCAGAAACCTCTTGGGGAGTCAGAGACCTAGGAGGAATGTGTTGGTTTGGGCCATCTAGCATCCTATTCCCAGGTGAAAATGTCAAGACCTGGAAGGGACTGTAACAGGTTCAGAGTGCTCCAAACTCGCCCAGCCCAGCCACCTGACCACCTCCTGCATTCTGGGTACCTCCCTGGCTGCCACCTTCTTGACTGTCTGCCGTTGTCATTCACAAAGAGGGCTTGTGAGGGGCACCGGGGTACCCCCGGTGGGGCTGCGGTGGGGCAGGCTGTGTTAACACAGCTTGTTTTCTCTTTCCTGAGTACTCATTCCCCAGGAGTCATGAGCCTGCCAGGCAAGGCTGCTGCTCTTCCCTCTACTTCTCCCACAGTCCCAGACTGGGGAGGCTGTAAGAGAGCGAGATGCCTGCTCAAGCTGGAGGAGGCCTCTGGCCCGGATGGACTGAGGACAGTCACCATGCCATTCATAGTCGTTACCTTTGGGGAAGAATGATGCTGACCTCTATTTGCTGCCTTCCTATCTTTATATGACATGCACTGTTTACAATGGAGGAGTGTGCATAATACACTTAATATTTTAAAAGCAACTGGGTCGTTCAAAGTGAGTCTCTCCCGTCCCTCCAGATCACTGAAGGAGCTGCCATATGAGACAAGCCCGGCTGGAGCCTGGGAGCAGTCTGTTGGGTTCATGGTGCCACAGTGGGGACTTTCTGCAGAGAGTTCCCAGTCTCGGGAGACACAGGCCCAACAAGCATGCAAAATGGAGCCCAGTCAGGCTGTGCAGGGGTCTGAGGCCCTAGGATGCAAGATTCAGGCTCTGGGGACCCAGAGAGGTTGTGGAGATTGCAGCAGTGAGAGACTTCTGGGAGAAGGTGCCCTGCCTTGTAGAGACCAGCAGGTTTGGGTTTGTTAGAAACAGAAGGGAAGAGGGCGTGCCAGGCTGGGGAGCAACGTCCTGGGAAGGTGAGGCACGGGCACAGGCAGTGGGGCCAGGACTGTGAACTTCCTTGATGGGTTTCTTTTTTGCTTGTTCAGTAGCTACAGTGATTGTGGGCTTACCATGTCCCAGGCACTGTGCCAGATGCTCTACCCAGATCACTGCACTTCTTGCTCACAATAAATTTTTTTAGGCAGTGTGGATGTTCCCACTGGCTAGAGAGGGAAACTGAGGCTGTCAACAGTCACATACTTGTCAGAGGAGCAGCTGGGCTTGAGTATGGTACTGTTTTTCTTATAGGCCTTTGTGCCCCACACCCAGCCTGGGTCTAGGAAGGCCTAGGAAGCCTTTCCAAGTGTGGAACAGGGGATGGACTTCACAGAGCCGGTACACATGGCTTCATCTCTGCAAACAAAGAAATCGAACCAAGTGTTTCAGCTCAGGGTTGGGTTGGGCGTTGTAAACATGTGCTTGTATCTGTGCATGTGAACACAAGGGTTAAGAATGTGAGGCCAGCCGGGCGTGGTGGCACATGCCTTTAATCCCAGCACTTGGGAGGTAGAGGCAGGCTGATCTTTGTGAGTTCGAGGCCAGCCTGGTTTACATAGCAAGTTCCAGGACAGCTGGGGCTACAGGGAGACCGTGTCTCAAAAAAACAAAAAAACAAAAACAACAAAAAAAAGGAATATGAGACCTAACTAGGGGGGCAGACATGTCCCTGTGATAATACTGTAGTAATGACCTGAGGAATGAGTTCTGGGGTGTGGGCAGAGGGAGAATGGGGCAGGTTGTAATTCTGGGGACGGCTGAATTCTGGTGGCCAGGAGGCAGGTTACAGAGTTAGGTGATGCTTGGGAGGTGCCCAGCTTTGAGGCAGGAGGAGGCCACAGTGCTTCATTGTGCAGACAATGAGACAGTCCAACGATCTGGCCTGAAGTGTGGGGAGACTCTTGGGACTGTTTCTTCAACCTCGTCCTTAGGGAATTCAGAGGTCTGGGGCAGAAGCCGGCACCTTTACTTCTACCAGAGTCCCAGGTGATTCTTTTTTGGGGCCCTGGGAAGGCTCAGGAGGGTGGATCCTTCCAACTGCAGTAGATACACAGGCTCCACCTCCTTGTGCAGCCTTCCGTAAAAGCTGGATGTGAGGAGAGGGGATTATTCCCAGGTCCAAATGGTGGGACCTTTGATCATTGAGTGTAGTGGCCACTCAGTCTGTTCCTGAGACACAGGGACTCCCAGGGAGGTAAGACCATGGGAGGCAGTGAATTCATGCTGGTGCCAGAGATGAGCCTGGAGCGGGCTGTGGAGAAGGCTTACCTTTGTATGGACTCTAGCAGCTGAGGACTACCTCTGGGTGCTGAGAGGAGAGGCAAAGGGGTGTGATACCTGTGGCTTGACTAGGTGTGTGTGGTGGGGGAGCTGTGTCTGTGAAGTGGATACCTAGGGGAGGCAGAGATGCATTTGGCATGAGGCCATTCCCTGAACTTCATGCTGGCCCTCCTGGGCACCCTCCTTTCTTCAGGACACATTATTTCTAAGCACAGCCTCTGGCCTCCCTGGTCTGGTCTGAGTACCATCTGTTCCAACCCAGAGGAGGCAAAGTGGGGGTCCCCTCCAGCCATAGCTGTCCGTTTCTCTGTCTCAATCTGTGTGTCTCTCTATGTCTCATTCTGTCTTTGCTTCCTTTTCTCTCTCTCTCTCTCTCTCTCTCTCTCTCTCTCTCTCTCTCTCTCACACACACACACACTCACACAGAACCCTGCCAAAGGAAGGTGTACTTCAACGGCAGCTGGGCTTGAGGGCCACCTTCTGGGGAGTCAGTCTTTCCTCTTCATCCAACCTCCCAGGAAATCTGTGAGCAGAGTGTGGGAAAATGCCACAGATGGCCCAGATAGGCATCCAGGAAAGCAGGGAGGTCTCTGGAGGACATGTCCCCACAGTGGGCTGCCCACATCCTTTCCTCCCTATAGACCTTCCCCATGTCCCTCCCCATGCCCTGGTCAGAGCTTGCTCTAGAGACACCCACACTCACACGCACTTGCAGAGCACTGCAGATATGCCCACCCGGGAGTTGGACTCATCTTTTCCGTTTTCTCCATGCACTTGCTAGAAACTGTAGTCACAGACGTACACACAATCTGTCACTAAAAATTGGCCCAGCCGTGCCATCACAGCCCACATAAACTCAGCACGTATGAGCACACATGTCCATACATCTTGCCTGGGTCTCCAAGGCTGAGATTGGCATGTACGTATATGGAGGTGGCATGCATCCTTGTGCACATACAGCACACACTCATCCTCACCTGGGTGTTCGTGCACACATGTACACACCCAGGGTTCTCACTGCAGCCACAGTGAGGGGCTCCAGATCCTGGACTTCTGCCCAGCCCAAAGTTTCAGGCCGGGGATCGCGATGGTCTTGGCATGAGATGTGTGTGGTCCTGGAGCTGGGAGAGAATGGATGGTGCTTTCCTGGCATGAGGGAGCTTTGTTGTCTTGGAGGGAAAGAAAGCATCCTCTCTTGTCTCTCCCTTCAAGCAGGCGGTACACTGCCCTTGGAAGCCTTGAGGCTCAAATGCTCTGCTCACCCAGCAGGTGAAGTCCAGGTGAACTCACACCCAGACTCCCAGAAGTTTATTTTAAAGAAATGAAAAACAAAACTTTCCTATTTCCTGGTGAGCACCTTTCCCAGTATGTACCTGTGTGAATATTCTCTTTCTACAGCTGAATAGGGACACTGTCTACCAAGTGAGTTTCCACAGACAGACAGGAGTCCCACAGACTCCTTGGGTGGTTGCAGAGGAGTGGATGTGCAAAGGGCCGACTCTGGCTCTGAGCCTCGGCAGTGGCAGCCCGTGCTGGCTTCCAGGAAAAACTCTGGCTGGGGACCTTACTTCTCCCTTTTACTCGGCTCCTCTTCTGCTCATGGGCCTCCCCTTATCTAGCTGGGCGCTATCTAGAGCCACTTCACAGGGCTGTGTGACCCTTGTGAGGCCTGCCTCAGGTCTCCCCAGGACCTGCCTTTGGTGTTGGTCAGATGAGCAGAATTTTGCCCTGTATCCTGCAGCCTGATACAGTCAGGAGTCTGCAGAGGGAGTGCTCTCAAGCAAAGGCCTTCTGGGCATTTGCTAATTTCTAATGAGGACTTGACCTCAGGCTTGGTGGAACCCTGAGCTACAAAAGGAGATGCCTCTGGCCTCTGATCTGGGCTGCACGGTGAGCTGAGGGCCTTTCTTTAAGTTGGGTTAGTGTCAGTCTTCAAACCAGCTGACTTTGCTTCATCTAAAAGTTAGATCATTCAGTTGCATGTGTGGCCTTGTGATTAATTAAGCTTGTTGTTAAGGAGAACTTGTGTGTGTGTGTGTGTGTGTGTGTGTGTGTGCATGCGTGCATTTGTGTGTGTGTGTACCTCTATGCATGTTTCTTCATATGTGTCAATGTGTGTAAGAGTGTTTCTGTATGTGTGCGAATGTGTGCATGTGCTTGAGTGCCTGGGCATCTGAATGAACGTCCCTATGTAGCTGTGTTCCTTTGTGTTTTCACTTGGGAGTGGCGCTGTAGGGCTGTGTGCTGCTGTGTGTGGTATACCTGCAGGTAGCTATGTCTGTGTTCTCTCTCTGCATCTGTGATTGTGTGTCTGTGTTTTCAGATCCTCCACACGAGATGGCATGACTTGAGGAAACATTGGCTGGCACTCTCATGGGCTTCCATTTTCCCATCTACAGATGTGGGTGAGGGAGAGGACCTCTGGCTTTGAAGAGGGAAGTGGAGTATGTGGAGAACACAGACGATCGACCTGGGTGTGTCAGGCCACGTGGAGCCTCTGCCGTCAGAGCTCCCATTCCTTTGACACTCAAAGCAGCATCTCTGTCACTTTCGTCATGAGGATTTGATGAGAGAAATCGGCAACAGGCTGCGTGCTCCCTGGGGGTGCATGATCAACTTCCCATCTACCCATTTCTGCCAGTGTTGCCCCTTTCCTGCACACCCTGAGCACGATGGCCAGAGCCACTCAGTAGTTGGGAATGCTGACCCATGATATGCAGGGGTGAGCCTGGATGCTTAACGGTTCACACTGGGTGTGCCCTTCTTAGTCAGCCCTTACGATGACCCTAAGAGGTGGGCTGAGCCGTCCATGTCAGTGATGCAAGAGAGGAGAAACTGAAGCCTGGAGTGAGGGAAGGGGCTGGACCTCAGGGAAGCCAGGGTGCATCTGGGGTGTTTTCTTGGTAAAGCATTTGCTCCTGCAATGTCAGGGGCACCAGGCGCTCCTATCCCCAGAGGCCCAGTGAGGCCAAGGCCTCCCCAGAGCTGTCTAGCCTGAGCAGACACAACCCGACTGTGAACTGAGCAGATGCATGGAACCAGCCATCTTCATGGAATCAGAAGGGTGACTCTTCTAAAGGGGCTGGCCACTTCCAGAGATGGCTCTGATCACCTGCATGAAGCAGTTTCCTTGCATCCAGACAGCCAGAATCATTAGCCTTATCAACTAGCTATTTACAGGATCTGACCCTATGATGTGTGCTGGTTTCTCAAACTCCCAGCTCTGCAAAGCAGTGTAGCTGGCCCCATTGGAAAGCAGGGGACCATCACTGTGTTCCATGGAACCTGTTCTCCCAAGGTGCCTTGGAAAGGGGTACACTCAGTTAATGGATTTAGCATAGGGCAGTTTTGTCAGGGAGAAGACCCCATTTTACATACGGTGGGTGCTCTCTAACCAGGGACTGTCCAGCAGTCTAGGCCCCAGGAATCTGCTTGCTGGGTCAGTAGCCTGCCTCTACCCCTAATTCATCTAGGCCTCAGTTCCTGTCTCACAAGTACACATTCCAGTCCCTAACTGGTCTGCTCACTTGACAAGCCTGTGATTTTCTTTCAACATTCTTTTACCATTGTTCTTTACAAACAGGTATCAATTAAACCTAACACAGCTAAAAATAAGTAAGCTACAAGAAAGTATTTCTGAGCATTAAATGCTATCTAAATGGAAGACAAATGATAATATAAACAAAATACATAACATCTATGACACAGCGTGTAAGGCACATGGTGTGACTTTAAGTGACACAAACGCTTCTGTGCATAGTTTTTATGTATATGGTGAACACTTGACTTAATGTGGCATATAGTATAGTTTATGGTATGTTCTGCAGCCCATAGGATTATGTAATATCTTATGACATACCATACTCCCAGTGCACTGAAAAGTAGAATCAAAATCAGTCGACATTAGGCTATTTTGGCATTTGAAACATAAGCCCTATATTTGTGATTTTAACAGCTGAAGCTGTGGAGGGAGAAAACTAAAAATACTGATGGGGACGATACTGCTATTGGCTGGCGAGGTGGCCCACTGGGTGGAGGGGAGGTCTGGGGGAATACAGAGCCCCCTGGGGTAGTCTGGCCAAGAAGCCTGACAGGGGAAGGGCCCTCTCGGGAGGAGGTGCAGGAGCTGGGCTTGTCAGTGATTGCTCCTTCTATTTATGAAGCCAGATGAGGAGCTATAGGGCTTGCGGTGGGCCCTGTGTCTGTTGATTAGCTGGCGATTATATTGATGATGTAATAAAAATTCACTTTGTCTATTAAGTTTCACCAGGACAATCAGAGGGAGATTAGATAAAAATCAGAGGAAATGAATAACCAAACAGAGGAGGAAAGTCACGAGTCTCACCCACCATGGTTCCTCTGTCTCTCCTCTCGCTGCCCTGTGGGCCAGGGGTGGGGGGTTGGGGGGGTGAACAAAGAAATCCCAATCCCAGCACCCAGGCATAGCTGCTCTGGAAACTTCTTAGGGAGAGTTGTTCTCTGGAGGCCCCTGGTGCTGCAGATATGACATTGGTTCATGGACCATGTTTGATATTTGAGCAAGCCTTTGGCACGGCTGTTGACCCTGCTGGGAGACTGGAGGAGTGATGGGCCTGGGTCCCTCTGCTATTTTAGCATGGCAGGCAGAGCTCTGTGTAGGCCACACAGCCCTCAGCCGGGTAGGTCCACATTGCTTAGACATCCTGTCTACCCCACAGTGTCTGCTTGAGACATGGTCTGTGCTAAACTGCCTCCCCACCCCCAAGATGCTTCTCTTACGTCTTGGGTTCTGAAAGGTCTGTTAGGTGGCACATGTCACAGTGACGGGGACACATTAATGTTCATTAGCTGCCGGGGCCACTTTTGCCCATTTTGATTTGTCAGATCAATAAGAGGCTGAGCTTGGAAAGGACAGGAGAAGGAGGTCACTTTGGGTTGGTGCTCATTGCCTGAGAGTCCTGGGTTCTGATTTGGGAACTTGAGGCTTGGGGCTTGACACATGGAACAGGGGAGGTGTGTTGAGGAGACTGTGTGACCAGGAACTTGGAAGGTACGGGGAGAACATGATTGCTGACTTCCGTACCACTTTAGGGATCTGGAAACACCCAATACCCTGACCTGAAATCTTGGAGTTATGGGTCACTTGTTCAGGGGTCTATGACTAGCCTAGCTCTGACCAGCTCTGAGAAATCCTGAGAATCAGTCAGACAGCAGGGTCAAGGTCTGTAAGACCAGCTCTCTCCCCAAAGAGTGGAACCTAAACCTGAAGGCTGCCGTTTCATGTACTCCCACTGCTCCGGGCTGTTTCTCTTCCCACTACGGGAAGCTCCCTTTGCTGCTGCTGGGAGCCCCTGGGACCCCTGTTCGGCTATGTTGTTCATGCTGGGGGCAGCGCTTCCTGGGACCTATTCTTCCAGCCGCAAGACCAGTCTCACCCCAGGATACTATCCCCTGGCTCCATCCCCACTGCTGGCTGCTGTCCAGCTACTCAGCAGGCGCAGAGTAAGGGTGGAGGGTACAGGAGTATTCTAGCCCAGAACCCCTCTGTGTGTGGCTGAGGACAGTCATCTGAGGAAGCCTGTGGGGGCAATGTGGATGCCTGAGTCGGAGACAAGGAGCATGGACACAGTTTAAATATTCCATGAGTAATTTCTCAGCCCAAGTGGGCTGCCGCTGGGACGGCTGAAGGACACTGCAGCCCCAGAGCAGGTGAGAAGTAAGGACAGTCCTGGCAGGTTCTGTGTGTCACTGACTTGCCCGAAGCATCTATACCCACCCGCCCTTGGCCCACTCTCCCTGAGCCAGGCTGGCGACGGGTCCAGATTTATTCAAAATGAGAAATTCCTTTGTCTACCAGCCCGAGAACGAGACTTCATTGCAGTGGGGCAAAACAAAACAGAACAGAACAAAACAGAACGCTCTGGCCTGTCAGCTCTGCAACCTTCCTGCTCTCCTTGCCATCTGCTGGCTTGGGACTTTGCTGTCCCTCTGGACTGAGGGACCTGCCACCAAGCCCCCCAGTACCCCTAGCTCAGACCTCATCTTTGAGGGTGTTCCTACATTTCTTACCCAAGACATTTACTTTGGGTAGCTTTATGTGTGGGGGTTGTTATCACACCTATAGCTATTTTTGTGGTAGTGAGTGTGGGTCCCTACCTTCTGCGGGCAGAGAATCTGGATTGACATAAACCTGTGCCTCTCTCAGAAAGCCTTGTGCCTCTCCCCATCAGACCCAGGGTTTCTCGGTGCTGAGGCAGGTCACCCCTGTCATACTACTGTCAGTCCTCTATTTGAAGAAGTCTGTCTCTGCATTGTGGAGATGAGTGTGGGGAGGGTCAGGGCATCTAGGGGCAACTGTAGCTGCATCTGGTGACATTCCTGCCCTGCTGACCTGGGGGCCACTCTCCTCCAGGCTGCCTGGCCTCTGCTGTGATCAGCCCTCCTAAATCACTGGCTCAGCTGAGACAAGGTCAGAAAAATTGGAGTTAATGTTTGGTGGAGAAACTTGAGAAACTAAAGGAGAAGCAAGCCAAGGCCTGGGAGGAAGCAGAGAATAGACAGGGTGTCACCACTGCAGGAGTGGGCACAGCCTGTGGCCTTGGCTCAGTTCCCCACTTGATTCAGTGGGGGCCCCTGGAGTGTCAAGGTATGAGGCTGGCCTGCCCTTTGGAGGAACACTTCCTTCCCAGAGGGCACTGCTATCCATTCACACAACATTTTCCCCTCAGCCTGAGCACATGCCTTTTCCCAAAGGAGACACATCCGGTTCACTGCTAGCTCCCTAAGAGCCCTACTCAGCTGCGGGGGCCCAGTTTCCCCCGATTGCTCATTCTAGGGAATTTCCAAGCTTGCCTAACAAGAACTGCAACAGAATCAACTCTAAAATAAGTTGAATGATTTGGTTATTGCACTAGTGAAGATAACAGGTCTGAGGGAGGACTTGCTTTTTAATCAAGAGTTTTGAAAGAGCAGAAAGGAAAACGAAGCCCAACAACAAGCCCGAGAGCTCTGTTTTGTGCCACTGCGGCTCGGCCAAGGCAGACTTCTGGTGCTGGGCTGGACCTGCTGGCTGGTGGGTGTGTAAATCGATCTCTAATTCATCCACCCTTGACCCAGCCCTGTCCATTTCCCCAGACCAGCAAGTGATGGCTGGGTGTGTGCTTTCTGCTGGCACAGTTAGACGTTCCTTTGCAGAGAGGTTCAGGCTGGTAGCAGTTTGGAGTTGAACCATATCAGGTCTTAAGTGCAGATGGAATTTGAGTGTCTCCTTCAAAGTAAGGAATCTCCTTAACATGCAGAATTAAGAATCAGAACTTTACTAAGCCAGACTCCCATTTAGTTTTGAAATGAAATAAGGCACATACAGGTTGAGAAATAAACACCAGGATTTTCTGGTTCTCCTGTGTGTCCTTGTTTTGTTGGCATACCAGGGCCAGGTGTAACTGGCAAAACAAGTGAAGTGGCCCTGGGTTCTGTTGTCTACCCTCCAGGGAGCAATCAGCAACCCACCTCCAAGGTGTAAAAGCAGGAAGAGGTCCATCCTCAGCTCCTGGGCGGCGCCTGGGCTGAGGCAGGTCCTGCCAGGCACTGGGGTGTGAGGGGCCATCAGCAATGTGGGAGTTCTTCCTCTCACCGCCAGAGGACAGGCGACAGCCAGAGGAGAGGAGTCCTTCTCCCCCACACAGTTTGGGGTCTCCTTCCCACTGTTTGCAAAGGGCCTAAAGCAGACCTGCTATTTTTCTCCCTGCTAATCTCCCTAAAGCTGCTCACACCTCAGCCTTGTGACTAAGGAGGAGACAGAGGCACTCCTGGGGGAGGACTTAATCAGACACCAAGAGGACCCACCTCTTGCCTCACCCTCTGGGACAGCTTGGGGAGCCAGACCCAAGCTCTGAGACCTGAATGGAAGTCAGCTGGCAGGCTGGTGGGTGCACATTATGGAGGAAGAGGCAGTGACCGGTCTAGGGGCTAGGTCCCTGCCGGGTGGGATGTAAACTACATATGTTCCTTGGTGGGTCCCTGTGTGTGGGGAGCAAGTCTGGTTGGAATCAGATTCTGCTGGGACCTGAGCACTTCCTAATGGGAAGGAAGACTCTCCCTCAAGATGCACTCCCCCCTCTGGGCCACAGGCATCACTGTGTTGCCCTCATTTCCAACTTGTGGCAGGCCTTCTGCTCCTTCTGACTATCAGACTACCGGACTACCGACTACCGGTGTGAAGGCAAGGCTCCCTCCAAGGGGCTTTGTTGACTTTGGAAACAGAGAGAAAGAGTGAGTGAAAGTCCTTCTGGGACTGGCTGGAGGAGCCCAGATGCTGGGCCTTTCTATTCTCATTCCTCTGAACACTTTCCAGGGCTTACAAGGACTACCAAGATATCCTGAGCCAGGGGCTTCCTTGGGCAGGGGAGTGAAAGGTGTGGGCATTCCCCAAGGGAATTCCAGAGTTAAAGAAACCTGGCCTTTTCTCGCATAACTCACTACAAATGGAGGTGAGCCTAGGTAGAGCTAGTTTTCTTAGGCATAGAATGTTCCTGCCCCACCATCAATTCACACAGGGAGAACCTGAGCCTCTGATCCCAATAACTCAATCAGGATGATGGATCTGATCATGTGCTTTTCTTCTTGGACCACCACAAGCTGCAATGTGCACCCTGGCATCTCCAGGGCACAGTTTCCAACCATGTCAGCAGGGGCATTGCTTCAGGCTCACACCACTGGAGACAGACCTTTTCACTCAGGAGAATAAGGATGCTCTCTGTGTCTCATCCGGTGAGACCAAGCCAAGCCAAGCACTGATTAGACACAAGGGTATGGGTGTGTTGGATGGATAATGGTTAGGGGGCCTGATTTCTTTCTTTCCTGTTCAGAGAACACCTCTCCTCCACCTCATCCTGCTGGAAAGCAGAGAAAGGAAGAGGGGAAACCTTCTTAACTGTTCCCCAGGGATGCCTCTATTCCCTCTGGGCTCATCCCAGAAGCCTCTTGGAACAAGGTCCCCCTCTCACTATAGGAGTACTTCCAACATCATCACCTCCCTGTTTATTCTTGGAACCGGTCAGTATGATTAATTTTACATAGGTGTAATTTCCTGCTATTGTTAAGCCCTCCCAACCTCCCCCTTCAGCAGCGGCATATTACAGTTTCTGGTTATATTGGTCAACCAAGATATTGATATTATTAATAATGGATCTCTATATTCTGACCTTTGTCCACACAACTGAATCACTCTGGGCTGGCTGTCACGTTTCTTTAAAAGGTATTGATAAGCCCATTACTGGAAGGACGTGCACAGTCTTTGGAGAATGCTTTCTACTTCAGGCACCTGTGAGAATCTACCTACATTGGGTGAAGTTGGTGAGGGTAGGATGCATGTGGGATGCAGGAGAACATCTCTGTGCATGTGCTTGGGTCGTGAGTGTATGTGTGCATGTGAGTGTGTTCACAGGTATATAAATGTGCATGTATTTGCAGGTATGTGTGTGTGTGTGTGTGTGTGTGTGTGTGAGAGAGAGAGAGAGAGAGAGAGAGAGAGAGAGTCTGTCTTAAAAACTGGCCCTTTTAGAGCTGATCAAATAGTCAATTAGAGCATTATAGGGAGGTAGCAGAATCAGAGTTCCTACAAATACACTGTGATGTAGTGTTTGATCTTTGGATGCCTCTTGTCTCCTAGGACTTGTGCGAGGAGGCTTGGTTTTATAAGGATATTATTAGGTTGATGCCTCATTTTCTCAGTTTACCTTCCAGGCAAGAGATGGCATTCCCTGAGATATGGCTGATCAGGATCAGCCACCGGAAGGTGCACTGAGGGCCCTGCTATGGGCTGCACTTCAGCAGCATATCCCTTCCAGACTCGGTTTCTTTACCTGTGCTCAGTCAACAGTTCATATGGCTCTGCTTTTCCAAGTCCAGGAAGGGGAGGCTGACTCAGTCCAGCTTCTCAGCCCTCGGCACCAACTCCTAGTCAAAAAATGCTTGACAGGCCAGCAGGCCTTGCTGATTCCATGCTGTGGTTCAGCTCCCGGCTTGGTTAGAAGGGAATGGGTGCTGGCGCTCTGTGGCGGAAGGCACGCTTTGGATGTGTGCATGCACATATACTCAGGTGCTCAGACCTCCCTGCTGCTCCCGCTGTGGTGTTTCTGGGGCTGTCAGGCCTACCTGGTGGACAGGGAGCTGTCAGACACCATGCCTCTTGACTATAGGAGTTCCATCCTGTAAAGACCCATGCACGATCCCTCGTCAGGGTGTCCCCTCACTTGTCCTGTGAAGGAAGTTGGCTAGCTAGAGAGATCTTTTGGATCTTCAGACATAGTGTATGAATAAACCAGACATGGATTAATTAGGTGTGACTGCATCATTAAATTAGAATAATGAACAAACAGCCACGTATGGCATTCAAATCTGCCTAGGACGACTGCAAGGGCTGTTTTTGACTAAGTCACCTGTCAGTTTGAAGATTTGGGGACACTGGAGAGTCAGGTTCCTGTCATATTCTGATCAGGAGGCTCTTTAAGTACCACCTATGCCAGACAAGGGGTGGCCCTAAACTATGCACCCGGCCTCCCTTCCACAACCAGCTCCAAACAACACAGTTGGATGCAGCATCATCTACGCACACGTTCCTCAGTGTGAAATACGGCAGAAGCACAGGTGCTCAAGGCATGGGAGGGAGAAGTTAAGAGGTGTGGGCAGCAGATAGGAAAGGTATTGATCCCATAATATTTATGGGGCAGTGCGCCATGGCTTTCTCATGTATTTACACACACAGACACACACACACAGACACACATACACACACACACACACACACACACACACACGCACACCGTGTTCCATGAGCCCTGTTTCTATGAACTCTTCTTTTCTTCCACCAGTACATGCCCCAGGTCAGTCAGATTCAAAGGTGAAACAAGTCTTAGTAGTGTAATTTTAGAAACAGCTGCTGAAAGCCAGCCCCAAGCCCTCAGTCAACACCACTCACAGTTCCTATCGTAGGAAAGAACGACTGCGCAGAAGAAGTGGTTGTTTTTAATGAAGAGGAGGAACAGCTAAGCGGGGAGAGAATGGGAACCTTGCTGGTCTCAGCAGCCTGTGGTGGGACAGCCTAATGCATGGGGTGGAGTTAGTGAGATCTGTCACGTATCTAGAAATCTTTGATCTGTAGCTGTACTTAAAAAAGGTGATAATTAATTAAAGAGCAGTGTATCGCAATAAAGTGGTGTTGGGGTTGTTTTGTGCACCACTGTCCAGAGACAACCTTCTGAGATCGCTGTCCATTAAACCCTTGTTGGAAGTCAGCTCATTATCATTTTTTTCCTTGAGTTTGATCAATATTTTTGGTCCTCACAGAACCAGGAACTATGTCTTTCTCCATGAGGGTACCCATTATTTATATTTGTAGATGATCACATCGGATTCAGTCCTGAGCTGAGCTGCTGGGAATTGCAGTTTGAGAGCCTCATTCAACCCGTGCCCGAGATACAAGGAGAGACAAGAATAAGCAAATTTGGAGTGAGTGGAAAGGGTGAAACCCTGAGAATGCGTAGTCCTGAAATCATTCCCTTCTGCTCTTGAACGATTCAGAAACCAGGGCAGTTGCCCATGGGATTACCACCTGGTGTCTGGGTTGGTGTCTGTGGGTAGTTCTGGCTGCAGTCCTGGCTTTGTACCCACCCTGGGGCTACTGGAAACTTGGTGAGTGGGAATGGAGGGGACTCTCACTGCAAGTGCATCACTTCAGGAAATTCCTCTGGTGCCTTGGCTATCCCTGTGGTTTCCTTTCCACCCTAACACCTTTAACCGCACCCCTGTATGGCCAAGAGGAACACCTGTCTCCTTCAGGCACCATTTTTGGGGGTTGGTTAGGTGTCTTCAGATGTAAGGAGGAGAAGAGGGAGGGACAGGGTGATGGACCATGAAAGGGCCAAGCTGGGAGGAAAAGGATGTCACTGGTCAGCCCCAGAAGTGATCTGGGTAGGACAGGATGCTTTTTGTGATTCTTGGTGAGGCCATGTATTCAAAGGACTAGAAAAAACAGAAGTAAAAGGGGGGATGTACTTTCTTGTTATAAAGAGCTCAAAAAGAGGGCAACTGGGTGTCTGTCACACCCTGCCTGCATTTAGAGAGAGTGCAGCACATTTCTCAGAAGGCCTGTTAGGGTCAACTGAGCTTGTCAAGTCATGTGTGTGTGTGTGTGTGTGTGTGTGTGTGACAGGGTGGGGGGAGAGAACACAACAAGAAAGTAGGCTGGGATGCCGGGGGCAGTGCGTGGGGTGGGGAAACAGTGGGGGGAGAGACTCAGCTCTGCGAGAGCTGGGCTCTGTGGCCAGCTGCTCAGATCCCAGACGGAAGGCCGTTTCTAAAATGAGTCAATGGGTGAGCAGAAGCAGGCCAGACTTCAAAGGGTGATAGGTAAGGGACGATGATGGGATCCTCTTCTAAACCTGGGCTTCTGGGTGGAGAAACAAGGCAGATGAGGAGGAGCACACCTCCACACTGCAACGATTATTGACAAGTCCAAGCCAGGAGTTCTGAGGGGAGGATGTACATAACAACGAGGGCGGTGTCCTCCCCCTAGATTCTCTTCCTTTCTTCATGACCCTTCTCCTTAATGTTGCATAGAGCCTTGTGCTATGAAACTTCCCCTAACATCATCTCCACACCACTGGGCTCTGTCATTTCTCCCATGCGCACGTGCACACGAACGGACAGATAGACAGACAGACACACACACACACACACAGACATGCAAGCCACAGTGTCTTCCTGCACCCCACCCTCTGGAACCCTCAGACATGCTGACTTCCACACCCTTTGGCTCTTCTCTCTGCATGTCACATGGGATTTCCCTTCTTCCAAGCTCAGGAGTCTCTGCAGCCACAGCCACTGTCAAGCAGATGCCAGCCTCCAGCTGGTGTTTTGACCCTACAGGGTTGCTTTCCTTCTTTTCTGCCTGCAGTGCTGGACCTCACACTCTGTTGCATCACCCTCTCCTTTCCATGTTCTCCACCCCAACTCCTTCTCAGCTGAGATCCCTCTTCGGTCAAATTGGAAACTGATCCTCTCCCAAAGACATGGAAGGTGTGAGCTCTGTAATGTTTTCCGTAGATCCATCTCAGGCAAGTTGAGACCAGTTCTTTTCTCAACTAGTGAGGTGGTGTCATGGCTGTCTTCTCAGGAATCACTCAGATACCACCCTCCCATCCTGGGTGCATCTGCTAAAATAATGAAGATGGAGATGCTAAATAGTGGTGGTGATGGTTACACTTGTACTGCTGGAGCATGTTGAGAACTCTAGACACCAGGAATGTCTGCAGAACCTGGATCTTTGAAAAAACTCTGAGAACTTTGCAATGGGTAGAGGTATAGCTACTGCTATAGTCACTGCTATGACTTCATTCAGAAAAGCCTTGGTTTTACTTTGTTCTGTGTTTGAGAAGCCACGAACACCCAGCTGCTGGAGGAGGTGCTGGGGGAGTGAAAGGAGAGCCAAAGGGCTCCTTCCAGTCCAACCCAGATTCCCATGACAGACGGGGCTGAGGGCTTGTGTCAACATCTCTCTGTGGAATTGCAATGAATTCTATGCCAGCCCTGGTTTTCATATGTTTGGGACACAATTAGCCATCCTTGTACATGGATGAACATTTGTGCACTTGTGCATGTTAATTTGTCTTTCTGTGTGTGTTGATTTGGAGAATGCCTATTTTAAAGATAAATAAAATTATGCATGAGCAATAAATAACCACCAGTCATTTAAATAAATCAATCATCCCAATACTTTTTTCTTTCCTTTTAAACAGGACACATCAACATCTGGAATTTGGAGGCTTTTAAATGGAGATTGTTGCTTTGACATATGTTAGTCTTGTAATGACTGCAGTGCTCTTTTCTTTGGTGAAACTTATTTTTTAATGCTTTCTTGTTTTCTTATCCTACTTTCTCTGTCTCCAACAAGGCAAATTTCTCTTTTAGCAACTATAGGTGTGTAACCAGTCGCTTGGCCAGTCTCATTCCCTGGACAGAATGGACTTTTTATTTTTCAAAGTAATTAAAAAAAGTCCATCTTAATTGAGCTGATACTCAGCTTCACTCTTTTACAAAAACAGAAATCAGATGGTACCTCACAGTTTTAATTCACCTATCTGTACAGGAAAAGGGGGGGAAAGCCACCTTGGCTAAAATCAAGAGGTGGAAATTTGATGTTCTGAAAAATTGTTGCATCTTAAAATGCAAACATGAAATGTCATATTATGAAGATGGTTACAAATCAGCCAAACATAACCATAGCCTACACCTCTAATTTTTATCCCAGCTACATCCCAAATTAAGACTTCAGACGTTCCTACTTAAGTACAATTGAAATACGAGGTTGTATGACTGCCGGTGAGGACATTTTTAAATGATACACTCTTTGGAGCTGTATCCACAGAAGGTTATATTACTCAGTCCCCACCCTTCTGCATGGAGTGTGAAAGTGTGGTGGTGGTGGGGCTACAGTCCTCACAGCTGTGGCTCCTGCATTGAGAACCCCCTATCCCTAATCCTGGACTGTCACTAGAGTAGATTTCTCTCTATGCAGTTGGGGGAAACCCTCAAAGCAAAATAGGTACCCAGGTGCAGAGCTGTTTTAACCAGATAACAAGAGGGACACTGATGAGAACTTGGCCGTTTAGATTAAAATGCATCACAGGCTCCGGGAACAAGCACACATCAGTAGTAAAGGCAGTTTAAACCTTTGGGGACAACCCTATGTTTAGATTACATTAATTCATAAATATTATACTAAATACCACTTAAATTGACTTAAATGAGTTCAAGGATAATGCATTATAATATGGCTATCTAGAGAGCACTAGTCTTTACGTTTCCCAGTAACTCAGTTTTTGCTGCCTCCTCCTGTCCTGCTAGACAAGACCGAAGTTATGAATGGACAGTGTGATGCACTGTGTGTGTGTGTGTGTGTGTGTGTGTGCGCGCGCGCGCATGTAGGCATGGGTGAGCATGTATGTGTGTATCTGCAGTCACTGTCTGTTTGTTCTCCAGGAAATAAAATGAAGAAAAGAGAAGTAAATCAAAAATGAGAGAGGAAAGGAGTAGACTACTGAGTGACCTGTTCCTTTTCCAAGGAAGAAAAATTCTACAGAATGGGGCAAAATTGACCCTCAGCTCATTTCTGCTGCAATCCCAGGAACTGGCCTTTCTCTTCTTTGATCAATACTACAATGTCTTTCTCTTTGGAGCCTGGAAAAACAATCTTTCCAAAAGTGCTTCTTGTATGGGGGAGAAGAGAAGGTTCTAGTTAGCGGGATAGTTTGCATTATACTGGGTTTTCTTCTGTGGGTATTGTTTCTTTGAATTTTGATTCCGGCCTTTCCCCCTTCTTTTCTCTCTCTGCTTACCACCCAGATCCCCCTCCCTCCAATTGCTTGCTGATCTCCAGGGGGTAAATTTACCTTTACAGTAATTACCCCAGTCCACAGCTGCTGTTTGCTGCTCCCCAGTTCCCCAGCCTTTCCTGGATATGGCGGGGTTTGCTCCATGGCACCCACCCACTCCCTCCTCCACAGACTTCCAATTTGACTGGAGTAATTGCCTTTTAAGGTGCACTCTACGCATGACAGGTATTCCATTAACCCTTAGAACCCCTTCCGTTTTTTAGTCACCTGAAATGGCAGGTGGCCAAGATACCCACCTGAAACCTCATACATTTCATTGAGTTTTTGTTGATTTTTAGACACCAATAACGAACACCTGCCACCCACACCGGAGACCAGTATCTTGTTAGGTCCCTCAGTTGCACCCCAGTGTAATTCATTAGAAGTTAAACATTCAAGAAGGGTAGAGAGCAAGAACCACAAATATGCCCTGAGACCAGGCTTAACAAAGGCCTGATTCCATCCCCAGCCTCATCAGTTCAGAGATGGAGAAGATGGAGAAGCCGGAACCCAGTCCCGTTCTTCAAGCCTCATCATGCTTTCTCACTTAACAGCAATTAATCACTAATGGCAAGCAAGTAATTTTTTAAGGTGGCCAGAGGCTTATTTTATTAGGATTAGATAATAAATCAGACTGCATCAGTGGAGTAGGAGTTGAAACTCTGCTAGGATGGAATAAACCAGCCCTCAGAAATGGCCACATTTATTCAGCTTTCTAGGTACTGTGTCATAGGCACGGTGGTCCAACCCTGACTCCAAAAACAGGAAGGGTAGAGAAGTAGGAAGTTTCATAAGGAAAAATACACACTCAACCTGTAAAAGGTAAGCTGCGACAAGAGGCACCCAGTATGCCAGAATCAGCGGGCCTGCCTGTCTGTTTGCAAGAAAAATTATTTGGGAAATGAAGTTTTGTCTGTCCTAGGAATCCTGAGTGAATATATACATAGTGCACACACACACACACACACACACGCGCACACACACAATCTTCTGTAGTTTTCTAATGCAAATGTCAAAATCCTTTTTCTTTACTATAATATAGAAGAGCCCAAATTACACTAGAAGCAAAGTGATCGTATCAGCAAG
The DNA here is from genome assembly GCF_000622305.1 of Nannospalax galili. Lineage (NCBI taxonomy): Eukaryota > Metazoa > Chordata > Mammalia > Rodentia > Spalacidae > Nannospalax > Nannospalax galili. The sequence continues at coordinate 4,785,767 of NW_008337322.1, read as the reverse complement.
GGATTGATGAGAAGAAAGCAAGGAATAATATTAAAGTTTATCTTCATTGGAAACAGAGAAGCACACAGAGTGTTCCTATCCACATCCCCTAGGACACCCAGGTCCCTACAACGGTCTTTTGCCCCTAGTAGGTTCTGATTTTTTTAAACTTTGAAATCTTAAATTACCACAAGAACTGGTTGGTAAGATGGGCAAAGATCCCCCCCCTCCATGCGATTAAAAATGTATTATGACTATTTTTAAAACTGGGGACCTATTAGAATGACAAAGGTTTGATACAAATCTTGATTAGCATCTAGGGGACTTGATTGGAAAGGGGAAAACTACAAAGATGCGGTTGCTCCAGAGGGAGAGGAAAAGAAAGTGTTTCTTTTTCTCAAATATTATTTCGAAGCCTGCCTTCCCCTTCCCCCCTTTCAATCTCTCTTCTGAACAGACATTTTCTCCATATTGGATAAAGGTTGCTTTCTCTCTCCATGACAGCCCCCACCCTCACCCCACCCCACCAAACCCAGTATATTTCCATTCCGCTGTGTTTTGTGCTACTTAACATGCCATTAACTTTAAGATTTACTCCTCAGCAGGCAAGCTGGAAGATGCTAAAGCCAAGAAAACCTGCTCTCCGGGACTCCAACTAGGAAGAGTTTGGAGCTCTGTTTAGTATTCGAATGAAGGGAGGGTTGGGGAATGAGGATGGTTGTGGTAGTGAAAAAAACCTCTGCTGTTTAGAGAGCCAGACAGCTCCGCGCTCTGCACCTAATGTGCCGGAGGATCAGCTCTGTTCATAGTCCATTTGTGGCCAAGGATGAGGCTCTCTGTGTGGGGGTGGGTGTACGTATGTGTTTTCATCTTCAAAACCACCAGCTCTAGCACAGCGTCTTCCGTGGTTCTCCACACTACTGTTTATTAAAAACGGAACGTCCATACATCCCCTACAACTTCCTTAGCCCCGTGCTCCTTCCTTGACTGGCAATCAATCTCTCTCAGAAAGCATTTAACTTGCCCACACAGCTCCAGCACTGATCAATCCCCAGTGTACATCCTATACGTTCCTGTTAGGTAGCAGAGCACTGGGCTAATTTCGTCACCCACCAGCCACCCACACACATTCTACAACTGAACACATTTGGGGCTCTGCCTTAAAGGTAATAAAACAAGGAGAAAACAAGCAGGCTGCAGGCCATTCCATGACCACTTTCCTAAAAAGTTGTAGGTTTTAATTCTTTGATTATTCTCGCCCCCTCCCCCAGGTACTTGCCAGCAGTGACTGCTTCTGGGGAGAGATAATGTACTATATAGCCCCTCCATGGTGAGTTTGGGTTAAATTAGGGTATACCTTTCAAAATGCATCTCTTGCATGCATATATTCTTCCCCAAATCCAAGCTTCACTGGGGAAGGGGATTGTTCAGGTCTCCTAGCCCCTCACTCTACCCAGGGGATGATTGGTTCCTTGCTAATTCTTGCCTTAGGTTTTTATCACTCTTTCCATACGTCCAAACCAACCCTTTCTTACCAGTCACACCACAATCGGATTATTGAGGCACACAGCTCGACAGGGAGAGTCTACTGCTGAATTGATAGCAAAATAAAAATTATCTCTTTGAATTTATCACCCCTCTCCCTTTTAGACGGCTGTACTCCTGCTCTGGCCCAGAGCAGAGGAAGAGAGCAGGTCTGTAGTATTTTCAGCACCACGGCGATGGACAGCACCCTAATTCCCGGGCCGGCAGAGCGCCTGCCGCTCCGCTCAGTTTCCAGGGCTTGCCCGGTGCAGCTGCCCCCATCCCAGTCTTTCGAGTCTCCAGACCCCCAAACCCCAGCCGTATTTGCCCCTCGATCTCTTCTTTCTTTTCATCTCCTGAGCCCGCTTCCCTCTCTACCGAGCCGCTTCCAGCGGCTCCTCGCCCCAAGCCCAGCCTTGCCCCACCGAGCTGCTCCCGGTGCACCCCAGCTCGGTCTCTGCTGCCCCAGCGCCTCCCTCCCCGGCGTCCGCCCGCGGCTCGCTCTCGCCCCGTCTCCAGTAAGCCGGCCGGCCGCTCCTGCTCCGGGCAAAGTTGGGCGGCAAAGGTGTACTCACCTTTGTGCATGCCTGTGAACCTGTCCTTCAGAACCGTGAGCTCGTAGATCTTGCCGAACTCCTCGAAGAGGGGCTTGAGGTCCTTCTCATCCAGGTTTCGGGGGATCTGCCCAATGAACAGCTTGATGGCATCGTGGTCCTTCATGGGAATGGTCGACGGGTTCCCCGGGCTGTGGCTTAATCCGTTCATGTGCCCGGCGCTGCCCGGGCTGCTGCCGAGCCCGTTGGTACTGAGGCTCGCGTTGTCAGCCTGTCCGTTTGCTAACGTGGCCATCTTTATATACATAGAGAAAAATCTTTCCTTTTATTCTTTCTCGCTCGCACTCTCTCGCTCTTCTCCCTCGCTCGCTCGCTCGCGCTCACACACGCACACGCGCACACACACACTCGGGTTCTCTCCCCCTCGGTTTCCCTACACCTCGCTCTGGTACTGAGGCTCGCGTTGTCAGCCTGTCCGTTTGCTAACGTGGCCATCTTTATATACATAGAGAAAAATCTTTCCTTTTATTCTTTCTCGCTCGCACTCTCTCGCTCTTCTCCCTCGCTCGCTCGCTCGCGCTCACACACGCACACGCGCACACACACACTCGGGTTCTCTCCCCCTCGGTTTCCCTACACCTCGCTCTGCTCTCGTTTCTCTCTCTCTCT
>NW_008337322.1:4770160-4782747 GCF_000622305.1 Nannospalax galili | reverse complement strand
CCGTCGGCGGCCCCGCGGCGCGCGGTGGTACGGTCCGAGACGGCCCCCGGCTATAAATAGCGCCGGGCGCATGGCTCTTCGGGAGGCGCTGAGGTTCCGGGCCCGGCGGCCGCGGGCGGCGGGCGCCTGTTAGCCCCGGGGCTGCCGTCCTCCTCTGCCTTTTGGGGGTTCTTTCTTTGTGATAGCAGCAGGTGCAACCTTTTGTATTTTCAAAGCATTGATTTTCATTTCCGTGTGGGTAGGTGGGGGGCCGCTCTCCACCTTGCTGTGCCGTTCGGGCGACAGGCAGGCGGGGCGGCGGCGGCGGAGGTGGAAGGGCGCTTTTCTTTCCCATCTGGCTCCATTTATTTATTTATTTATTTATTTATTTAGACTCAAAAAAGCCAGGCGGCTTGGAGGGAGTCCGCCCAGCGATCTGAGTGCGCATTGATCAGTGTCGAGAGAAAAAAAAAAGCTACATAAATATATATTATGTGGATAAATCTGTAGACAAGAGCTCTCTCTCTCTCTCTCTCTCTCTCTCTCTCTCTCTCTCTCTCTCCTCTCGGGCTCTCTCCCCCTTCCTTCTCGCATCCCGAGACTGCCAGAGCAGTCCCCAAATTTCTGCACCCCTCCAGCCACCCGCCCCACCTGGGAGGGTGAGGCTGGGGGAGCCTCTGGCCGCGCCAGGGGCGTAGGGGGGCGATTCGTCTGGGCCCTCCGCCCCAGCCCGCTGAGGAGGCGGGAGGGGATGTTTTGGTCCCGGACGATTTCTCTGGTCCGGAGGGCAGCGGCCGGGCTGGCGGGAGGAAGGTAGGAGCCGGGATCCCCGGCCCGCCCGCCGCGGAGGAGGAAGGCGCTGGGCGCGGTGGCCGGAGAGCCAGCGCGGGAGAGCCGCTCGATTTATTTCTGCCCCCGTTTGCTTCCCTGGTGCAAATTGGAAAATTATTTTCTTAATCCACTGTCAAAGAAATAAAGACCCCCGAATCGCTATCCCTGCTGCGGCCGGAGCTGGGCTGGCACGGCTGGCGCTGCCCGGCTGGTCTCGCTTCCTGCACCGCCCGATTCCGATCCAGAGGTGCGAGGCAGGGAGTCCTAGCGGCGGTCCGGCCTCCCAGCTTGGGCGCACAGGACTCCCGCCGGCCCGGAGGGCTGGAACCTCGGCTGTGCGCGGGAGGGAGTAGCGGGCGCAAGAGCTGTCCCGCCTCTGGGGGCGAACACTGGTGGTGAACTTGGCTGGGGCAGATTTTCATTCTCAGGGTGTTTACTTGCTACACCCCATCCTCTTGCACGTTTGCTTTTCTTGGCTTTAGAAGCCGAGCCAATTAAAATAAAGCGTCCATTCCCCCTCCGGCCGCCGGGCCGGAGCTGGGACAGCGGGGCGGAGCTGCTGACCTAACCCCACTAGGGCCCCCTCTGACCACTTTCTGGTTCTCAGGATTTTTCTTCTTATCCTTGAATCACATTATGTTACTAGACGTTGTGTTTAAATTTTTATTTAAAGAAACGATACTCCAGCGGCCTGAAAACCCAGGCCAAGCCCGTTTGGTGCAACCATAACGTTGTACTTTCCAGCGCCAGAGGAGGCCAGAGGCCCGAAGGTTCTCAGCCCCAAGGCCCTAGCCCGCTCCAGATGCATCTCTCCAAGGATGGGGCACCCAACCAAAGAGCAAGAACAGTTCCGAGGACGGTGGAACTTCATTCTTTCACTTTAGATCCTCCTGTTTGCTTGTTGGAGTCCTGTGTAAGTACAGCTGATACAGAACTTGGTTTCCCAAGGTTTCTATTATCCAGGGTAGATGCCGGTCTAAGAATTCCAAGTTGATAGAACCACACAGAAACTCATCTGTAGAGGATGTCTGTTGTGGCAGTGTGTTTCTGGTGTGCTATAAAAGGTTGGGCATGGCCTTGGTAAGCACACTCTGTGTGTGTGTGTGTGTGTGTGTGTGTGCGTGTGTGTGTGCTTGTGTTCATGCGTGCATAGATGTCTTGTCAGGGCTGTGTGTGTAGGTGCAGTCTGGGCGTGTGCAGAATCTGTTTATACCCACACTCCTGTGTGTGTGTGTGTGTGTGTGTGTGTGTGTGTGTACCCACCAGGACACCCACCCCAGGACACATGAGCAGAAGATAATGACTATCCAAATTCATCCTCCGACAGCATCTGGCGCTGCTGGTCTTCCCGCCCCGAATCTCACTGTGGAGTGGATTCTATTTTTTGCTGTAGCAGGAGAGTTGGGGAAAACAATTTCGATTTGAGGATCCTCTTTCTCCCACTGCCTCCGCCTATCAAAGCAAAGCCAGGAGGGTGTGAAGGTGGGCCACGAGGGGCAGCTGATGGTGGTGCGGTGGTGCAGAGGAGCCATGCTCAGAAGAGGGCCCCCGGGGGTCGCCCTCTTCTTTGTGCTACCTGTTACCCCCAGGTCCAAATAAATTATTCACAGGGGTTTAATTATTGATGCTATTAAAAATAATAGCCAATATGTGATCAAAGCCATACCCAGGCAGGAGCGAGTGAACACTGGAGTATAAATGGAAGGGGCCACCTGGGGATTTCTGATGCCCACGCTGTACTCCCAGCTCCCTCCGGGCCTGCCTATCTGTGCAGTGTCTCTTCATATGTGTAGCTAAGGCAGGGCAGAGACCTTCCTACTTAGGTGAGCTTCTGCCCTCCTCCATAGCCCACTTGGTGGTGCCTCATTTTGGAATTGGCCTTAGCCCTTATCCCTCAGGTCTCTGACAGGTGTGTTGGGAATTATCCTGTGTCCCCCCACAAACAGCCAGGACACCAGGTCCTATGTGTGTAAACAGCAGCTGCAGATGCAGCTTCTGCAGACAGCCAGCTCTTAAAGGTGCAGAGATGCAGCTCTTAGGCTCTCACTTTGTGGCCACTTGGGGTGTTGGGGGTAAGATAACACAGACAGGTGTTTCAAGTGAATAAATAAAGAAGAAAGCCCCCTGGAGGTAGTGCACTTCTGGGTAGGGTGGCTCTTCAGCACCCTGATATTCTAGGGAGACTTGAGTTAAAATTTTTTGACCTCAGATCATCAAAGAGAAAATGTAATTAGGGAAAGACAGGGACAAAGTATTATCCACTGTGACATTTAAGCAGATCTAAAACTTTTTCTCCAAGTGCCACTTCATGGCCACAATTATTCCATCCACTGAGAGAGAGGGAGGAGACCGGGAAACGGGAGTGGAACCTGGGAACAATTGCTTCCCATTTCCCTCTGGGTCTGGAGGTAACATTTTGTTGCTGATTCATCTCTGGGGGTATCAGGATGCCCTGGTGGGGGAGGGTTGGAGGGTAGATCAGGTCACTTGTCTCTGTTCTTCCGCCCTGTCTCTGAGGAGTAAGGAAGGTCCTTCTCTTTCTGTGTTCCCCTCCCCTCCCATTAGCCACCTAGCATCCTCTCCCCCTTGGTACCTACTGAATCATATGCTACCAACCCTGGCTGTAGCTATACACTCCGGCTCTGCTCTGGCTGTCCTGCCCCATGACTTTTCTCTCCAGTAAGAATGGCCCCCTTCTGTCTCTGTTCTCCCAGCTGTGCACACAGCAGGTGCTCTGGAGGGAGCTTACCAGTGGCTAATTTGACTGTGTTTATTCCTCTGGGTCCTCAGCTTCAGGCTGACAGTCTGTGGGAAGGATTCAGGGTTGTGCATGAAAACACTCATAGGAGCTCAGCCGACTCTAACTCTGTCCGGCTTAGCTTGGAGGAATTGTCTCAGCTATCCTTGCATCCATTTAGCCCTTCTGATCTCTGACTGGAAACACTGGAGAAAGTACAGGCCTGCAAAGAACTCACTGTCTAGTTAGAGAGCAAAGTCACACCAACTGAAAAGCCTCAGAACAGCAAATGGCAACAGATGGTTAAATGTCTTCCAGGCCTGAGGATTTCCACAGGAGGGAATAGAAAATAGAAAGCAATCCAAGTTGGGGGTGAGGAACAGTGTGACTTGTGAGGTGGGTAGTGGCCTTAAGGAGACAGGACACTTACAAGCGGGATGCAGAGGTGTTCTGCTACAGAGAGTTGGCCAGTGGCCTGGACATCGATTAGGAGAGAAGCAGTGGGTTCTCAAGGTTACCTGGAGACCACTCTGAGAACAGGGCTCTGCATTGGCTTCCCCAATCCAGGGATTAGCCCTCCATTTAAATGTCTTGATGAGTGAGCACTCTCTGTAGGCCTACACAGGGTAGGGAAGGTATGGTGTCTCTCTGCTGCATGTTTTGTTTTGGCAAAGAGACTGATTCAAGGAGCCAAGTGGCTACCTAAGGATTCAGTGCAGCCAAGGAACAGAGGAAGAGGAGCCCTTGAACAGGGCGGAGCTCCTGTGGACAGTGGCACTCAGAAGACTTTTTGGAGAAGAGAGGCATGAGGTGGTCCTATAGGTGAGAAGAGAGAAAGAAGTGGCCTTGCAGATTGAGGTAGGGGTTGGAGTCACCAGGCCTGGACTCACCAAAGGACTGTGACTTCTCTGGTAACAAGAGGAAGCTCCCAGGTAGATATAGGGTAAAGAAACAGGGTGGGACTTGGAGGGCAGCCTCCAGCTTGTGTGGGCCTCTCCATAAGCCCAGGGCTTCTGTGTCCTTTAATCATTTTGGAAGACTTTGTTATATAAAGCCCAATGAAGAAGAGAAAAACAATGCTTAACACCTCTGTTGATCTGAGCAGCCTCTTGCTCCTCTAGAAGGACCTCTATGTCCTCTTCTGAGCTCACAGCAATTCAGCTGGGGAACCAAACCTTTTGGAGGGAAGGAGCCAGCAACACTGCTGTGTGCTTGGGATGCCTAGGGGTGCCTCAGAAGGATGAAGCTGTCTCCAGAGGCTTTAACAAGTGTCAGAGCTGGCAGTGAAGGGTCCTTGGAGCTGTTTTCCTTGCTATCTGAGTCCTAGGGATACAATTCCCTGGTCTTGCCACTGGCAAACAATGCTTTTGGAAGTCTCTGTGCCTTTGGTCCACGCCTCTTGTAGGCTTCCATCCTAGGCCCTCAGTTTTGTTGAGGACAGCCTGCAAATGGAAGGGCTCCGGAGAATAAAGGGGCTTACTTGTCCCAGCTTGGAATATCCAGTAAGGTGTGGCCAGAAGAGCTGGAGGCAGCAGAATGAACTGGCGTTATTATTCTCTTGGGCCTCAGCCTTCCTTCCTGTGAAATGGAGGCTAAGGACCCTCCCTCCCAGCCTTCTTTTCTTTCTCATCTTATATTCAAGAAGATGAAACACTGAGTGACACGTCTACTAAGTTGACTTATGGTTTTCATGTAAAAAATTATTATTAAGATGAGAAAGTAGGGATTGAGGGTACACATGGGTCATGGGAGGATGAAGATAAATTTGATGAGCTCCACTGCAATGTGGAGTCAGAAACTGGCTGCTTATCTCCCCTAGGAACTGAGGACAGTTTTTGAAAAAGCTCTGTGCTGAGATCTGGTGAAGCTGGTGGAACCTGTGGTCTGGGGCCACCTGCCAGCGTCAAAACCTGCCTCCTGCCGCCCCCCCATGCTTTTTAGCCAGGAGATCTTGGGGCAGGTTATTTAATCTCTCTGTGGCTCAGTTTCCTCATTTGTAAAATCAGCAGAGAGGCAGAAACAGAGCCTGGCTTATAGAGTCGTTGTGAAGATTAAATGTGTAAGTGCAGGTAAAGTGCTCAGATCAATGTCTGGGCAGCCAATATTATTGGAGCATCACTAACAGGCCACTGGGGGTGGAGGGCTGCCCGAGCCCCTCCCACCTCCTGCAGGGGAAGCAGGCAGCCTTCTGGGGCCCGAGAGCTGGGTGTCCCGTGCAGAGGTGGATGTGTGTATGCTTGCGTGTTGCTGTGTAGTTTCTCTCGATACTCCTTGGGGATGGAAACCTTAGCAGCATGGCGGCATAAGGCCACATCACTGCTTCCATCTTCTTGGGCCCTGCCCTGTGGACCTGCTGCTAGCGCTCCGGCCCCTTCTTACCTGAGAGGAGTTACAGAAGCAAGTCCTTTTAATTGTGATGTTTTACTAATTAGTTTTTAATTATGTTAATTTATTGTACATGAGCCCTGAGGTTTTCAGACACTGGGCTCACTTGGAAACTGGAATAGGAGTCTCTATTTATTGCACACAGTCCTGTGGATGCATGCCACTTTAGCATGGCTATGGTTTCTCCAGTGATGCCCGTGGATCAGCAATTCCTACCTTGGCTCTTGTATGCTGGCTTTCCCCATGGTTGCCAGGCTCCTGTAGGGTAGAGCATGACCCTAGTGCAGGGCTAAGATGTTCAACATGGGCAGGCTGGGAAGCCGACATGAAGGAGGGAGGTAGCTGATGGAACCAGGGGGACCCCGGGTGGGGTCTCCAGAAAGTGAGACTGCAGGACATTACACGAGGGAGGGGCTTTAGAGGTTGTTATGTAGGAACCTCACACTTGCCCACTTTGATGGAGCACTCCTGATCCAACACCCTGGAACTGATCCTGTTGCAGGCATGTCCAGTCTTTTAACGTTGCAACACAATGTTGTCATCCACAAAGTTCATGCTTGAGATCCATGCAATAAAGTCATAAAAAAATGAAGATTCATCTCATAATGCTTTAAGTTTATGCCTTTGTGTCAGGTTTCATTCATAGCTATCCTCAGCTGCATATAGCCTCTAGGCTATAGGCTGGATACCCTTGGGAGGCTTGACAAAGTGTCTATAGCCTGAGGAGAGGATCTGGAAGCTAAGGACAGGATGGTGCATGCATGAGCAGGGAGGGGCTCAGAGCCATGGGTAGAGACAGGCTTATGTTCCAAGGTGTGTGTGTGTGTGTGTGTGTGTGTGTGTGTGTGGTTGGTGGTGCAGAGTTTGTAGCGAGGCCAGCTCTTAAGAAAGCCCAGGATTTGGGCTCTGTGACCATATGTTTATTGTCTGAGAATAACACAGGAGAATGTAATTAATGGTGCAAGAACAAAGAAGGTGCCAGGTATTTAGAAGGGATGGATGTAAACTTGAAATCACCCTGCCCCCTGCAGGGACCATCCCCTCTAGGTCATTTCCACTCCCAAAGTATGAGGGTCTACTGCCATTAGGAATATTTCAAAGAAGATACCACAGGGTTTCAGGAATATCATGCCCCTCTCAATAATTTCCAGATGGAATTTAATAAGTTTCACATCCTCCAAACTGTCCATGTAGAGACATATGTGAAAATTCTGGTCTCTAGTTCAATAGACATATTCACATAAATTTGACTCAGAGAGTTTGAACCTCTGGGCTGAGGAGGTGCTCAGCAAGCAAAGTGTCCACTGCACAAACATAAGGGCCTGGGTACTATCCCCAATATCCACATAAAAAGCTAGGTGTTCAGAGCATGTCTCTAATTCCAGTACTGCAGGACAAAGACAGGTGGATCCTGAGGTTTGCTGCCCAGCCAGTGTAGCCGAATTTACATTCGGAGAGAGTGCCTGCCTTAAAAAAGGTGGTGGGGCCAGAGAGATGGCTCAGCAGTTAAGAGTGCTGGCTGCTTTTGCAGAGGACCCCATTTCAGTTCTGAGAACGTGCACTGGGACAGCTTACAGCCTCCTGTAACTACAGCCACAGGGGATCCAACACCCTCTTCTGGCCTCCACAGGAACCTGCACACAGGCACACACACAGGCGTGTACACACACACACACACACACACACACACACACACACACACTTTAAAGCAGTGATTGTGGAAGACACAGTGCTTGCCACAGAGCAGGTACCTAACAACCAGCTATGACTGTAACCAAACAAAGTTTTTCCATTCTAGGCAAGAGTTGGTGCTGAGAATCCTATTGAGAAGCTGTTCAAGGACCCATGGAGATTTTAGAAGAAGGAACAGTTAGGGTTTCTTTGCAGCAATTTTGCCAGTGTTGTTGGGCAGATTTCAAGGATCCACAGTGGGATCTCAGTGCCTCTGCTTCCACTTAGAGCAGACAGAGGGAGTCTCTAGTTAGGGATGTTGGGGTGTAGAGGAAGGGAGCCAGGGCAGGTCCCTATCACTGAGGTTTGCACCACTGTAGCTCAGAGATGCATGCTTACATTCAGACCAGAGATGGTTTCACCTCATAGTACCTGCTTAGCACCCCCATCCTCAAGGGGTATCTTATCGCTCACATCTGCAAACCCAGGCACAGAGAGGCTTCTGCTTGGGCCAGAATTCCTCCCTTGCCCTAGAGGGTGGGCAAGCTGTGTGACTCACTTTCTGGCCCTGTGCCCTCTCGCTGAGTCACAGTGTAATCGATCCCTCTTTGAGCTAGGTGGTTGCTCTCCTGTGACCTGAAGCAGGACTGCTAGGCCAGACTGAATCCAGGCTGGGGCTGGGAAGACCTGGCTAGAGTGAGTCCACCCAGGAGGGAGGAGTAGGGGTGGCCTCTGGCCTTTTGCAAGATGCTGCTGTTCCCCTACCCGGGGTCTTATAGAGTATTTCCTCATTGGCCTGCCTCAGTGCTTCTGTGAGGTAATGAAGGGCATGGTTGTTTCTCTGGAAATCTTGAAGGGGCCCCCAGTCTTTGTGTTTGGGGATGAGGCTTGGAGGAGCTGAGAGTCTGGGATCATCTACACATTCTCCCAACAGCAGTGCCAATGTCACTTTTCCTAAGGGAAATCCCAGGAGGCAGGGGTAAAGTCTAAGTCCTCCCCAGGCTAGAGGCAGAGCAGGCTTACCGCTCCCAAGGTCTTCTCCCAGTTGCAAATCAAGGGTGAGGCCACAGGATCACCACCTCTGTGCACAAGTCAGGAATTTACTTTTGGTTTCTGTACTGTTATGGTTTGAATCTGAACTGCCTTCCACAGGCTTGTCCCCAGCATGTGGGATTGTTCTGAAGGTTGTGGAGCCTTTAGGAAGTCAGACCTGTCTGCTGGAATTAGGACACCAGGGGCAGCTCTTTGAAGGCTGTATCTGCCTATGGTTCCAGCTGTGATCTCTGCTCCTGGGTCCATTCTGTCTGTCTCCCACCCATGCTCTCACCACCACGATGGACTGAAATCTCTCTGAAACTGAGACTCCAATTAACCTTTCCTCTTTTAAATTGCTGCTTTCAGGATTTTGTCACAGTGATGAAGGAAGGGATGAATATATGAGCCCTCATCTGTAAAATGGGTATGAATTCTGTCCTAGAGAGGAATTGAAGAGAAGGCTCTGAGACACAGCAGGCCCACCACAGTAATCCTGCCCTGCCCACTTCCAGCACCCCTCACAGCCTTACTGCTGAGTTGGCCCCTGGGGTGAGGTCTTGCCCCTCTGGATCTCCATGCTGCTTCGTTCTGAGAGGGTCTGCTCTGTTTCACCGCTGCTCACTCAGCCTCAGCCAGGTCCTCCTGACTAGAGTTGCCACTCTTTCACCACGAAGCAACAGAGGCCGGGTTCTGCAGGGGCTCATCGTGGGCTTTTCCTTTCCCTCCCTGGACCTCAGTCCCTCACTTTGGGTTCTCCTTCTTTGCTATGATGGCTTGTGGAGCAAGGAAGGAGGAAGGACTTGTTTCCCAGGTGCTGTGACGTGAACAAACCCTGGAGTCACCCACCTGCCCCTCTCTCTTCCCTGCTGCTGGCCTCAGAGCAGCCCAGCCGGCACATCCTTCCTCTTCCTCCCGATTAGTTCTTCCAATCACACTTAACAGCCGCCCGGCTTTGGCTGCGGCGCAGTATATAATAACCTGCAATTATTGTCTGCTTAAACTGTCCCCAGGGCCTTGTCTGTTGTGACGCCCGGCCCGCACTGCTGGCCTGCTGATTCCCCTGTCAGAGTCAAAGCCAATGGGAAGAAAGCCCCTGACAGGGCTGAACTGACAACTTTGGCAAGGTACCACCATCGTGGCTATAGCTTCCTTAGCGATGGGGCCACTGAGAGGATCCCTCTGGCCACAGCCTTGGCCAGCCTGGGAACCCCATGCTTGTGGACTGTTCATAGCTTTTCTCATCTTCTGTCTCCTGCTCCTGTACATGGTAGTACCTGCATTTCAGCCTCTGTGCCTTTGTTTACCCAGTGTGGACCAGCCTTCTATAGCATCTGTCTAGTGAAGTTTACTGCAGACCAGAGAGGTGAGTTGTCTCTTTCAAGGGGTGTACAACCAGGAAGTGATGGTAAGTATTCAAAACCCTCACGTATTTAACCCTTTGCTATGCAACCACCTTTCTTAGTAACAAGTCCTCCTCCACTTCCAAGGCTTTGCTCCAAGTCCCTTCCTTCAGAAATCTGTCTCCACCACACCACTGATGCTAGTCTTTCCTATTCTGAACCCTTATGGCCCTCACGTATGCATCAAGTACCCTGGTTCCTGTGTGAGTGAGTGCCAAGTCCTGAAGTATCTTCGTGTGCAGTCAGCTAATGTGAGCTGCTGCTGTCCCTGCTCATGTCTCCCTTCCTGACTTTGCCTCTTGGTGTTCTTGTGAGCATCTCTGGAGCCTGACCCTCACTGTATCTGACTGGGATGTCAGTCATCTGTGTGATCAACCTCTAGGCTATGTCACCCAGGTGGTGATGATGGTGACAATGAAGATTTCTAGGATGCAGAAAAAGATTCAGGTCCTGTGCCACCACTGGGGTGTGTGTATCGCAGAATCCAAGGATCATGTTTTTACACCACTCCGAGTCTAATAATGACCAGGGACAAGAGACAGTGTCTGGATTTGCTGAGGAGTGCTGGGGACCGTGTTTGTATGTGTGTGTGTGTGTGTGTGTGTGTGTGTGTGTGTGTGTATGTGGTCTGTGTGTGTGCACTTGCATGGTCCAGAACACAGAGGTGATGATGGCTGTGGGACATGGGGCCTGTTGGACTTGTGACAAGTTTAGCTACAGTCTCCTGATTGCCTGGCCAGGGAAGCCAGGGGCTGTGAGCAGAGTAAGAGGCTTTGGAGGGCACTGTGTGGGGAGTGTCCTCCTGACTCCTGTCACACTGAAAGTCCCCAGCTGGGAAGAACAGACCCTAAGGACTGTTGTAGGTGAGTCCACCTGCTGTCCAGCTCCAGGACAGTCTCCCATGCTGCTGGAAAGACTCTCTGGTTCACTCATCCTTCGTCAGGGAGCGTCTCACAAGCCCTTTTCAGTTCTGGTCTTGTAAACAATGCTTCTTATAGAACAGTTCTGCTAGGAAAGCGTTTGAGGGCAGCCTGAGGTCTTGTTTGGCTCCTCAAACCTTACAGGTTAGGTTGAAGGCTGGCATGATAGCAAACTGCCAAGGGGATGTTGGGCCCAGTCTTCTCTCCCCTGTACTACTGGTGTAGCACAGGGCAGTACAGCGCCTGTTGCACTCAGCGGTGGCTGCTGGGTGCCTGCTTCCTGCCCTCTGCCTGCTTTCTTGTCTTCAGGCTTTGAAGCATGTTTGTTGGGGGTCCGGTTCCTAAGCCTGGACTAGCACTTCTCAAGAAGGGTCTGGGAAAGGATCTCCTAATAGGGACGGGGGCCAGAATGAGGCCACACCACATGCCACCAGAGAGAGTGCAAGTTGCATTGGACTTCACCTCCTCCAGCTGCTGCTGTTCTGCCTCTGTGCACAGTTCCCCCCTATGCCCAGGGAGAAGAGGGCTTCAGACCTGCTGGTTTAAGGTGACTGTTAGGGTTTAAGTATAAAATGTCCCTCTAGGCCTCATGTGTTTTAACACTTTGACCCCAGCTGGCGATGCTATTTGGGGAGGCTGTGGAGCTTTTAGGGGGTAGGGCCTTGACGAAGGAAGTAGGTTGGGGGGCAGACTTGAGGTTTGTAGCTCAGCTCAGCTTTTTGTCCCATGGCTTCCTGATCTGCCCAGATGTGAGCAAGCAGTCTTCTGTTCCTGCCACCACAGCCCACAGCTGCTCCTCCTGCTCTGCCTTCCCTACTGTGAGGGACAGCACCTGCAATCTGTGATCCAAATAAGTCCTTCCTCCTTTTAGATGCTTCTTGCCAGGCATTTTGTCACAGCAATGAGAAAAATACCCAGTATAGAGACTCAGCCTCATTGCACAAGCATGCTCCATCCCTGGAGCCTTCCTCTTCTTCTCCAGCCTAGGTTGTCTCTGAGGTAGGGGCAACTTCCTTGTCATGTCCTTGGGTGGTCCTATAACCGTGGTAGGCTCTGTGGAAGATGACCATCACTATCTCCATGGTCTCCATCCCAGTCAAGTCCTAGCAGTCTCCTAGCTCACAGCCTCCGGGTTCTGGCCCCATGATATCTACCTACAATCTTTGCAAAGAGGCCTTCTCACCCTCCCTCAGCAGACCTGGGACCTGGCTTTCCAGTTTTCCTCCTGTTTTTCCCAATCAAAAATGCAACCAGATAGTCTGTGGGATTCTCCATGCCCTGGGCAGGAAGGATGGACAGGGAGAAGACAGGGGATGGTCCTTAAGTCCATCTGCCTTTATCTGCTTGTCTTTGGTACCTGGGGAAGCCTACACTGTGCACAGCCACCCCATGAGGGGCCAGCTCAGCCTATATTGTCGGCTTCCGTTGAAACCTGCCCCTTTCTGACCCACAGTCCTTCACTGTTCATTCTGAGCTCACAGGGTCAGGCTGACCAGTGCATTCTGAGCTCACAGGGTCAGGCTGACCGGTGCATTCTGAGCTCACAGGGTCAGGCTGACCGGTGCGTTCTGAGCTCACAGGGTCAGGCTGACCGGTGCGTTCTGAGATCACAGGGTCAGGCTGACCGGT
>NW_008337322.1:4764905-4769922 GCF_000622305.1 Nannospalax galili | reverse complement strand
TTCTGAGCTCACAGGGTCAGGCTGACCGGTGCGTTCTGAGCTCACAGGGTCAGGCTGACCGGTGCGTTCTGAGCTCACAGGGTCAGGCTGACCGGTGCGTTCTGAGCTCACAGGGTCAGGCTGACCGGTGCGTTCTGAGCTCATAGGGTCAGGCTGACTGGTGTGTAGCTCCGCACCAGACCTTCCCTGTCTTTTCTTGAGATCAGGACAGCTTCTGAATGTCTGTCCCCCAGTTCTTTCCCCATGTAGGGGACAATGGAGGATGGTCCTGTAGTTTGTATGTGGTGTGTGGATGTAGTTCCATCTATGGACATGGAATGGAACACTGGGAGAATTGAAAACTGGTACCATAGAGAGCCCTTTGGTGTGTCAGGTTGGTCAGTCTGTTTAAAATATTTATAACAAAACTTTTCCTCCAAGGTGGCTTTTAAAACACATTTTGATCATTGAATCATCCTTAATAACGAGGAAAGCTTGACAGTCTCAGATAGTTCACTTGTTAAGTGCTTAGGTTACTTGTGGTGAATATTTCCTAGAGCTGCACAGTTCCTAATGCTGCATTGGGAGGAGACATGACCCTGGGTCCAGGAGGCAGGCTGCCTGTGGGCACGATCCCACCACTGCCAGCACTTAAAGACCTGCCCTTCAACCCAGCACGCACCTCCTGTGTGCATAACACGTGCATGGTCTTGCACGTGTTGGTCAGGGATGCGTGTCTGTGTCCTGTGCACAGGCACATCTTTGCTGGGCTTATTGTATTTTCTTTGTGCTGCTGATGCTTTTGGCCTCTGGGGGTGCTCTATATATACAGATGCAGAATTGGAAAGTCGGGGTTTTCAAGCTGAAAGGAATGTTAGAGGCATCTTCTCATCTGATTTTCTCATTTTACACTTTTGGCAATTAATACCCAGAGGTGAAGGGACTTTCTCAGAGTCAGATACACAATCTCTCTCTCTCTCTCTCTCTCTCTCTCTCTCTCTCTCTCTCTCTCTCTCCAGTGTGTGTTCTTTTGCTCATCAATCTCTCTTTCCTCTTATCCATCCTGCTGTGTGTTCCAGGCCAGAGATGAGGATGATGTAGGCAGTGAGGAGACAGCTCAGCAGCTGTGCAGGATGGGGAGGTGGACGCTCAGCATGTGGCTGTCTTTGTCTTAAATCTGGAGCCCAGAAGAGCTCTGGGAAGAACAAGCAGGAAAGGGAGGGGATGGCTCCACTGTTATCCAACCTGTTTCTGTCCTGGTCCTCCTTCCTGGACCCCCTTGCAGGGAACTGACTTTGTTGATGAGGGAGGGAAGAAGGAGTTTTCCATGTGCTTACTTCAACAGTTTTGTTTTCTCTAACTCTAGCTGTTAGACTGATTCAAATGCCCTGTTAGGGAAGAAGTACATGCTATTTGCACAACAAAATGCTCTTCTCCCTCTAATCCTGGTGTGCTATTGCTGAAGTTCATCTCTCACTTCTAAACAACTGGGCCGAAACCACTGTCTTGACTGATCTCATTTTCCATGGAGGCATAGACGCTCAGGTTTGGAATGACCACTGCATGGCCTCTCTTCCTCCTACACTCACTGGAGGAATCTGATGTCTAGGGGTCCCAAAGCTGCTCATCTGCCTATCCATCTCCTGCAGCAGGGAGCTCATCCCTCACACAGCAGCCAGCTGCTTCGAAGAGATCTGACTTTTCACATTTACCCTTTGCCCCACCCTGTTGCTTTGCCATAGGTTTTGGCAGAAGCAGCCACCTCTGTTGCTATCTTTATTTCCATCCTTTGGTCTGTAATACTCTTAGATTTGTTTCTTGCTCCTCCCACTTTACCAAAAGTTCTCCCTGCAGCCGCCAGTGGCTTTCTGTTGTAACTCCAGCAGCACATGAGTCCTCATCTGGATGCTGTCGACCACCTCTTTGAAGGTGTCGCCTTGTCTTCCAAGAAAACTGCTCTCGGTCCATCTGCTGCTTTGCACTAACCCTTCATTGGCCTCCATCCTTACTCCTTGCACAGGTATGAGGCTACCCTGGCTCTGCCCTTGAACCTTTCATCTTTTCAGGCTTTACCTGCTCACTCAGGGTGCTAATCCACTGTACACTGATGGTCTCAGTGAATGTGTCTAGTCCTGTCTCATTGGGCTCTTGGCCCTGCTTTACAGATTCTGGAACTCTCCATGAGAAGAACCTTGGAATTAATCCATTAATGTGTCTCTTCCACCCAAATTCCTGTTTTTTAAAAATATGTGTGTATGGTGTAAGTGCACATGTATGTGTGGTGTACATGTACCTCTCTGTATGTGTACCTGTATAGGCATGAAGTTGACATCACATATCTTCCTCAAATGCTTTGGTTTTGTTGAGGCAGGATCTCTTCCTGAACCAAAGCTTGCCAATCCCAGGTAGTCTCACTACTCAGTTTGCCTGGGGGGGGGGTCTCATCGCTGCCTCTTGAGCCCTGGGATAATAGGTGGCTGCCATGCTTGTGGGCACTTACGTAGGTTCTGGGCCCTGTGTAGGATCTGAGTTCTGGCCCTCACACCTGCATGGTAAGCACATTATCCACTGAGCCATCTCCCTAAGCCCTGAACTCTGTTTTGGCAAATGACCACATCATCTAAGCCAGGGCAAGAATGGAGCACATCCTCTCCCTCACCTTAGATGACTGTACTCACCAAGGCCTGTAGGCTCCAGCCCACCTTCACCTCCTTCCCTCCAGCTCATTCTGCCTCTCTGAGCTGCTGGTGTGCTGGCTGGTTTCTTTGCCGTTGTCACTGTGTTTTCTGACCTACATGTACTTGGTTCTGGGCACAAGATGGATTTTCTAAAAGAGTTCTAGCCTTGCCAGATTCTTCCTCAAAAGCTTTCAGTGACTCCTTGTTTCCTCCAAGATAGGACACACTTCACCTGCTTGTTATTTCATGGTCCTCATAACTAACCCTCTTCTGTCTCCCTTCCTTTCTGGATGCTTCTCCATCATCTTCTTCTTCCCATTGTCCTGGATAAGGCTTGTGCCATTTTCTTTGCATCTCTGCTTCCATTGATTTACAGGTTCCTATGATGTCTCCCATTCCATGTACTTCCTGGAGTCTTCCCTTCTCTGCCCATAGACCATAACCTCCTGGAGGGCAGCGCTGTGCCTCTGTGCCTGTTCAAGTCCATACTCCAAGTGCCTGACACTGGTGTACCCAGCAAATACTCACTGAGTGACTGAAGAGCTCCAGATGTCAGACCTGGTAGGAGCTTGATTGTGTAAGAGTAAAGTGTATTGATGATGGTCACCCTTGGTGACCTGATTGAGGTTTAGGTTCAGGAAGACTGGTGGGGGGGATGCATGCAGGGTGGAGTGGAGACAGGGCTATTGGGGACTGGGGAGGTTGGCAGTGGTGCAGGGTGGAGATGCCTTTTCTACTCTCATCCCATATGTTTCTCATGGAGCCCAGGAGATGGAGGCAATTCATGCATAATTGAAAATGAACTGAATCCAAGAATGGGTTTATAATAAGCTTAGCCCATAACTGTAGACTGACCTTACCTTATTGCAGGGAGATGTTCTTGTACTTCCTGCTTTTGAAATCTGATCTTTGATCACAGCCCCCCTCCCTCCAATGATTGAGACCAGAAGAGGATGCTCTCTGTTTGGAATAATATTTCTATCTGATTGGCAGCTACCTTTTAAAAATTATTGTTGTTAGTCTCTATGATACATGTGTGTCTTTCAGACAACTTGTCTGGAGGTTTTGATCCCTGGGAAGAATAAAATTGCAATGGGAAGATTCCTAAAAGTGACTGGGGGTTTGAAGTTCAGACTGGCTAAATTGGTAGCTTTTCCCAGCTCTAATTTCTGGGTCAGGAACAAAGAACACCCTCACAAAGCTCTTTCTCCCCTGACCCATGCTCTCTAGCACAGTGACAAGGAGGGTGTGCTGTTTTCACTCTTTGTTATACTGGGTTCTGCCCCATCTCGCTAAAGAAATCTTATAAATCATTGATGAGAATGTTTCTATTTTTGTCTTAAATATCCCAGCCAAGAAGCCTTATGAATACTTTCCAAATCCAGAACTGGCATTGCGCGATGCGTCCTCATTGACGGCAGGCCCATTTCATTGTTTTTCCACTTCTTGGCTCTGCTGTTGGCCCTAACAATGCCAAGTCTCAGCCTGGGGTGGTGGAGGCAGGGCTGACCGTGGTGCTGAACTCTGCGCCTGGGGCGGTGGAGGCAGGGCTGACCGTGGTGCTGAACTCTGCAGGCCACCCCCTTTCTTTGTGACTGTCATCCCACCCTCAATCTGAAATGATGACTCGTGTTTGTTGTCAGTAAGACTTGATCCTGCCATCCCTCCACCCATTCTGTGCCTAGAAATTAAACTCACTTGTCAACCAACCTCCATCTGCACAGCACACATAAATTTCAGGTGGAAGAGAGGCCCTAGCACACTGTACATGCCCAAACTTCTTTAAAGACCATGGGCAACTTGTGGCACAGAGTACCCATCAACAAAGTGATATCAGGGCTCTGACAGCACATGGCAAACAATCGGTATTTGAACTGGGGAATGAATGAATGAATGAATGAAAGGCCTAAAGAATGGGATGTTTCACATGTCGGGTCTCCTCTATCCCCAAGAACTCTCTGGACCATCCCTTGAAGATGGATTAGCATAGATATTTCCTGAAGCTTAAAAATTATGCCATTGAGAAGGTAAGAGGGTTCAGATGTGTTTTTCTGCTGATATCCCACTTGTTTGGGTTTCTATCTTTGGTTTCTTACCGTTCATATCAGTACTTCACACCTGTCCCTTGCTCAAGAACTGTTCAATTGGGTCCTCTCATCCAAATAAGTCCCTGTATTCCAGGCCAGAATAGAAATACCTGGAAGAAATGTGCCCATTTAATCTGTAGTCAAACTGTTAAGACTCCATTCATCAGGTGCTTATTTTAATAAATGGTTTCCATTCAGCTCATGGAAGGGCTAGGTCTTGAGTCTAACACTATTAAAAATTCATGTAACATTTTATTTATTTATATTTATTTA
>NW_008337322.1:4718805-4764876 GCF_000622305.1 Nannospalax galili | reverse complement strand
TTTATTTGTGTGTGTGTGTGTGTGTGTGTACCATGGCGTATGTGTAGAGGTCAGAGGACAACTTGTACTTTCGGGAGTTGGTTTACTCCCTGTCATGTGAGTCTCTGGGACTGAACTCAGATCATCAGCCTTGGTGGCAGACACTTTTACCTGATGAGCCATCTTGCAGGCCTGCTTTCAT
This sequence comes from Nannospalax galili, assembly GCF_000622305.1. Taxonomy (NCBI): domain Eukaryota; kingdom Metazoa; phylum Chordata; class Mammalia; order Rodentia; family Spalacidae; genus Nannospalax; species Nannospalax galili. The sequence continues at coordinate 4,764,695 of NW_008337322.1, read as the reverse complement.
TTTTAGCATTAGAGGTCAGAATCTGAATCTGAGAAGAAACAACAGTATATTTTCAACCTTCTTTATCACGGCTTGCATAGGCCTTTTCTGACAGCACAGAGTGTTTTGGATTTACATAGCTTATTTAATTGAATAGGTATGCAGTAGAAAAATGCTAGATAAATCAAAATTATCCAGGAGACTGGACAATTTTTATTACGTCTTTGCAACAATTAGATGCTTCAGAGAATTCGTTCTTTAGTATTTTGGTGACTGTTGTGACTTTCTCTGTTGTGGCTTATGTGAAATAGTAATCTAGAACCAAGGAACTGCCTAGTCTGGTACCGCCTGGATCACAGCTTACCGTGGTCAGTGATGGACTGCCTTCCATATTCTCGGCCCCCAAAGAGCTGACAGTGCCAGGGGAGATATTCTCTGGTTCAAGGCTAAAAGTAAACATGTAAATGCACCTTGTTTTCAGAGAATTAGCTTCTCCTCAGGAGACTGACTTGCACCTCCTGCAGAAGGCAGCATGTGGATCAAGAGTCAAAGAACAGACAGATGATTTTACAAGCCAGGATTGTGCCTGATACCTAAGAGTTTCTGCAGATGCTGTTGGCAACCCAAGAGAAGACAGTAGTGTTCCAGGCAGACAGAAAGAGTGAGACAGGAAAGCAGGAGGGACAAGCTCATTGGGGATTCAGTGAGTCATGTTCTGGGAGTTCAGCACAAGCCTGAGATGTCTGAGGCAGTATCTGAGAAAAGATCTGGTTGGCTAGTTGTTGGCTGAGTATAAATGTCCTTGAATTGAGCTGGGGATTTTAGACTTCAGTCAGAAGGTGATGGGTGTCCCTGAATGTTTTGGAGCAAAGATCTGAAGTTGGTGGGAGGCTGTGAAGTATGGTAAGGACTGGAAACAGAGCAAGCCTTGTGGGGCCACTACAGATGATGAATTGGTGGGTAGCAGAGTCATGAGCAGCTGTGGGTTGCAAGAGACTTTGTGAGGATAGAATGTGCAACTCTGGGGCCCTTCACATGGCTTGCCCTCTGCTTCTCTAGCCCTCTTCTGTCACGCTGTATTCCAGGACACCAGCCCCTTCAGTAGTCTGGCACCTGCACCTCCCCTGTAGGAAGGATACTCACTCAGAGGCAGGATTGACTTGAGGCAGGAATCTGTGGATGAATTTATTGAGATTCTTATTTATTTACAAGTTGCTATTTGATGTCTTCCTACTGTCCAAGAGGGTTTGAGGTGCAGAATATGAATGCCTGTAAACATATTTTCCTACTCAGTGGGCCTGCAGTTTCACGGGAGTTGAGGGGAAGGCTGTAGATAGATGACCTGGATCTGAACCTTACTCTGTCACCTGCAGATTACATGACATAAGTAGGTTTCTGGCCTTCTCTGAGCCTCAGAGGTCATACACATGGATCTGGGACGAACGGAACTCACAGTTTTGTTGTGTGGATTCAATGTGCTCACTCCTACTGAATGCCGAGCATAGCACCTGGTACTGGAGGCACCCAAACAGATGGTAGAATCAGGGAGATTCTTCAGCTCATCCTTATTAGTACTTCCTCAGACATTGGTGGTTGGGGTGGGAAGCCTCTTTGTGTGGGACTCTTAACTTTCCTAAACCCTCACTAGCTCAGCCTGAGTGTGACCACCCCACCTCACTGGTGTGATGAAATGACACCTCTGTTTCTCCTGAGGTACCCTCTAGTCTGGTCCTAATATTCTTCCACATCAAATCCTGACAATCTTATAAACTGATTTGGGGTTACCAGTGGGTGATGCAAGTACATTTTCATTTGGGACAAATTCATTAGCTTTACCCTCTAAAGACCTGGAAGACAAACTAAGACCTGACCCCTGTCTGTAGAGAATTCCTCTGGGACAGGAGAGATGGCATCCCTTATCCTGAAGCTCTGGAACAGTGAGGCAAATCAAGAGGGGTGGATGCAGTGGTGTGGAGCAGCCCAGGCCAGGCATGTGCCCACAGGGAGCAGCAGGCCCTGCCTAACCGCTGTCCTGTCAACCTTAGCTAAGAGCAGGGGACACCCTGAAATGATGAAGCCAGAAAAACCCTTTGACATGGAATACCTTTTTTCAGAGAAAGAAAGAAATACAATTAAATATTGAATGCAACCGTCAGAACGTGTGAATGTTGGAGCATCCCTGTAGAAAGGAAGCTGAAGTGTTGAGGGACATCAGTCAGGAGATTTGTAGCTCCAGAGCCCAGCACTGAAAGAATTAGTCATAAATAAGGCAGAACTTAGGCTGAGGTATCCAGGGGACTTACTTAGAAGTTTAAAACCAGGACAAGGCTTAATTTGGGGAGCTGCTGTGTATTCTTAAATACCATGTTGTATTCTGATGGAGTTTGTGTTCTCCAGCTGAGAAGTAAAAGGTGCCCATATGCCCCAGAGCCTAGGACTGGAAGGGGCCGGCCTGCACCTTGCTCAAGGGCCCCCTTTTGGAATCAAGTCTCTTTGGTGTCGGATTAACGATGTCCTGGGAAAATGGAAGTTGAGCCTCAGTTCTGTTCCTTCATGACACTCAACTGGATTCTTTTTTGCACATGCACACGTATATGTATTTGTGTGTGATATGTATGCTTGTATGTGTTAGCATGTGTGTGGAGGTACACATGTGTACATCTGTGTGGAAACTAGAGGCTGGCATCAGATGACTCCCCCAATTGTTCTTTATTTATATTGAGGCAGGGTCTCTCACTCAGATCCACAGCTCTCTGATTTGACTGGTCTAGAGGATCCCTTGTCTACACCTCCCAAGCACTGGGATTGCAGGAGGGTTTCCACACCTGCCCATCATCTATGTGAGTGCTGGGGATCCCAACTCAGGTCTTCAGGCTTGTACAACAAACATGTTATCTACTAAGCTAGCTACTCAGCCCTTAACTGGAATACTTAAAGTAAGAATTTGTGCTTTGGAAACTTGATATTTTTTTCTGGTTTGACTGATCAACTAATTGAGTGCTTTTGTCTGCAGATAGACTTAAATATGAATTATCTGGCAACATTTAAAAAGTGAGATACTTTGGCAGGTCTGAAAGGTTAGATCAGGAGTTGTGGGCTGAGCGGAGGGTACCACATAGTCTGTAGCCACAGTCCGCAGCCTTCTTAGTTTAGGCCACCTGCCTGGGCCTCTGTGCCTTCGGATTTACAGTCCAGAGGTGGTCACCTGTTCCATGGGCCTCCGGCTCTTACACTTACAGGCTTGTGGTGTGATGTGCCCCTCAAGCCACTGTCTTTACCAGGTTTTGGAAACCCAATAGTCATGTCCCACCTGTTTTGAGCCCCCACAGTTTCCACTGTATTTCCAAGCATGCCTGTGCCAAAAGCTAATGAACTTGGGCAGCTGAGGACTGGGCTGTATCCTTGGATGGAATTAGGGAGGTATTAAGTGTTCAACAGAAAGAGGTGTCAGCTATCAAATGTGGCTTAGATGGTGGTGCTGGGGTTGTGCAGACTAGTCCCGGCCCAAAAGCTTACAGGAAACTATGGTAAGCTTAAAAGAATGGTCCATATTTGAAATTCTGTTTGGGTGTTCAGATATAAATTCTCTAGAAATTTTGCCTGTATAGGGAAAAAACAGATTGTTGTGATCTTTTTCTTCCCCCAAAGCCATCAGAAACTCAGGAGAGATGGAAATACCCACTATCCTATTTTTAGCACATGCCTTTCAATAATATTGTTACTTAAAACATTTATGAATATAAACACTTATTAATTATAAATTGTTGTTAATATATGCATAGAGATGTGAAAGCTTCCAGTAGAGAATGAACAGAGCTTTGTTTAACAGGCCCCATCTTTTCCAGAACCTACCTCTATTTTAGATACACAGGAAACTAGACCAGGAGATCTGCTAGGGTCTGATCTCCGAGGCTCTGTGGAAATGCATCTTTGTATTTCTCATCTCGTCAAATGGTTAAACAATTCTGTAGGACTCTGTCTGTTCATTGGTTATGCTGTCTCTGGCTGTGCTCTAACTAACATCGTACTAAGAATTGCATTTTTCTCTCTCCTGACTTAGATTTAAATCTTGCAATCACTGCTGGGAAGTGAGCTGTATCATCTTGAGAAATCAGACCACAGAGACGGGCCTGCAGCTGGCAGGCTGGGTCATCTTTAATCGCTTAACCCTTCCTATCAAAGGATGGCTGGGAGCAGCAGATTCCTTCTCTAGAATTTGCCATGGTGAATTTTCTCAAAGAGAATCTGAGAGTTAAAATGAAATAGAGTGTGTACAGCAAACCTTGCTTTATAAATTGACTTGGTGCCTATACACTTGGCTGATTTTATGTGCATCTCCATGTAACTCTTTCCCTGTGGGCTGGTGTTCATGTTTGAGTGCATATGGGACTGTGATATGTAGGCACATGGGTTTTTGTGTGAGCATATGCAGTGCCTTTCTGTGCATGTGTTACTGTGTGTGAATATGTTGTGTGTCTATAGGAATTCTTCATGTGTCATAAAATAAGATCAAGGTTATTCAAGACTGCCATAGTAACTTGTTTGAATGAATGGCTGAGACGACTCCGCCATTGTTATATCTGGGTACTATCACCATCTTAATCATTTCCTTGACTTCACAATGCCCTTTTCTTTAGTCAATGGTATATTACCAAATGGAACTCAAAGACCAAACATGCAATTATGAATTGAAATTGATGCCTGCAGTTTTTAAAAAAATTTATTTTACTTTAAAAATTATATCTACATGTATGTGTCTGTGTGTGGGTATGTGCATGTATGAGTGCAGGTGTCCAAGGAGTCCACTAGAAAGCATCAGATATTCTGGAACTTGAGTTCTAGGTGACTGTGAGCTGACCAATGTGGGAACTGAACTTGGGTCCTATGGAAGACCAGCAAGTGTTTTTAACAGCAGATCAATTTTCCAGTCCCATCTTCTAAAGTTTTTAGGAGCCCTGACCAACCACAATGTCATTGTGCTTGACCTAGGTGGATGCTAGCATGGCCTAGCTACCCAAGCCAACAGCCACCAACTGCTAGATGTGAAAGAGGCTATCTTAGACCAAACAGCCCCCATCCCACTTGAGGGCTATGCAGCCATATTTAGGAGATCCAGGACAAAATAACACCCTGCTGAGCTTTGCCCAAATTTCCAACGTGTGTCATTATGCATTAGTAGTAAGTGATTGGTATTTCAGATCAATCAATATTGGGGCAGCCTGGTACACAAACAGAGCTAACTAACTGATAAGGTTGGTAATGGGCGAAAGATCTCTCCATCAAAGGAAAGAGTGTCTATGAGAATCTGTGAGTATGAATTATGGGAAGACATGTAATTTCCTGTTAAAAACTTTATAATCCTGGTTGTGCTTTATGACCTAAAACACAAAATGGCTCTATTTGAGGACCCACCATCCATACTCACACGGAACTGGCACATTTATGATCCAAGTATGGACACAGGTCATCATCAGAACCTGTGTGCTCTAGCAGTGCTTGACTGAGGTCTTCAGAAGGAGCTGTTTTAATCCACTTTCTGCTGCTGAGAACACACTACCAAGGACAGGATGACTTACAGTGAAAGGTTGACTTTGGCTCATGGTCCTAGTCAAGGTTGAGAGCATATAGTAAAGGCCTCTTGACTTACAGAATCTCAAGATGGCACAGGACATCACATGGCAAGAGACAGGAATCTTGTGCAACCTCCCCCCCCCGATGCATCACTGCTGACACTCACTCTCTCTTCTTCAGTTGTGATGACTGCTTAATTCTCATCACCCTCTGAAGGCCTCACCTCTAAACATCATAGCTGGATTTAGTTCCTTTAAAGGTGTTTTAAGATTTATATGCATGTGTTGTATGTACAAGTATGTGTTACTATGTGAATGCACATGTCTGTGCAAGTACATGTACAGAGGTAGATGTTAGGTGCCTTCCTCTATCACTCTCCTCCTTGTTTTTTGGGACACATTTGGTCACTGATTCTGGAGCTCAAGTACCAGGGATACAGGTGGGTAGTGCCATGTCAAGCTATTTACATGGGTCTTAGGGATCCACACTGAGGTCTTCATCTTTGCCTGGCAAGCACTTTACAGAATGACCCATCTCTGCAGACCCTGGATTAAGTTCTCATCCTCTTAATACCTCATGATTCTGTCACAATGACGAGTAAAGCAATGAATCCATCTATGTATTTCTGGAATCTCAGAGGAGACAAACCCCAGCGAAAGGCAGAGATGAGCAAACCCAGAGAGGTTTGCTGTTGCTGTAGCCGAATCTACTATAGCCGTCACGGCTTGGTTTCTGGAAGTGATGAGCTTCATTCTCCCTGTCTCCCAGCCTGGCTCTATGGGGTGGGCATCTCTTTAGCATTGATTACCCCAGAGTTCACCTCAGGCATCTTGACTCCTTAAGAACAGTGCCTATAAAATGAGGGTCCGTGAGAAATCAGATTCTCTTCCCTGCCCGAGGCCTGCCTTTCGGGAGTCAGCTACCTCTTTGGATAATTGGCTCCAGGGATGATTGTCCCTCTCCAGGGAGATTGCACGCATTTCCAGGGACAAGACCTTTGCCTTGCAGACTACAATATGACGTCAAGATGAAATGATCAGTCCATTCCACATGCTGTCTTTACTGTGCAGATTGGGTAGGAAGACTCTGAGAGTGTCTATGCCTATGTAAATGCAAGCACATTGAGTTAGAAGTGAGAGCATGTGGCTATTGTGGTTCTGGCTCGCTTCCATCTCATGAGAAATTTCTACTTGGTGAGACTGAGGGAATTTGGGGTAGAATCAGTCTGCCAGATATCAGCACTTTGAGTGTGAAAAATAGTTTATTTCTGGGTCCTCTCTCAGAATATAGTATACTCAAGGATACCTTTGCTATTGGTGAATTTTTTTTAGCAGAAAGTAAAGAGCAGGGGACTGGTATATGTGTAGATTCCACGGAGTTCTAGCATTGAAGCTCTTACAGATCTGGGCCTGCCCACCTTTCTTAGATGCGAGTACATCTCACACACTGCTCAAAAGCCTGTGCTAGGTCAGTTGTGTCAAAGGCTAAATATGGCTTACCATTTGAGTAGATTGAAGGACATTATGTGTGAGAGACCAATGACAGAGGTGTATTAGTGACTTTCCTCATCTCAGTGACAGAGGAAGGAGGAAGGTTTTGTTTTGGTTTGTGATGTGAAGGGATGAAGATATAGTCTACCACAGCTAGGAAGGCGATGTGGTGTGATGGAGGGAGCTTGCTCACATCTCTGTGACTGACCATGACGCAGAGCAACTGGGTTGGGGAGGTGGGGATTTTAAACCATCAGCTCTACCCTTACAGCCCTAGGATGCTACACCCACCAGTTAAGCTCTGTGTCCAAAAGGATCCAACCTAGAGCCTCCAGTTTGGGGGGCAGGTGCTCAAATACATGAGTCTGTGGGGCTCACTACACATTCAAACCATAAGAGGAAAGAATGGGCTCAATGATATGATTACTAACTTAAAGGAAAGTGGTTTTATGAGGTGTTAGATATTGTTAAGTCATGCAGGGAGCCCCCATCCACAAGCTCATGCTATTGGAGTTGTTCTGTTTTCCAGATGAGGGAAGTAAAATCATTAGCTGGGATGTAGAAGTGCCACGCTCTCACTGCTGCCAAGGGTCAGGACTAACGTGAAGCCAGCAGCCCTGCCTGATGGTAAAGATTGTTTTTGTTTTTATTTGAATCTGCTATGAAGTATTTTAACTGCACAGAGCTTTGGAAAGCAGCATACAGGCTCCTGTGAGCTCAGCATCCCACTTTGTTAGATACAAGTGTTCCTTCACAGTTTTAGTAACTTGTATCTTGCTTTCCAGTTACTTTTCTTTCCAACTCCCAGGAGCTTCCTCCATCCTAGGAGTCACAGCTATCTGGAACTTGGTATTTGTGAATGGAATGAGGGGTCAACCTCCAGGTCTTCTGAAACGTGTACCCTGCCATACTCCACTTCCTAGCTGTGAACTCAACACTAACCAAACATACCTGGGAAGAGGAAATTTCAGTTGAGGAATTGCCTGTCAGACTGGCCCGTGGCCATGTGTGTGAGGCCTTTTCTTAATTGCCAATGGGCCTGGGCTGTATGAGAACGGTAAGCTGAGTGAGCTGGGAGGAGCAGTAAGCTGCGTTCCGCCATGGTCTCTGCTTCAGTTTGTGTCTCTAAATTCTTGCCTTGACCCTGCCTCAGCGTCTCTCAATGATGGACTGTAACCAGGAGGCCAAATAGGTGCCCCCTCCTGCCCCCAGGCTGGTCTTGGTTAGTGATATCATTACTTGCAAGGGTATCAGGTACAAATGCTTTCTGTGTGACTACTGAGAAAGTCATATGGTAACTATACATACATACATATTATATACACATATATTATCTTTATATTAGCACACCCTTGCATTTCTTTGATCCATTTGGTCACTCTTAAAAATATAGGCTCCTGGCCAGGCGTAGTGGTGCATGCCTTTAATCCCAGCACCCGGGAAGCAGAGGCAGGCAGATCTCTATGAGTTCAAGGCCAGCCTGGTCTACATAGTGAGTTCCAGGCCAGCTAGGCCTACAGGGAGATCCTGTCTCAAAAAGACCAAAAAAAAAAAAAAAAAAAACCCAAACCAAACCAAACCAAACCAAACCAAACCAAACCGAAACAACAACAAAAAAATAGCCTCCTGAAATTTATTTGTTTTTATTTACCTATTTATTTTTTTGAGACCGAATCTTATGTAGCCCAGGCTGGCCTTGAACAAACGATATTGCTGACGATCATCTTCACCTTCTGATTTTCCTGCTTCCACCTTGGAAGTGCTGGGATTACAGGCCTGCACCACGATTCCTAGTTGATGCCGTGCTGAGCATTGATCCAGGGCTTCATGCATGGTACTGTGAGCTGCTACCAAGTGAACTACATCTTCAGCCCATTGCTTCTATCTAGTTTAGGATTTTTATACCTGTGTTCATCAGAATGGTTATAATCTTGTTGCTTGTACTGTGATTGCCATATTTGGCCATCAGTAAAATGAGACGGGAACTTTCTCTCATTTTTCCTTTCTTTCAAATACTCTGAATAAGATGTGAACGATCCTTACAGATTCATTAAGTATCAAGGACTGATTGCATGTTTTCTTTTTTCTTTTTTTTTGCCAAGTGGGCAGTCGGGATGTTGGTAACTGACTCCACCTCTGTAACAGCTATTAATTCAATTAGACTTTCTATTTTGTTTGAGCCAAGTTTGGCAGCATATTCTTCTGGGAAGCTTTCTATTTCATGTGAATTTGGGGGTTGCTTCTAGTTGGGAATATTTGGAACACTTGCTCTGTTCTCACATGCGATGAGACTCTGGTCTTTTGACCTTACTTCCTAGGCACCGGTCTATGTCTCTATCCTCTCGTTTTTCTACCACAACTCTTGCTCCAGACACAGGCTGCTGTTTTCTGTGGCTTCATTTTGCTGTGATGCAGCTCTACCCCAGTCCTGGTTCACACTGTGGCTGGTTTTCTGCCTCACACAGGGCTCCTTGGACTCTATCAATTAGCACAAGCCGATTTCTAGGACTACAGAGTTTCTAACCTTGGAGCCCAGAAAACCCTGCATCTACTCAGCCGCTGGATTTTCTGTTCTTTTTATGGTTCACAGAAATTTGAGATTGCTGTTGTTTTCCCTTAAATGTTTTATGGTTTTTTTTGTGTGTGTGTGTGTGTGTGTGTGTGTGTGCAAGTGTGTTTGTGTGTGTGGGTACGTGTGGAGGCCCGAGGTCAACTTTGGGTGTAATGCCTCAGGCACTGTCCACCTTGGCTTTTGAGATGGGGTCTCTCATTGGCCTGAAATTTACTAAGTAGGCAAGGCTGGACAGCCAGAGAGCTCCAGAGATTTGCCTATTTCTGCCTCCCCAGTGCTGGGATTATAAGTGTGTGCCACCATGCCTGGCTTTTCAAAACTGTGGGTGCTGTGGGATCAAACTCGGGTCCTCAGACTGGCAAGTTAACATTTTCCTTACAGAGAGATTTCCTAGACCTTCCTTAAACATTCTTAGAAGAGAAGGATAGAATGAAGATCCTGTTTTTTAAAAGTCACTAGACTATATGACTTTTTTAATGAATCATGCTTGTAGGTCACAGCTAACCATCCAGGTAGGAAACTAATGTCCTGTTCAGCGTCTTGGTCCCTGGATGATACCAGCGAAGCCATTTTTGCTGAGATTACCCTTCTGTCTAGAACCTAAATAGGAGAGGAAGTCAGACAGTCAGTCTGTGAGGGTCTTGGCCCTCTCCTTGCTCCTCGGATTGCCCACTTTAGAGATGAGAAAAGGGAGGTTTAGAAAGACAAAATTACTGATGTAACGTCTCTCTAGCTGATGGGAGACATGGGGCCAGAACACCGGGTGTTCTTTCAAATCCGATTATTTCCCCACTGGTCAGTTGCTCTTGGCTTAGGTTAGGGCTAGTAACACATGGGGGATGCTTTGTGGCCTCCAGGTGCATCTGAAACACGGCAGGGTTGAGGCCACCATGTGCAGGACATTCTGTCTCTTGCAGGACCTTGGATCTATGCTTTTCCTGTCAAGGGGAGTCTTCATCCGGCAAGTGAGGCTGTGGCTTGAGTCCACACTGCTTTCTCCATCATCCTCTTCCTCCTCTAGCCTTACCCCCAGTCTTTGTGTGCGTGTGTGTGACTTATATGTGTGCATATGTATGTGTGCATGTGTGTGCAGGCCAAAGCTCAACGTCTGGGATCTGGTGTCGTCTTATTTTTTTGAGACAGAGTCTCTCACTGAATTTGGAGCCCTCTGATTGGCTAGAGTCTCTGGCCAACAACCAGGGCTCTTCCTGTCTCTGCCATCCTGGTACTGGGATTACCTACTTTTACATGGGTGCTGGTGATCCAAACTCAGTTCCTCACACATGTGCAGTAAGTGTTTTACCAAAGGATTCATCTCTCCAGTCCACCTGGTCTGTTTGATATTTATAACTTTAAGTACAGGATGTCTGTTTCAGCGTATATGGATCATCACTGTAACCATAAGATAGCTTTTAATAGCCCACTTGAGAGCAACTCGCATTATTTTTCTTGTGTTTGGATGAAACAGACATATATGCACATGCCCCAAAGGGCCTGAATGCTTTACTATTCCATAGCACGATCAGGGCTTAGAACTGGGTTGAGCTTTGCTCCGTGACACCCTCTTGTCAGTCAGAGGGTGGCTCTGCCCTTCTACAGGTGCTTATGATGTCATAAGCCGAAGGGCCCAGACACTGCAACAGCTCGTCTGCCCTGCTTTGCAGCTTCTCTGGCTCTTCACTTGTTTCTCTAAGGAGAGCTAGTAGTTTTCAATCCTTGTGCTCATCATCTGTTTAAAACACAGTTTTACGACATGCGTGCATTCCTAATGTTACGTTGCTTGGTTAGCTATCTTTAATTCTTTAGAACAGAAAACCACGCAGCTTCTAATCTTCTGGAATGGACTTTTTTCAGTCACACTGTACTGCCAAGAGTCAGCCATGCTGTTGCGTGTTGCTGTGCTTCATTAGTTTTAAATGTCTCACAATATCTCACTGTGGAGTGCACTAGGATTTCCTTCCTCACTTGGAGTATTTCCAGACTCTCACTCCCAAGAACAGTATTATGCTGGGCCCTTCCTAGCTCCCTTCCTGGTGCAGGCGTGTGGGAGTTTTTCTCGAGCTTGTGTCTAGAAGTGGAATGTGCAGTTGTAGGATATGTGACTGTTTAAAAGATAATGGCAAGTTCTTTCCTAATGAGGCTTCACCCATTTCTTATCCTGTGGGCACTTCTGCATGTCTCTGTGTGGCCCCTAACTCTTCATGATGTCGCCTTTCATAATTCCGCTGATTGAATGACTGTCAAAGGCCACTCATGTTTCCTGACACTTCCTCAGGAGCTTACTGGGTCTCCCGTGGAATGAGTGCTCAGGCTTTCTCTCTCTATCGCTTTGTGGGCTCATTTTTATGGATTTATGGCTGTTCTTTGCATACTTTTAAATTTCTGTCCTTTTCCTTTTGGGTATATTATTGAAAATGCTATTACAAGACCTCAAGTTTTGTGTTATTCTTCATTTTGGAATATTTTCCTAAGCATAATGAGATATCTTGGAGGTGGAAGCCCAAATATAAATGCAAAATTTATGTTTCATACATACCTCATATGTGTAGTTTGAAGATAATATTGTATTTTAAGTTATTTGTTAAACTTTATTTTTAATATTGTTTGTCTGTATATGTTTGTGTGTGGGTATGTGCTTGTGAATGCAGTTGCTCATGGAGGCCAGAAGAGGACGTTAGATCCTCTGGAGCTGGCATTACAGGCAATCATGAGCTCCCAGACACAGGGGCTGGGAATGGAACTTAATTTCTCTGGAAGAGCAGTGCATGCTTTTAAAACCAGGCATCTCTCCAGTCTCTGTATTACATTTTAAGCAACTTTGTGCATGCAACAAAGATTTGTGATGTGGACTTTCAATTTGGGGTTTTATATCAGTACTCAAAAACTTCCAGATTTTAGAGTATTTAAAGTTTAGATTTGTGGCTGAAGGTTGTCTAGCCTGTATACACTCTAAACACATAGTTCTGATTTGCCATTCACATTTTTCCTGTAGCATAGTCACAGATTGACACCTTCTTATGCTTTTTTCCACATGTCTTTTCACCAACTATTTCCGAAAGAAAATGGATGGACATTAGTCTTGGGTCAAATTCCCAATGTAATTGCAATTTGATTCCTGTGATCTAAAATAATTACATGTTCAACATGTATGAGGGTTGTAACAGCATGTGGATGTCCTTAAGGTCTTTCTTTATTTTAATAGCAACTTTGAAATTTTGTGACTTGACAATAGAAGAATATTTCTGGGTAGAAGGGCCACTGTCCCTAAACTCACACCTATCTGCACCTGACACTCCACGTGCCACGGAAGTACGTTCAGGACTCTGACACCTTACAGAACTCTTCTGAAGTACAAGTCCCCAGGAAGCCATCATTTTTCCCTGAGTAGTGAAACTCTCTTTTCCCGCTAGTTAGAGATGGGTTCTGTGGTCATTCACTGAGTGCTGCTTTGTGACCAGAGTTTCACCACTTGACGGATCCATCACGGAGCGGCACTTTACAGTGAGAGCACATCCGATTGCCTCTATTATTCTCATGATCGAAAGGCGGGGCTACAGTGAAATATTTGCTCGGCATCTGCATATCTGTTATCCGAAGGGCCCTTTAACCTAAATGGTGTGCTTTCTGTAATGTCTTTGGTTAATGAATGGGTCTGTGAGGGCCTCAGAGCAGTGCAATGTGGGAAGAGTGCTATAATTTCTTTTTAACATGCAGGAATTCTGAATACGAGAAAATGCATGCCAAATTTTATTGCTTCTAAATCTGAATAATTGTATTTCTGGGCTGTGCATCTGGGTAGATAATAAAGCCACAAAACAATTTAATGAAACATATAAAAAATAAAATGACATTACTAAATATTATAATATGAAGAAACTATTTTTTGCATATTGTCACCTAATCTTTCAACCATATAGCAACAAATAATGCAGCCATAATTGAAAGTTTTATTATCCATCTGAGTAAATTGAGCTCAAATTTACCTTGTTCTCGTTAGTTGGTGGGCAAGCCTGTTGGGGTTACTGATGGGATTTCATTTTTGTAGTGGATAATTTTTCCTCCTTTTCTATGGGAATCTAAAATGGTCAATAAATAGCCTTGCTGCTTAATCGGTTCTGAACCCAGCTCTTCAGAAGGCCGCTCCTCGGGCCCTGTGACCTGTGTTGGCAGGCAGCCATTGTTTTAGAGCCTGGCTGCACACACCACAGTCTTTCCTGGTCCTAAAACCCCACAGACCCAGTATCTTTACTCCTTGGTCTGCCGCGTTTTCTGAGTCTCCTCCTGACTCCAGAGAGGGATGCCCTGCTCACTGTGAAGGGAATTCAGTTCCATTTTTGGGAATATGTTGAACGATACTGGCCTACTGAAAATTTCTCTTCTGTGTAAAAGGTCCTCAAACTTCCTCTATGGCCTGGGGTGAGGTGGAGGCTGCAGTGTAGGAGGAAACTCACTGATTCTCATCTGGAGGCATGTGGCATATCCTCACTCCTAGAACAGGGAGGTGCCCACACATTCTTAAGTTAGGCTGTAAGGCATGGTGAATGCCAAGCCCTAGGAGAAGATGGCATATTTTTCTGCAGTATCAGGATGGTGGTAAGAGCATCTCTATTGCTTTCACTTAGCAATGTTAAATTATGCTCATTACAAAGCACTCAGCCTTTTCTTGGCACCTTGGCTGGAGGAATCAGTTCACCTTGCCATTTCCCTGCTTGAGATTCCCCAGCTGTGGGTCACCCAGCTTTATAACTGAGGATGCCTTTTGCACAGGCAGACTCAGGACAGCCCCAGCAAGAGTGCTCAGACTTCAGCATCACATCCTTCCCTGGGATCTGCAGGCACCAGGATAATGAGTTAGCAGAGGGGCTTTGTATTGGTCAAGTGGTCCTTCTGGAACTGCTTTCTCCCTTGGCCAACATAGCTCTGAAACAGAGCTCAAATTCTCTTTTAAGAGAGCATTGTTTCTGGTACCTTGCTGTTTTCACGCCATTTGGCTCTAGTTCGGTCTACTCTACTCTCGTCCAAAAGGTGTGTGTCAATACCTTCATGTTTTAAGAAGAGCTGGGCATCTCCATGTGCCCTTTTTTCTTGTCCAAATGCACACAGGACCTTACTCTCACTCTCTGCTTCCAAATACAAAAGGGTAGGTGAGGGGAGACCCAGTTCGCTACTGATGACAACCATTGACCAGACTATTGTCTCTGTACACTCTGGCTTGCCCAGAGCAAATTTCCTATCGCAGATTTCTATGAGTGTATGTCCTTCAGCTTACTGAAGACCTCAGACTTCTAAGGCAGCCAGTCCCCTCTAAACAGGTGCTCCAGTAGGATTAAGAAAACCTTACCACCACCAAGTCTCACTGCCCATCAACAGTGATGTTCTGATGGTGCTTTGGAGAAGTTACCTGTCTTCCCACGGAACTCGTAAGGAATGTGATGCTGTGTGCCAAATCTTTTTGTTCCTTCCCAGGTCTGTGGAGGGAGATGAAGGTAGTGGGAGCAGGGAGGAGCGAGCCTATACTTGCTGCTATTATTTCAGTAGTTCACAGTACAATATCCAAAACGTTGGGCCGAACCAATACTTCATTAACTTTTGGCTCCTTTTAGAGATCACATGCTCCCCACTCCCTGAGTCAAGGAATGTTTAC
This sequence comes from Nannospalax galili, assembly GCF_000622305.1. NCBI lineage: Eukaryota > Metazoa > Chordata > Mammalia > Rodentia > Spalacidae > Nannospalax > Nannospalax galili. The sequence goes on along the minus strand of NW_008337322.1, from coordinate 4,749,439 downwards.
CCTTTGGTCCTCCCTTCCCTGGTTAATACATGAAGAGGAGGCACTGAAGGGATTATGCTAAGAAGTGTGGAGCAGCTGATCACATTGGAAGATGCTGAGCTCAGAGCCTTGCTGTCCCTCTGGCCAGTGGCAGGATGTTTGCAGGATTTCAGCTCTTATGTAGTCTCCATCAGGGTGTGCAGAAACAGGGCAGCTAAGGGGACTTGACTTTAGTGATTGTATTGGTTACTTTCTCTTAGTTGTGACAAAATACTTGATTAGAAGCAACTTAAGGAAGGAAAGGTTTATTTTGGCTCACAGTTTAAGAAGAGACAGTCCATCCTGATGAGGAAGGCAGGGCTGCAGAAGTGTGGAGCAGCGCTGATCTCATTGCCTCTGCAGTTAGCAGGCAGAGGACAGACAGGAATAAAGCAGAGCTCTCTACCACAAGGTCCATCTCCAGTGACCCACTTCTTCCAGTGTGGCTCCACTTCTAAAGGTTCTATGACCTTCCCAAGGAGTGGTACTACATGGGGACCAAGTGTTCAAGTATGAGAAACTCTGACGGACACTGACATTCAAACCACAGCAGGAAAGAGAGACTGGCTGAGAACATGCTGTCTGATTGGCTCCTAGGTGCAGAACTGCAGATCGTGGATGGTTTTTTGTTTGTTTGTTTTGCTTTGAGACAGAGTCTCACTATGTAGCCTTGGCTAGCCTGGAACGCATTAGGTAGACCAGGCTGGCCTCAGACTCACAGATACCTACCTGCCTCTGCCTCCTGGGATGAAAGGAGTGTGCCACCATATTTAGTTTTTATCTGATTGCCATGTCCATCACTCTGCAGACTCTGAGGAGGAGAGGAGGAGGCGCATAGTGGCAGTGGTGTAATGCCTCACATTGCACCAGAGAAGAAAATGCCCTGGTGTCAGAATCTGGAAGTAAAGCTGAACAACAGCATCATTCTTTTAGAAAGAAAAGTTTTCCTCAAAGGCATGACAATTTTTTTTTTAAATTGGGGTAAAATACATGTAACATGAAATTTACAGTATTAGTCATGCTTCAGTGTGTGATTGGGTGGTTTTAGGTATGTTTTTGTTGTGCCCAGCCTCCAGACTCTTCATCTTGAAAAACGGGACCTCGATACCCAGTAAATTATAACTCACCACCCCATCCCAGCGCCTAGCAGCCGTTTCACTCTGTCTCTATACAGGCAGTTTGTCTTTTGTGATTGGCCTACTTCATCTAGCAGAATGTCCTGGGGGGGGCAGGGGGTGTCAGAATTTCTTTCCTTCTAAATATTCCACTGCTCTCCCAGTTATTTATTTATTCATCTGTCAACAGAGCGCTGGGTCGCTTTAGCATTCTTGTTATTGTGAACACTGATCCCGAGAACATGACTGTGCAGATATATTTTGAGACCTATTTTCCACTCTCTTGGGGTTTGTGGTTTGAATACAAAGCATCCTTTGAAGGCCCACATGCTGGAGGCATGAACCACAATGCAATGCTTCGAGGGGCTGCTTTGGTAAGTGGTTGCATCATGAAGGCTGTGACGTAATCAGTGGTTCAGCCTTCAGTGGGCCCATAATTTGATAGCATTGTTGGTATATGGTAGGACCTAGGAAGTCGCCTTGGTTGCAGGAAGGGAACCCTGGAGCCCCCTTCTGCTCTCTCTGCTTCATGACGACTGCTAGGAGGTTAACAGCTGTGTTCCATCACATGCTCTGTCATGCTGTGCAGCCTCACCTCAGGCCAAAGGGATGGGACCAAACAACATGGGCTGACACCTCTGAAACTCTGAACAAAAAATAAAATGTCCCTGCTTTGAGCTCTTTTTCTCAGGCAGGTGTCATAGCTGCGGAGGACTGGTTAACACAGGTATGTCTCCTGTGGTGGTTTGAGGGAGAAGTGTCCCCCATAGGCACAAGTATTTGAACACTTGGTCTCCAGTTGGTGGCCCTGTTGGGGGAGAGTTATGAGGTGCAACTTTGGTGGAGGAAGTGTGGAGGAAGGGCTTTGAGAGTTCACAGCTGTTGGAAATAAAATCCGAGGTCCAAGGACTCTAGCAATACAGCACAAAGAAGGCATGAACAAGGCAAAAGGAACTTGTCAAGGCAGCTTGTGTTGCCTCACTAGGGTGAGTAAGCGCCATAGCAGGAGGCTTGGTAAGTTTTTATCCTAACGCAAGTTTTTCTCCTTTGGCTGGGATCTGACCTCATAGTCTTATATGGTTGGCTAGTTTAAAAAGAACTGGCATGAAGGAAATGAGGGAAGGGGGACAAATGGGCTAGCCATTCTGGGCCATCAAGTTCCAGGAATGCTGCAGGGCTTTGGCAGAAACAGAGGCTTTATGAGGTGGCAGAGATTAAAAGGTTTGAATTCCTTAAAGTAAAAAAAAAAATTTTATAAGGTGGTGGGGGGATTACAAAATAGTGTTGCAGAGACTGTATTCCTGTGATCCTTCCTTTGATAGGAAGTATTTGAATTGTTTGTAATTCCCTCACGTCTTGCCCCACCTCTAGTTTGCTGCCTCAGCTATGTGGAAGGACTCTTATCCCACTGGAACCATAAGCCAACATAACCTTTTTCCTCCCCAAGTTATTTTGGTCAGTGTTTTATCACAGCTACAGCAACCAAGCTAGGGCATCTCCCAAATCCCCAGTGTGATCACTGGATCATAGAGTAATCCTATTTCTGTTTTTCTGAGGACATGCCAGACGGTTTCCTATGGCTGCTGTACCACCAGCTGGTCTCTCCAACATGCACAGGGGTTCCAATTTCTCTATTTTCTCCCAAAGCATTTTCTTTCCATCTATGGTGATTCAACTCAAGCCTTCACACATGCTAAACATGCACCCATTATTGAATTACAGCCAGTGCCTTCTTTGTTTTGAGAGTTGCCCAGGATAGCCTTGAATTTATGATCCTCCTACCCCAGCTTTCTGTATAGGTGAGATTGCAGGTCTGTGTCACTAGGCCATTTTTTTTTCTATTTTTGAGAATGGCTAACCTTGTAGGTATGTGATAATATATTATTGTGACGTTGATTTGCATTTTTCTTTTTTTTAAAGAAAATATTTTATTATTTTTACATGTATGTGTGTATTGCCTGCATGTAGGTAAGTGCACCCATGTCGTGCAATACCCGCAGAGGACAGAAGAAGCTGTCAGATCACCTGGAGCTGGAGTTACGGACAGTTGTTAGCTGCCATGTGGGTGCTGAGATTCGAACCTGGGTCTTCTGCAAGAACAGCCAGTGTTTTTAACCGCTGAACCGTCTCTCCAGCCCTGATTTGCATTTTTCTAATGGTTGATGATGGGAATGTTTTTCAAGGCCAGTTTTGTGTAGGTCTTGTTTAGAGAACTATTTAGATCCTTTGTCGATTTTCAATAAAATTTTTTTGAGTAGTAGAGATTCTTCGTATTCTGGATATTAACTCCTTATCAGATATGTTATTTACAAACCTTTCATCACATTCTATGAGCTGCCTGTGTGCTCTAATGTTTGTGTCCTTTGTGCATAGAAAGGTTTAGTTATGGAAAGTCCAATTTGTCTGTTTTAACTTTTGTTTTTGTGCTTTGAGCATCGCATCCAAGAAACTAGGAACAGATCCAATGTCATGAGCCTTTTCCCTGTGTTTTTAATTTTAAAAAGTTTTGGCATACATGAATTTTGGGTGAAATTTTCATATACATATATATGGGCCCATATAGACACATATATATATAGGCTTTCATATATATATACACATATATATATATACACACATTTATGGGCTCAGCTTCACTTTCCCCCACTGTGGATATCCAGTATCTCCAGCACTAGTTGTTGAAAAGACTTTCTTCTTTCCAGTAAATGGTCTTGGCATCCTGGTTCAAAATTATTTGACTGCACATGTGAGTTTATGAGCTCACCACTTATTCCACTGGTCTATGGGCTTTTCTTTCTCCAGTGCCACACAACTCCAGTGGTGTTGGTTACTGTAGCTCTGTGAGTTTTGAAATCAGGAAGTGTAAGGCTTCCAGTCTTCTCGTTTTTTTCCCAAGAATGTTTTGGTTGTTTGGATTTCCTTCTGACTCTATGAAATGAAAATTTCTGTGTCCGTACAAAATTCTGTTTGAGATTTTGATATTGATAGGTGTGGTGGTTTGAATGAAAATGTCCCCCATAGGCTCTAAGTGTTTGGATATTTTGTCCCCAGATGATGGTGCTGTTTTGGGAGGTTTTAGAAGGTGTGGCTATCCTGGAGGAAGCACGTCACTGGGGGTGGGCTTAGAGAGTTTTTAAGCCTTGCCAGATCCCTAGTCACCCTCTTGCTTCCTGTGCCTGTGTAATGATAGCTTCTGCTGCTCCTGCTCCAGCCACCTCCTGCCACCATGCCTCCCTGCCATGACAGACTGTAATTCCCCTGGAACCGTGAGCTCAAATAAACTCTTCCTTCTATAAAGTGCTTGGGTCAGAGTTTCTATCACAGCAACAGAAAAGTGACTAATACAGTAATTGGTACCAAGGGTGGAGTGTTGGCTGTGAAGAACCTGACCATGAGGGGTTTTGGAGGAATGTGGAAGTCTTTGGAAGTTTGGGCTAGAAAAGTGGTTGCTTGCTGTAAGTGGAACTTAACAGGCCATTCTAGTAGGGACCTAGAAGAAAGCAGTGCAGAGAACAACGTAGTTCCAGAGGGAAATAAGGGCTTAAGCCACAAGGGGGATATTTTGGCAGAGTCTGGCTGGAGTCTGCCCTAGACCAAAAAGCTTGGCCGAGGCTAAGTTGAAAAGCAATGGACTAATTTCTCTGGCAGAAGAAATTTCAAGACAGTCTAATGTAGAAATGGTGGTGTGGCTATTAATGGTGAATATTATGCAGATCTACAGTGAAAGAGAGCCAATGGGGTAGAAAGAAATACAGTTTGGATTGAAATAGATCACTAGGAAGATTAATGGTCGAGCCCTGGCATGTGATGGAGAGGATCCTGTTGATAGGGAGATTAAAGTGATTAAGGAGATTAAAGTGATTAAGGAGGGGCCTAGAGATTCTCACTTAAACAATGGAGAGAGTGCCTCCAGGGCAAGACCACACCCAGTTAATCCTCCAACTTGTGAAAGGAAAATGCTGCAGGGGCCACTGAAGAGAAGAGCTTCTAAAATGGATAAAGCAGGTTGGAGTCCATCCCAACTGGCAGTCAAACTCGGCAGTGTGGTTCACCTGGTTCTGACTTTAGAGGCATGAAAGATGGAAGAGTGAAGGGGTCATCAATTCTTCTTCCAAGGTTTCAGAGAGCCTTGAGGCCAGGCAGCATGAAGCAGGGGTTTCCCTGCCTAGAGAGGCCCTGACAGGCCATTGCATAAAGCTGTGAAGGTGAAGCCTGGTTGGCAGTGGAGATCCCAAGAAGTTCGTGATGCCAGAGCTGTGAGGCATCTGCCAAGAAGACCTGCACAGTTAAGATATTTACCTGAGTCCACTTTGGACTGTGGACTTTTGAATAGTATTGAGACTGATAATGACTATGGGGACTTTTAAAGTTGGACTAAATGCATTTCACATCATGATATGGCCATGAGCCCATGGGAACCAAAGACTGGAATGTGGTGGTTTGAATTTAAAGTTGGACTAAATTGCATTTTGCATTTTATATGATCATGAGCCTATGGGGGCCAGGGGGTGGAATGTGGTGGTTTGAATGAAAATGTCCCCCATAGGCTCCAAGTGTTTGGACATTTTGTCCCCAGATGATGGCGCTGTTTTGGGAGGTTTTAGAAGGTGTGGCTATCCTGGAGGAAGCATGCTACTGGGGGTGGGTTTAGAGAGTTCTTAAGCCTTGCCAGATCTCCAGTTGCTTGCTTGCTTCCTGTGCCTGCTTGATGATGTGAGAGCTTAGCTTCTGCTGCTCCTGTTCCAGCCACCTCCAGCCACCTCCAGCCACCATGCCTCCCTGCCACGACGGACTGTAATTCCCCTGGAACCATAAGCTCAAAAGAACTCTTCCTTCTATAAATTGCTTGGGTCAGTGTTTCTATCACAGCAACATAAGTGACTAATACAATAGGGATCATATGACAGCTGTAGACGCTTTAATAATGTTAAGGATTTTACTCTATGAGCATGGCATGTCTTTCCATTTATTTCTGTCTTCTTTGATTCTTTCAGGAATGTTTATAGTTTCCAACATGTAAGTCATTTTATCTTCTTGTTTATTCTTTTTTCTTTTCCTTACTTATTAATTTATTATTATTCTTTATTTTTTGTGTATGCAATAGCAAGAGCAGACACAAAGAAAGCAGTAATGAGCACAGAGGGTGGCCAGAAGGAAAGCCCAATGGGCCCGAGGGGTGGTGGGAGAGAAAACGTCTGAACAAACTAAAGAGGGTTTGTTTATGAAATACTTGTTGAAATATTTCTAAAAATAATTGTAGATGTGGAAACCCCTTGAGAGGTCCACAAAAATCACTGCTAGTACCAATAAACTCCACAAGGTAGATACAAAAATCAACATATTTCATACACTAAAAAAGAGCAACCCCAACAGCACATGCTAAAACAATTTCTTTTATTAAAAAAGGAAAAGAAGGAAAAGAGGGGCTGGAGAGATGGCTCTGTGGTTAGGAGCACTGGTTACTCTTGCAGAGGACCTGGATTCAACTTCCAGCACCTACATGGTGGCTAACAGCCATTCATAACAACAGCACCAGGATTATCCAGCTCTGGTGCTTCCTAGTAACCTCAGGGCAATGTTCCTGACTCTTTAGTGGGGCTTAGGTGGTTCTCCAGGACCTGGCCTTGGCTCTGGAAGCCCTGAACTATTCCAGTTCGGCATTCTTTGGCCATCTCAGAACCTTTGTACTGTTCCTCTGCCTGGATGTGTTCTATCTCCTCACTTGTATCCCTGGGTCACTGTGTCAGAAAGCCTTTTGCTCTTTGCATAGCTAGGTTAGGAGACCATGGTATCACAGTGCTTGGAGACCCTGTGCCGTTCCCTGCTCATCCCGAGCCAGTTCCAGAGACTTTATTTTGTTTCCTTGCTGTCTATCTTCCTAAGTAGACTGTATTCCTGAGTAAAGGGAAACGTGGTCTACTTCCTTAGTGTCTAATGTAATTATGGGATCCAAGCAGGTGCTGAGGAAGGACACTTAGCAGGGGGTTTGGAGAAGAATGTGTTCTTAAAGGGAAAGAGCAACACAAGCTAGAGATCAGGGGAGAGGGAGAAGGGTAGATCTCCCTTTCTGATCTATTAAAATGAAGATAATTATATCTGATTCATATATTCCATTCAACCAGCCACAATTATTTGAGAATAATGTTTATTGAAAATTGACTATATCCTTCCTCCTGACACCTATGATGGAGTCTAGATAAGGTAAAGAGGAACATTTGCCTGTAAAGTTTTGAAAAAGTTTTATTTTTATATGTATGAGTGTATTGCCTGCATGTATGTGAGTGCACCCGTGTTGTGCAATGCTGCGGAGGTCAGAAGAGGGCGTTCAGGACGGTTGGTAGCTGCCATGTGGGTGCTAGAAATTGAATCCGGGTCCTCTGCAAGAGCAGTCGGTGCTCTTAACCACTGAGCCATCTCTCCAGTCACTTATTTATTATTTTTATTTTATGTGTATGAATGTGTTGCGTACAAGTGTATAAGTGCACCCGTGTTGTGCAGTGCCCATGGAGGTCCAAAGAGGGTGTCAAATTCCCCTGGTACTGGAGTCACAGACATTTGTTAGCTGCCATGTGGGCGCTGGGAATTGAACCTGGGTCTCCTGCAAGAACAATCGATGCTCTTAACTGTTGAGCCATCTCTCTAGCCCTCATCTGATCAGCCTAGGGAAGAACGCAAAGGATTGGAAGGATGTAGCACTTGATGTACAGAAAACACACAGCACTGGGAGGCTGTGGTAGATGGAGTAAAGAGAAAAACAAGGGGAACTGCTTCGCCAGTGTGAAGAGGACCAGACCCAAAGCTGTGCCTGCAGTGCAGGCTGGGGTGGCTGGAGCTGCAGTGTCTTTGAAGGAAGGAACTTTCTGGGGGAGGTCAGATGCTTCTTTACGGAATCCAAACACGTCTGTCTGCAAATAGCACATGGAGTGGGGACCAGAGCTTCAGGAAGGCAACGTCTGCTGCCCTGAGGGTTAGGAAGCGGCTTCTCCTGCCTGGGCATGCTGCTGACTCTTTGAGTGGTTGTCCCATTACTTTTGCCTGTGACACTGGAAGGTGCCAGTCTACCTGACAGTAAACCAGATAAGTTGGAGGGTGTAGACTTGTCACTGTGATGTGCTTCTGTAAAAAGTTATGTGAACTGCACAGAACATTTCAAGATAGTTAGGGATTTAATAACTAGCTTAAAGGTAACTTCCCTTTAAAAAACATGTATTTTTGATTGTGTGTGTGCGTGCGTGCGTGTGTGTGTGTGTGTGTGTGCCAGTAAGTGCCAGCAGAGGACAGAGACGTTGGCTCACCTGAAGTTAGAGTTCCACGCAGTTGTGAGCCACCTGAATTGGTCATGGACCCTCTGCAAAGGCAGCATTCACTAACTGCCCAGCTGTCTTTTCAGTCCCACAAAGGCAACTTTTACAATTTCTTATCATCTATTTATCTACTTATCTACTATTTTTAGAGACAGGGTCTCATGTAGCTCAGGTCGACCTCAAACTTATTATGTGGCCAAGGGTGTCCTTAAACTTCTGATTCTCCTGCCTCTGCCTCCCAGGTGCTGGGATTGTAGGAGTTTACTACCAGGCCTGGCTTATGTTGTACTAGGACGGGAACTCCAGGCTTTGTACATGCTAGGCAAGCAGTTTACCAGCTGAGTTACAGCCTTAGCCCTTATCGTTCATTTAGAATCAGGTACAGTGTGTCGTCTACCCCCTGCTGTGTACACCAGGCTTTGTTCAGAGCTTTGAGAGGACAGATGCAGGAGTCATGCAATGGCTTGATTTTACAGTCTGGTGGTAGATATATTTCCCCACAGGATTTTAAGCTCTGAGATTGCTTGAGCTTTTGACCTTTGCTCATGGCACTATCCCTAGGGACAAAAAAAAAAAAAATGCCTTGTACGAAACAGATACTTGTGTTAATGCAGTTTGTCAACTTGAGAGGATCTAGCCTGGCCTAAGAGGTAACCTCTGGGCATACCTGTAAGGGATTGTCTAGATCAGCTTATATGAAATGGGAAGACCTTAACTGTGGGTGGCACCATCCCACGATCTGGGATCCTGGACTACATAAAAGTCAGAAAACATGCTGAGCAGCTGCCCCGCCTCCATCGCCCGCTGCTTCCTCACTGTGGGTGCGATGTGACCAGCTGCCTCCGTGCCTTCCTTCCATGAAGGGAATGTGTCGACTTGAGCTGGAGGCCAAAACAAACCCTTCCTTTTTTTTTTTTAAAAAAAAAAAATTGCTTATTATTTTTATTTTTTGTGTATGAATGTTATGCCTGCATGTAGGAAAGTGCACCCGTGTCTTGCAGTGCCTGCAGAGGACAGAAGAGGCCATTGGATCCCCTGGAACTGGAGTTATGGACAGCTGTTAGCTGCCATGTGGGTGCTGGGATTTGAACCCAGGTCTGCAAGAACAGCCGGTGTTCTTAACCACTGAGCCATCTCCAAACCCTTCCTTCTTTAAGTTGCTTCTTGTCAGTCACTTTTGTCTCAACAATGAGAAAAAGAACCAATACTTAGTTGAAGATACATTAGCTGAAACCAGCAATAAATATATTAAAACGTTACAGCTCAAAACCGCAGAATAAATGTAATCCAGCTCCAGGCTGTTTTCTGGATCTTAAGGTCCAAAAGAAAACAATAAATAGAAAGCCAAGTGTGCTGGCTCCCAGATCTTGGGAGGCTGAGGCAGGAGGATTATGAGTTTGAGGTCAGCCTGAGCTACATATCCAGGCCAGCTTGAGTTACATAGTGAGATTTTGTGAATCTGTCTCAAAACTAAAACAAAAATGCCCCTCACATACTCCCCAAACCCCAAGGACATGGTAGATACCAGCTACCATCAATGGAGAATATAAAGAGATGCCATTTGCCACTTGATGTGGTCTGGGGGTTCATGTGGTCCCCAAATTCACACTTGTAAATCCTAACCCCCATATGATATCATTAGGATGTAAAGTCTTTTGTGAAGTCAGTAATTCATCAGAGTGGACCTCTTATGGATGGGATTATTGTTCTTATAAAATAGGCCCAAAGGGGGCTGGGGAGATGTCTCAATGGGTAAATGTGATTGCTGCTGTTGCTGACAACCTGAGTTCAATTCCTGGGGTCCATATGGTAGGAGGAGAGAACTGACTCCCACAAGTTGTCCTCTGACCTCCACACAGCACTGTGGCATCCCCTGCCCCCAACATACGTTTCTTTTCACTGTGTGAAGACATGATGAGAAGGCATCACCCACAGTTAGGAAGTGGTCTCTTCCAGCCACAAACCCAAGAGCCTTAATCTTGGACTTCACAGTCCTTTGAGACTTTGAGCACCAACGCTGGCATCTAGTAGGCAGCCAGTCTCCAGTGGTGTCATTTTGTAGCAATGTGAACCAACTAAAATATTCTTTTTGGAGGTGGACCTGGAGAGGCAAGGATGGACAAGAGGCCTGGAGTGGGAAGGAAGGCTTGCAGTGTGGGAGGGGCCCAAGCAATGCAGTGTGTGGGAGGATGCTGAGATGAATTAAAGGAGTCATCAAGGGTGTAAGGGAGTGGCCCAGAGCGTGGCACTTGAAGAAAGGAGCTTTAAATCAGGAAGCCTGGCTCCTTCTGCAATTGCTTGTTACATACTGAGGGATGGGGAAGTGGGCTGTGAGAAGCTGCTTCAGTGGCAGGAAGGAGCCAGGTGGGATGGTGGACACCCTTCCTCTTGGTGTCTTCTGATTTCCACATATTTCCTGTCCTTCGGAGGCTTCCTGTTGCTCCCTTTCCACTGCCCAGGAAGTGGGGGCCGTGTTTACTCGTTCTGTTTAAATGGCTGAGCATCTGTGAGAGAACTGACTTCACTGTGGATTTCTATACGGAGAGTCATACACTTAGACAGAACATTTTTCTACCAGCAAGTGGTAAGGAATAAGGAGCATCTCAAAGAATATTAGCATACAACTTGATTTTTGCATAGAGAATTCAGACAAACTGCTTTTGCAGACTTAAATAATCCCAGGATGAAAGGTACTGTATAAATGCAAAGTGTTATTATTATTACCCAGTGGTGGCAAAGAAGGGCATTTCAAAGAGTGTTTCAGTACAATACAATTTTATTTTGCACAGAGAGTTCAAGGGAGAAAGCTTTATTTTATAGACTTAAATAATATCGTTATGGGGCTACAGTAAAATAAATAATACAGATATGGTGTTAAAATAAATAATACAGTTAGGAGGCTTAAATAAATAATGGTGGAGAGAGAAGAGAAATTAAGAGTCCTGGGAGAAGGCAGGGGGAGATGCAATTTTGAATTATAAGTGGTAGAGAATTGAGGTCCACAGAGTCCTAAAATATTCACGACACATCTACACTGACCAAAAAAAAAAAAAAAAAAAAGAAAAAAAAAAGACACAGGACAGTTCACAACCAGGGGGTTGACCTGACATCTGACAGAGTTTTACATTTCTTGTAGTATGGTTTCTTCAGCATTCCAATGACTCTAAATACAACGTCCAAACTTTCAGCCGAGGGTCTGAGGGTGTAGTTTCAGTGTCAAAGTACTTGCATACAATGTGCAAGGCCCTGGGTTCAAAGCCCCAGCAATACAATAAAACAAACAAACAAACAAAACTCTTATCTGAAAAGTTAAAAAATAATCCATTTGCATTCTGTTTCCCTTTGGAGGCTACAGCCCACCTATACTTCTGATGCTATATTTATTGATTTGTATGCTTATTTATTTAGTGTGTGTACGGGTGTACATGTTAGGGTACATGTGTGTACATATGGAAGTCAGAGGTCTATCCACTTTGCTTTTTGAGACAAAGTTTCTCACTTTTACCTGAAACTCACTGATTGGGATATTCTCCTGGGGTGGCTGACCAGTGAGCCCCAGGGATCAACCTGCCTCTACCTCCCCAGTGCTGGGATTATAACTGTAGGCCACAATGCCTGACTTGTTAAAAAAGAAACAGACAGATTCTGGGTATCAAACTTAGGTCCTAGGATGTTTGCAAGGCAGCCACTTTACTGACTGAGCTGTCTCTGAGCCCTTCTGTTTCTTTTACGGTCTAGATTCACTTCCATCTCTAGGGGCAGGATTGAAAAATTCTAGGACAATCAAACCTCTTCTGTCATAATCTTGAGCTAGGTGACTGTTCAGACCTGAGTGTCTGAGAATCAGAATGAGCCGAGTGCTCTTGGAAGGAGTGGGGAAGGGGGCTACCATTTGCTTAATGGCTAGCACTGGGGATGCAGACCACAGGAATCAGACACCTGGGTGTGAGAGAGCTGGAAGTGGAGAGAAGAGGACGAGGGAGCCAGACATCCAAAGCCCAATGGAGAAGGTGGCTTTCTGAATCTTCCAGACTGTGAGGAGGGGCCAGGCTATGAAGTGGAAAGGCAGGATTTGTCTGGAACCATCCACAGAGGACTGAGAGACTCCCAAGAGTCCATGTGCTTGATGGCATTGGAGGTGTGGAGGAGGGAGGTCTTGTCTGTCCTTGAGTAGAGTCTAGGGATGAAGATGAAGGGCTAAGACTCAACATGAAGGGCTTTACTGCAAGCTAAAGGCACTTCAGCATTCTACCCCAGGCCAAAGCGTGTCTGGGCTGGCGGGACATCCTTATGTCTTGGAACAAAGGAGAGAAGGTTCTTGTTCAGGGTGATCAATTCCCTGCTGGATCCTCTGGCCAGAGGTAATTTCTCATTCTGCAGTCAGATGAACTTGATGTTGGCAAAGAACTTCCTTTTTCTGAAGATGGAACCCAGTCTCCTGCTCCCAAGGGCTCTGTGCACTCTATCTTGAAAGCCTGGCTTTTGGTCAGTCCCAGCATCTTTCAACTTGACATTAGTCTCCTCCAACCCTGTTGGCTCCTCATGCTTTTGTTAACATGTTCAGGTGGTCCCTCACTATCAGTTTTCTGTGTGAACGTATTTCCCAGGATAGCTATGAATGGGGCTGAACATAAAACCATAAACTTACTTAAAACATCATGAGAATTTTTTTTTTCGGTAATTCAATTGTATGACTCTTGAGTATGAACTCTGTGTGACCATATCAAAAGGTTGGACGCACCTGATAGGCTGTCTCACAGGGTGGAATGTGCACAGGAGCTGGACGGTGAACCAGTCTCCTCTTTTCCTCCTTTGCACATCTGGTTATGGTTTGGATGTTCAGTGGACAGTGCAGCCTTGAAGAGAAGAAAGCTGTGACTAAGGGAAGAATTTGAAGGACTGTGGGACTACCTCAGGTTTTCTGTCTAAATGATGCTATGACAACTGTGAGAGGTTCCTTCCTGGTACCTGGTTTCAGGCATCTTGGACAGCTCTATAGAGAAGAAAGCCAGACCAAGGCTCAGGGCCACTGTTCCCCCAGAGCCGTCATGCAGAGCCCGATGTTCTATTATCTAACTTGGAGGGGAGAGAAAGAGAAAGAAAGGCAGGCAGGAAGGAGGGAGGGAGGGAGGAGGAAGGAGGAAGGAGGGAGGGAGGGAGGAGGAAGGAGGAAGAAGGAGGAAGGATGGAGGGAGGGAGGGAGGAAGAAGGAGGAAGGAAGGAAGGAGGAAGGAAGGAAGGAGAGAGGGAAGGAAGGAGGAAGGATGGAGGGAGGGAGAGAGGGAAGAAGGAAGGAAGGAAAGAGGAAGAAGGAAGGAAGGAGGGAAGGAAGGAGGAAGGAGGAAGGAAGGAGGGAGGAAGGAAGGAAGGAAAGAAGGAAGGAAGGAGGGAGGAAGGAAGGAGGGAGGAAGGAAGGAAGGAGGAAGGAAGGAGGGAGGGAGGGAGGAAGGAAGGAGGAAGGAAGGAGGGAGGAAGGAAGGAGGGAGGGAGGAAGGAAGGAGGGAAAGAAGGAAGGAAGGAAGGAAGAAGGAGGGAGGGAGGGAGGAAGGAGGGGGGGAAAGAAGGAAGAAGGGAGGAGGGGGGGGGGGAGGGAGGAAGGAAGGAAGAGAGAGGGAGGAAGGAAGGAGGGAGGGAGGAAGGAAGGAGGGAAAGAAGGAAGGAAGGAAGGAAGAAGGAGGGAGGGAGGGAGGAAGGAGGGGGGGAAAGAAGGAAGAAGGGAGGAGGGGGGGGGGGAGGGAGGAAGGAAGGAAGAGAGAGGGAGGAAGGAAGGAGGGAGGGAGGAAGGAAGGAGGGAAAGAAGGAAGGAAGGAAGGAAGAAGGAGGGAGGGAGGGAGGAAGGAAGGAGGAAGGAAGGAGGGAGGAAGGAAGGAAGGAGGAAGGAAGGAGGGAGGGAGGGAGGAAGGAAGGAGGGAGGGAGGAAGGAAGGAAAAGAAAGAAAACCTCAAAGAAACAAAACAGGCTGGGAAAATATAAATAAAAAAGAGTGCAAAGTTTTATTGCCAACTGCTGCTGTCACCTCCTGGAACTACAGCCATATCTAAGAAATATGTGACATACTAATAGGAAGTAATTTACCCAAGGATGTTTTTGTGACTGGAATTGCCTTCTCTGCTCGGCTGCGGGAACTTTGCAAGTGTATCTGCATGAGAGCCATCTTGGTGCTTCAGAAACTTCCCAATTTGTGCACAATGTGACTTTTATAAGGCCATTAAACTCATCCTGGCGAAAAGCGCTCTGGAAGCGATGATACACAGGGTCTCAAGGAGCCGGCGAAGGCAGGCAGAAATGGCAAAGCGATGACCGCATGCTCCCGGCTAAAGTGACTTTGAAAGTCATGTCTTTTCCGGGCGCACATCTGCCTAGCTGGGGGTTTCGCCTTTCTTTCTGCCTTTTGTGTGTCTGTGAGGAGCCGGGTGGACTTTTGTGGGTGCCATCTTTGATCTAGAAGGCACTGTTGCTTCTTTGGTCTGTAGCTGCGTGAGCTCTCTGGGAGCAGAGGGTGAGGCCTGTGCGTGTAATTTGGCCACAGGGCTCAGCTCTGCCCGGAACAACCACAGAGCTGGGTTGGCCCCGGATCCTGACGGCAGATCTCCACAGCCATTACAGTGAGGTCAAGTTCACAGACAAGGGAAGCTCAGGTGTGTTGTCAGCTGTGGGCTTCAAGGCCTTGGGAAAGAGTAAGGTCGGTGGGGGCGAGAAAGGGAAGGGAAGGAACTGAAAGGGAAAATTCCACGGAGAGGATATTAGGAAAGAGGAACAAAGATGGAGAGAGGAGACCGAAAACAGGACAGGCTGTGGGGCCAATGAGAGAGCGCAAGAGAGAACAGGTACTGGGTAGAGGCATGCCCGGGAGGAGGGAGCGGGCAGGATCAGGAGGCTGTCTTAGCAGTTCTCTCCCCCTCAAGGGTCTTTATCTATGCCTTCTGCATACACTGGCAGGGTCACGGTCAGCATACTGAAGGCGCAAATTCATAAACAGGACCAAAGGCAAGAGAGGTTGGTTTCGTCCTTGGGGAGAGCAGAGACATGTGGAGCGCCACTGCAAGTTTGTTCACCGCTGCAAGGCCCTGCCCTTACCACCATGTCTGACGTTCACACCAGCCCAATTCCCTTTAAATGGCTCCTAGCTCAGTCTGTAGAGGCTGAGTGAAGTGTAAGGCCTTCTACCCACTAGCAAGAAGGCTAGAGACTGAGACCGCTTTCTGCATGGAGAAAATTAGCTGAGCTAAGAAGCCATGTGCGGGGACGGGTTGGAGCGCTAGGGCATGCCTACCTAGTCTCTGCACGTGGAAACACCCCAAAGTGGTTCTGAGAGTGCTTGCTGGGTAGTGACTGGTAGGCACAGGGGAAGAAAAGGGATGATGGGGCCTATCATTTGTTCTCTGGCCTGTATCTCTTCCTGAATCCTAGCTTGGGTAAAAAGAAATGAGCCCTTTATCAATTTTTAATAAATTGAAATGACAAATAATCCATTTAATAAATTATTAACTGAGAAAATTACTGAAAACTGAAATATCAAACAATCGTGAGCAAATGCTCGAAGCAGCGTGTTTATTAATAACTCACCCTGCTGTGGGAGAGTGCTGATGCTATGGAGCCCACACAACCGCTGGCTGACCCCATCGGGCCCAGGGTGTCAGAGACTCACGTTCGGCCTCCACATAGCACGGTCCAGTTCCATGCAGGTGTGGAGGTCAAAGGTAAAATGTACTTGCAGCTGGCAGCTCTTGGGTAGGAAGTACCTGCCTGGACATGGCAGCTTGGCAGACACCAAGAAGTCCCTAGATTCCTCCATGTGGTGCTGGAAGAGGGCCAAGGATATTCTCACTCTTAATGCTTAGTTTTTTAAATTAGGAGCTGTCCTCAGATTAAATTACCTACACACTTTTATAGAATTTTGCATATGTGCACACTCCTCAACTCAGGGTGGGGCTTCTGTCCCCCAAACCATCGTGCATTGCAAACCTTATAAGCTGAAAAAGTGTTTAATACATTTAACCTATAAGACAGCACAGCTTAGCGACAAAGAGTGCTATACACAGCCTCCAGCAGGGCATCCGAAGGCTGTGTTGTATTTATGAAATGGGAAAGTTCTGTTCTGAGTTACGGAATTGTCCTGTTTGTTATTAGCCCCATTTTACAGATAAAGAAAGGAAGGAGGACCCAGGGAGGTCAACATGGGAGTTGTTTTTGATAGCTGGAAACTGGGGCCCTCTTTGCTACTCAACATTGCTAGAGGGGAATGTTTTGCACATTTCTTTTTAAAAATTATTTTATTTATTATTTTTAGTTTATGTGTATGAGTGTATTGCCTGCATGTATGTAAGCGTACCCATGTCGTACAATGCCCATGGAGGTCAGAAGAGGGCGTCAGATCCCCTGAAACTGGAGTTACAGATGGTTGTTAGCTGCCGTGTGTGTTCTGGGAATTGAACCTGGGGTCCTGTGCCAAGCCATTTCTCCAGCCCCGTGTTTTGCATATTGTTAGATGGGGAAGAGATTTAAATTCAGTTCTACTGAGTGCACGGTACTTTTGCAACACAATGCGTGGTTGTGCATTGTGCATGCGTCAGCAACCATGGTATGTTGAGCTATATTAACTGGGGACTGGGTGGACAGAGGGGTGATGGTGACATGATCTGGACAGTGCAAACCATCTGAACTCACACCCATGGGAGGCCTGGTGGTCTATAAGCAGCTGGCCTGGATGTGCGGGGAGGGAAAGGCTGTAGGCTGTAGCAAAGTGCTAGCTGGGGAAGCCAAGTCCCCAGGCAGCTAGCTATGCTAACACTGCTGCAAGGCCCTTTGGCCCTAGATCTTCATGTCAACCCTGAGAGGACGTATTTTTACAGGACCTCCCTTGCCTCTCTCAGAACTTCCCTTTTACATGTGACTTCACAGACTGTCCAGTGTGGCTGGGGTCCTGCAGGATGTGGTCCCTGTCACCATGGTGTTTTGGGACAAGGTCATATTTGCATCAATACCGTACGTAAGTGACACTGGGCCCCGTCATCCCTAAATGTTTTCTTTTTCTAGAAGTGTGACCCAGTCCTGCCTCTGATCTTCCCCTGCTGTGGTAGCCTGGAAGCACATCTTTGTTTCAGTCCTGATGTGGGACTTGGGGCAATCAGGTCAGCTGACCTCCTTGTGTCCTAGTTTCTTTATCTGTAAAATGGGGATAATAATAAAGAGGGTAATTTGATGACTGGGATTGAAACAGTCCCATTATATAAATACAATACGGCAGTTTGGGATGCCAGGCTGCAGGCTTGAAGTCAGGGCTGCAGTAAGTATTTTTAGGAAGGAGGGACGGGGGAAGCAATGGGTGGTTTATAAATGTTTGTTGCATTAAAAATGTGTGAATTTGAATTGTGAAGAACAGAGCATCATTTGTTTCTAGAAAAATTCACTGCTGTGGAAATGAATTGGTTTACAGCGAATATGTGATGGTTCAGAGAAAGGGATATTAACCCAATTTGCATTTCTTTGAGCTGAAATAAATTATTGCTGTGTTTGCATTAGTTGGGTCAACTGGGTGTGACTGGGCTGACCCCCTGTGGGCAAGGCTGGCCTTCGGCTTGGAGGTCTGTGCCTAATGTGTGTAGACTGGTCAGCACCTTCCAAACCTTGTTAACCTTTAGGGGATCATGGATCTTTTGGGGTCTGCTGTACACCCACCCTGCACAGTTGAATTGTGTGCAGTTTTCAACAAACTCTATCATGGTCCAGGGGCCATTAAGGTGCAAAGACCAACCTCAGCGTGGCCAGCAAGTCAGTGGACAGGGACCCTTCGTTGCCAGAGAGGTGGGGGCATTGGGAGAGGTGGGGGATCTGATGGCAGGTGGCTGCAGGGGGCTGCAGGTGTGTCCAGGAGAAACAGAAGTTAGGTGTATTTAGAGATATGTGCCTGAATTTTGTCAGCCTGCTGGGCCCAAGCAGTTTCAGCAACTCAGGCCTCTACTTTCTGGTGGGGTGAGAGTGGAGACAGAGAGTCATCCTACTTTCTCCACCCAGGGCAGTGAAACCTCCTAATTAGCAACCAGAGAATCCTACTTAACAAGGTCCCCATTTGAACACACTTTTTATTGGAAAGAGGCAAACACAAGAAAACAAGACGAGAAGCCTGGACTTAATTTAAAAAAATAACTCCAGGGAAAGTCCCTTTTGTATCATTTCTCTCCTTAAAACCCATTCACAGTGCTTCAGTGATTTCAGATAAAATCCAATTCCCTTAACTCAGCACACAGCTCGCCATACCCTACTGGCCCAGTGCCACTGAAAGTTTGGCATTTCCAGATGTGTCACATTCACTTACTCCAAACCCAACGACTTCGAGAACCCTCTTCTTTCTGTTATTGATGTCAGATCCTTGGGGCAATTTTCTCTGGGTCAGACAAGGCTCTAGCCTCCGGCTAGCCTTTATTACATCATGTTATCTCTGGTAGGAGAGGCAGGTGCCAGTCTGTGGGCTCCTCAGGACAGAGCCTTGCCCAACGCACTGCTGTACCCATGGCTGTGTATCCAGCCACCCGGGAGGGCTTGGGAAAAGCATCTTTAATGTGTGCTTTCACAGAGTAATGACTCAGTGAGGGAAATGGGGTCAGTCTCATTGTTCTCCCCCTCCCGCCCAATCCATTGATTACCTCTATCACACAAAATATGGCTTGTGTTTACTAAGCCTCTGTCACCTATAAGGAGAGAGCACACTGTTTGCCTGATGGATTTTTTTTGAGGAGGAGATGAGTTAATGCACATAAAAAGCAGGACCTGGCAGTCTGAAAGAGCCCAGTGATCTTAGCTATTATTATTCTCCACAAGAGGGCTGAGAGTGACCCAAACCCCACTCAGTCCTATAAGCAAGAAATGACTTCACAGTGCTTAGAACCACTATTTGTAACTGGCTAGTGAAAATGCTTCCGGGTCACAACCTCCAGGATAGGGGTTGACTGAACCAGGAGAAAATGAGTCAGAACTGGGACCAGGAATCAGATCTTGGGGGTGGGGGCATTAGGACCCCACTCAGGTTGCCAGGGTTATAGGATGTATTAGATCTGGGAAACAGTAGTGAGGCAGGGAGGGAGGAAACTCCTGGCAGAGCCCATGCAATGTCTGGCTGGACCTTCCTTGAGTTAGAGGAAGGAATCCATGCTGGGTGAAAGAGGAAATGGATGTGCACGTGTTCTGCAAACTGCAAAGCGCCATACAATGTGAGGTCTGACTGCACTCCCCTATTTTTCTTCCTTGTGCCCCCAGGGATTTATAATAAGAGCTCTTTGGAAGGTTTGAGCCTAGCTCTCCATTAACTAAAGGGGCAGGCTGCATGCAGGGTAGGAGGTGGGAGTCCTCTGTACCCTGAGCATAGCAGAGGTCCTGGCTGGCAGAGGGGGCTTGCTGGCGTAAAAATGAGTGTGAACCTTGTGTGGTGATGAAACTCCTCTCACATGGGATGCTTCCCAGCTCCAGGCGCTACCCCAGCACTGCTCAAATTATTCTTCAGAGAAGGATGGCCTCAGCAGAGGAGGAAGAGAGGAAATCAAGGGCCCATGTAGCTGGGAGTAAGAGCGAAATGCCATAGGAGCCACCCCGAATTCCTGAGTCTGAGCTTTCAATTCAGGACCCAGGTGGGCTTAGACCAGTGCAAGCCATTTTCAGTTTCTTTATACAAGGAACAAGACCTGGTCTGAGAAGAGATTCCTGACCCCCTAATATAAGTGATTATTCCACAGCACGGATGCACTGGACTGATTGACTTCTGTCTGTGCCTGGCATGCCTGTTCCTCACCTCACAGCCATGGCAACCTGTCCAACATATAGAGATGTGAAGATCTGCCATCCAGACTCAGCAAGAGGCAGGCACTGTGGCAGGGAGGTCAAAGGATCAGACCCATTTCTAGGCAAACGTCTCTTAATTAGAGGCTAAACTCAACCTGATTATGTGTATGTTTTGCTAGAGTGGAGGAAATTCACCCGAAAGAGTCACATGCAATTTTAGTCTCATATTCCACTAAGATGTGAGAATGAAACCTTGAGGCACTGAGCGGATAAACATCAGGACAATGCACACAACTTTTTAGGAGAATTACGTCTTCTTAAATGCTTGGAAGCTGTCTGTATTAGACTCCAAAACACCCATTGATGAGCGTTCCTAAGAATTGGTGTTTCAGCATGAAACGCGGACCTTGGTCCTTCATCGTCGGTCTGTGCACAGCAGCTAACACAGTTCCTGTAACACAGGACAGGGTCAAGCTGGTTTGTTCATTGAGAGCTATGAAAGGGTTCATACAATGCAAATTTCCAAGCTCTTAGAAAGCTGGAGTCGAGGCAGGCTCTTTGTCTAACTGTCAGCACATCCTCTTGGAGAGAGTAACTGCCACAATTTCAATGACTGGAAAATTCTCTGAACCAAAGACGATGTAGGAAAAACCCTCGTTTAGTTCATTTTCATTAGACTAGAGGGCTGGTGTCAAACTGTCACTGTTGGGCTCACTTGCTTCGTCCAAGGTCTACTGAGTTTCTGGAAAACCTTCATTCATTCATTCCACATCCTCTTTTGGCATCTTTCAAACAATATTTAAAAGGCCTATTTAGAATGGAAGCCATTGTCAAATGGCTTAAACTTCAGAGCCTGTCAAAATCATTGGTGAGAATTCTGGAACAGCAGATGCTCATGCTCTGGATCCAAACAGCTAAGGGTTTCCTGAGATGCAGAGGTGATCAAGCTCTGGGGGTGACATTGGTGTTCTGAGAACACTAGCACAGCCCTACACTGTACCCAGTTCACTGGTACTTCCGCAACACGGTATTATTACACGGTACTTCCCAGTCTCTGTTTTCATACGGTGTGCCTCCAAACCAACGTCATGCCTCCTTTAACCAGAGCAGAGGGCAGAGGGAAAACCATGTTGCCTATAGAGGACAGCATCACTGTGGGGTCTTGTTTTCACGCTGTTTATATGTTAAGAGCGTGGGCTCAGGGTGGAGACTTCAGATGGAGGTAGGCAGAAAGGAAGGACACAGGACCTGTGGGCAGAAGGCCGTCCGGTGCAGGAGCCCTGTGGCAGTTCTCGGAGAGTCTTCGAGAGGGTGCATTCTAGTGTAATTTGTTCATTTCTCATTTCTTTGTTGTTATGCATTAGTTGTCTGGAGGGCATCTGGCATTGCACGAGGCCTTGCTGAACGGGGATTAGTGAGGTGGAAAGATGAAGATAATGCCTAAGTCAACAAATAGCTAATATTTATACAGGTTTTAGTAAGTGTTATGAGAGATGAATGGGCTACAGCTGTGACTGAGAAAGACAATCCCGAGAGAAAGCCATGAGCTACTCTTCACACTCTTGACACCACTCACTCCCACACTGAATCAGAGGAAGTGGCCTTCTGTTCTCTGTGACACACTGGCCAATTATGCCTGGTGTCCGCCCAGGAACTCCCTCCCACAGCTCTCAGCTCTCCTCCAGCTCTCTCACTTTCTCCGGGTAACTTAAATTTTAGCAATGGGTAATACCACATAGTTTGCAGATGAGTCATCTGAAGACTGGAGAGCTGAGCTGCCCTCTCCAACCTGGCTATCAAATGGAGGGCTCCAAATCTCACCTCTTCCGTCTCCCCCAATGTCCCACCCACCCTGGCTTCTCTGCCTCCCCCAGAGCAGGCTGCCTCAGTTTCTTCTCTTTCCAGTGTTCCTTCTTACAGCCATGGCGTCAGTGAACTTTTCTCTGTAAAATGACTGTATTAGGCAAGAGTTTGTGTGGGAGCCAATAAAACGTGGGATGATATTGAGCATACGTTAGGCAAAGCCTGCAGCCCAGTAAGTTATTATGTGTAAATGCTACAACTTTTTGAGGAGAATACATGTGTACTATCAAGCTGTTTTATGGAAACGTGGTGTGATTGATTACAGCATGCGGATCTGTCGCAAGAAGATAAACTCAGAATAATCTGTGGATATTTAAGCTTCAGCAATTTGTTATCCAAAGATGACTCTGGAAACAATAATTCCTCCCATTTCAGCGATTTCTCACCTCCCCTCCCTAATAAAAACCATTTCCAGAGTGCTGACCTCTGATGCTGGGTGGTCTTCTTGCTTGGATCTTTTTTCTTCTGGTCATCATGGAAAGTCACATTTGCCATCAAAGTGGCAGCAACAGTGGGAAGTGGGCAGGACAAGGTGCTGGAGGTGGAGCGCTGGGCTGTGCTTCAGAACAGCCTCTGTTCTGTGCTAGCAAATGTGAGAAAAAATCACCATGATGTGTTTAGCACATGAAACAGTTTGGGTAAAAATGGATTGCATCAAAGAACAGACTACTTTGTAGATCAGCCCCCAGCAACTTGTTGCTAAAAAAAAATGACTGGATGAAATCTATCAGCAACGTTTTAAAGAACCATTTGTCTGTGAAACCAAGAGTTGCTTGAATGAATCAAATCAAGCTTAAGCTCCCACCTCTTCCCTGAAGCCTTTGCTGAGTACCTGGGGACACCGTGACCTTTTCTGGCTCCTCTTTAGAGCCCCGGCCCTTCTTTTGATGAGTCACTCAGGTATACTGCTTGGATTTCTGCTCTGAATTATGACTTCTCTCTGATTACAACACGGCTTATCATGTGTACGGAGAGGAGCTGTGGCTGAGAGGGGAATCCAGGATCCGGAAGGCGAAGTCTTGCCTCAGCATCTTGGCTCTGCCTCCTACTGCTTCTGCGACTTCTCCTGAGCCACAGGTCCGTCATCTGAAGCAGAGACAAATATGCCTGTTCCAGCCACTATGCAGTGTTCTTGTGAGGTGCAAATAAAGCATCAGAACCAGTTTATAAACTGTGCAATCCTAGTCAATAAATATGTATAGGGTGCTAAGACCACTTCTGGTTTAGGTACAAATATGGTCTCCTTTTATTTTCCTGATCAGTCACTTAAGACCTCACTGTATTATCAGGAAGTCCAGTTCTCCAGTTCATTCCCCACATACTCTTCATTCTGAGAACTCCACATATGCATAACTCTGCTCCTTAGGGCATGGAGTCTGCTACATCTGATTGACAAAGCCTGTGCTGTCTGTAAACCTCTGTGTGGAGCTTGTGGATTGTATGGGCCTAGATCCCTCTACCCTGTTGCTTGGCTTTCCTAGGCTTGGGTCCCCATTTACACACAGTCACATGCTGAACACTGTTTCCGGAAGCTCTTCTCCAGAATGCCTGGATCCCTCTGGTTTCTACGAAGTTATATGGCCAAGTTACCCTGTCCTCATGAAATCCCTTAGGTCCTAGGACTGATCCCTACTGACCCCAGTTTATATTCCCTACTCCTTTTTGGGAAATTTCTTTTGGGTTTCTAGTCACCACATGTTTCCAGAGGACTCAGCGGGTGTCCTAGGGAGAGTGGTATCTTTTCTATGGGTACTTTCCTGTTATCAAGAAAGTAGAAACTAGAAGTCATGTCTTCTCACAGGGCTGTCGTGAAATTAAATGAGATGCAAGGCGTGTGGGTTCTCCTAGAAGAGTGTATGGCATAGACCAAGCCCTGCAGGCATTATTAGGTGTCGTCTATTTTGGCTGCAAGGGTGACATATGATGATCACTGAAATATGTGTGCACAGGCTTCCCTAATCTGAGATCTGGGTCCCAGAGATTACGATTCAGATTGTGTCTCCCTTCGAATGGTCTGGGGTTCCTAAAATAGCTGATATAACACAGCTTTGCTTTTGGCCCCCATTACCACTGATCAGTTAGACCTGCTAAATTAAATAAGAAGAAGCAAAAAGGGAAGGTGCATCACTCGGTCTTTTCCGCATATCAAACTGGTACAAAAATACCCTCTTAAGAGGACAACCATGTATTAGCTGTAATTGTTTTGTTTCACTGGGAGTTTCTCTTTTGGACTGGCTTAGACGGTCACTACTAGGCTTTTGCCAACGTCTGTTTGGCTGGTAAGGTTGCCTACAGCAACCTCACTCATAGATTTGGACAAAGGCAGTTGGCTGGAGAGTCTTGGTGCTTCTCTGTGGGACTCTCAACTTCCTGCAAGCTAGTTTGGGCTTTCACAGAGGGCTGTTGCAGCTCCAAATGTGGCAGCCTAAGAAGTCACAAGCCCTGCTGAGGTTTAGACACAGAACTCACACATTCTCTTGGTCAAATTTGTCGTTTGAGTGAAGATGCTTTACTGCAAAGACTTGTGGTTATTTACAGCTTATAACAACAGGTAAACCTTTCTTCAGGCTAGTGGATTCTTTCTTAGTTTCCATGTATATTCTAACAGGGCTAAGAGAGCTCTGTTTTCTCTCTCTCCAATTAAAAAAATTAATTTATTGTATACCTAACCATGTGCCAGTCACACTAGTCTATAAAAAGTATAGTCACAGAATACCCAGGGGTAACATTCACAAGGGAGTAATTTGCTAGTTAATGGCAGGGACTTTAGTCTGGTCTAGAGGATATACAAAAGGTATCCTTAAGCAAGCTGTTAAAGCTAAGTATTTTTGTTGTTTATTTGTTTATATTTTTATAGTATGGGGGATTGAACCAAGGATCTTGTGCTAGGCAAGGGCTCCAACCACTGAGCTTTATCATCAGCCTAAGGCTGAGTATGGAGAATGTGCTGCAATTGGCCATATTTGGTGGGCGGAGGGGAATAGAATGTGTAGGTAAAAGTGGAAGTTACAGAAAAAGATCACTCAGACCTGTTTTCAGAATTTTAGGAAGACTCTCCATGTTGCATTATATTTAGGGTTAGGGTGGGAACCTAGTACTGGCTTCCCTGTACTGATTTCTACCAGGAATTAGATCACCAAATACACACCTCTCATGTGATGTCACCTTGGACTCAGACAGAAGCATGCTCCCTCCTTGCGTCTCTAATCCTACCTCTTTATGGTTTGCTGTATACCTGCCTCCTCCTCTGGTTCCCATGTATCTATAAAAGCCAAGGTCTTCTTCAGGATCAACTGGTGAGTAGCCCAAACAAACTTCTCTGCTCATGGCCCAGTGTGCTTTCTATATACCCATGTGATGGTGATGTTGATTGTCAATGTGATGGGATCTAAGATCACATAGACAAACGTCTAGCCACGTCTGTGAGGGAGGAAGTCCAGATTGAGTTAATTGAGGTAGGAAAACATACTCTGAATGTGAGAGTCACCATTCCACAGGCTGGGGTTCTGGACTGAATGAAGAGGAAAAAGCAACCATTCTCCTCTCTCTACATCCTGAGTGCAGATGCGCAACGGGACCAGTGGCCTCTTGTTCCTGCCTCTATGATCTATCACTATGATGGACTGTACCCTCAAATTGTGAGTCCCAATGAATCCTTCCTTGCTTAAGTTGATTTTTGTCAGGCAACTAATATGACCCATGTGGTCAGTGAGGTCCCTTCATGCAACTAGTCATGCCGTGGAACCACCCTTGTCATCTGTGTTACGTGCATCGTGTCAGAAGATACCACCTCAGGCCACTCAGTGAAATAAGACAGAAAAACAAAGGCTGCATGATACCATTTCCATGTGGCGTCTAAAAGGTCACACTCAGAGGCAGAGAGTAGAGTGGTGGTTGCCAGGAGCTTGCATGATGGGCATGGAAAATGCGGATAAAGGGCACAGCTATAAGGTGAGAAAGTGTGGTGACTGGTTTAGAATGATGTGTGGCACACCTGAACTGTGCTGGGGGAGTCGATCTGAACATTCTTGCACATATAAAAAAGGGAAAAGCAAATGAGGTAATGGGTGCGTTAATGGGGTGATTGTGATAAGCATTTCACTACGCACACACACATCAAATCATCACATTGCATTACATATATATAATCACATTGCATTACACACACATATATATATCAAATCATCACATTGTATTACATATATATATATATAATCACATTGCATTACATACACACACATATATCAAGTCATCACATTGCATTACATATATATATATAATCACATTGCATTACATACACACACACATATATCAAGTCATCACATTGCATTACATATATATATAATCATCACATTTCATTACACACACACACATATATATATCAAGTCATCACATTGCATTACATATATATATATAATTCTCACATTGCATTACACACACACATATATATCAAATCATCACATTATATTACATATATATAATCACATTGAATTACACACACACACACATATATCAAGTCATCACATTGCATTACATATATATATATATAAAATCATCACATTTCATTACACACACACATATATATATCAAGTCATCACATTGCATTACACACACACACACACGCACACACACACACGGTTTTGTCAGTTATATCTCAATACATTTTGGGAAAAGAACTATGTTGAAAGTTTCCTTAAATACTATTTTGCTGTCTCATCAGATTTTGTTATTAAAACATACAAGAGAGCGTAGACTGATAACTGTGCTTCTAGGATTTCAGTCCTTGGATTCTGCTTTGATTAGAAATATACTTCATTCATCATGCTGAGACTCTTTCCAGCCATAATTCCCAGCTTGGCACTGGGAATTCCTACACACTGAGAGTTTCCACCCCTGGGTATTACAGGGTCCTTTGCTCTGCAGCCTTCGAAGCATCCTCAAGCTCATCTTCACGTGGATTTCTCATAAAACTCCATCATTTAGAGTTTTATGAGAAACATTTTCATTTAGTGATTGAAGACTCAGGAGCTGAAAGATCTGCTCAGAGTCTCCAACTAGGGAGGCCTGGGACAGGACAGAGGGCCAAGTCTTGAACCTCAAAGAGCAGAATTTTCCTGAGCGATACAAAACAAGAAGCCTCTGGCTTGTCATCACAGTACACCCTCCAGCTCTCTTCGCACTCGCACCCTACACTGTTGGTCTTGTCTCACTAGAACCAACCAGCGCAGGTACTGATTTCATCTTGAGCCCACTTCTCTGCGTTGACTTCCCCGTTTACAGCCTGGTGTCTAGCTGATCCGTCCAGGTATGCATAGCCTCATTCCTCCATGATGTACAGTCAGCGAGAGGCAGAGAACATGGGGCTAGCACACATCACAGACACTCCCACTTTCTATTTAGCTGAGGCCATTATCTGGGTGGTAGGCAATGAATCCCCAAGCCCTGCTTTCAGACCTAGAGGAAGGCAGCAGGGTGTCCTAGGGAGAGGAAGCCTGGCTTAGACTATTTGACATGGAGCCAGATTAGATTTTGTGTTCTTAAGGTCAGTATGAGGGCAAAGTACTGCGAGTGTCAGGAAGCAAATCTTAATATACCATAAGGAAAAACTTTCTACCCTTTTAGAGCTGTTCAAAGGGAGAAGACTGTCTTAAGAGACTGTTTATCAATTCATGGGAGTTGCCAGTCCCTGATGAGGAGCGAGGACTGACAAGAGGCTTTTTCAGTCAAACGAAAGCCCATCAATTTTTCTTTATTAGTCCCAGCCATTGGTCCTAATTTTAGATTCTAGAACGGCAGCAAATAAAGCTAATCACTCTTGCACATTTTACAAGAGGGGCTTGTAAATGAATTTCTAATTGGTGGAATTTCAGGCATAGTTATGAAATGGAATAAATTTCAGGCCAGTGGGAGATATTTTGGGGCAGCACGATTCTTTTCAGTCCATACCTCTCTCGTTCCATAAAGCTGACCTGCTGCTATCCTGGGTTGGACGAATGTGTGAGAAACTCATTCCAACCTTCAATTGCTAAAGATGTTTGGTGGGGAGAAAGTGGATCACTAGGGCTGTCAGTCTCTTCTGAGCCTTTAGAGAGGGCGCCTTCTCCTTTGGATTCAGACCATGAAAGAAGGAGGGGAGCAATTTAGGAAATGGCTATGTTGGATGGTGGAGGGTCAGAAGAGGGCTTGCAAGTATTTCTTGCATCTCCACTTGTAGCCCAGGCTGGCCATCAACTTGCAGTCCTCCTCCTGCCTCAGCTGACCGAGCACAGTTCTCATAGGCGTGCCTCCTCCCCTGGCTTCCAGGACATGATTTACTTTCATCTACAGAAGTTCCGTCTTCCAGTGAACACACTGCTCCTTTTCTTCCCTGTATCCTTGTGCCATGGATATAGTGTGACTTTCTGTTAAATAAATGCTTAAGATTTTCACATTTCTGTTCATTCTCAGAGATTCAAATATAATTTTTTAAAAACAATTTTTCTAAGAGCTGGAAATTGCCCAGTGTGTAATTTTGCCTGTTCTCCTGTGTTTGGACTACTCACACTCTCTGGCAGAGCTGTCAAGATCTGCCACACGGAGTCAAGCCCATTGGGTGACTGAGCAATGTTTTTCCTTGGAATCATCCTAAAGCCCTGCTCCACTTCATCTGGACTGGCTCTCACTGGGCCTTCTGCCTTCCTCCCATCTGGTCTCCCCCAAGCTGTTCTCAGTGGATGGGAATCCTCTTCAAACCCCACATCTCTTCCACTTTGCTCCCCTGCTTTGCTTTGGTGAAGACCCTTTTCCAGTGGCTTTTCATAAAAATGTGTATAGATGTTTCAGAACCCTGGCTTATCTAAATATATCTTTGTTCTTTACATTTGACTTGCCATTTGACTGAATGTGTACTGTGGTTTGAATGTGAAATGCGTTGGAACACTTGGTCCCTAGGTGGTGGGCTCTATTTGGAATATCATGGCACCCTTAGGAACTAGAGGAAGGGAGTCATCGTGGGCAGTCCTAGAGGTTTTATAGCTTGGCTCCACTTCCTGTCTGCTTTCTGCTTCCTGTTCCACTAATATGTGAAGACTCCCAGCTGAACACTCCTGTGGCCATGGATCTGCCCCCTGCCATGTCTTCCCATGATGGAGTGCCTCCATGAAGCCGCCCCCTGCCATGTCTTCCCATGATGGAGTGCCGCCATGTAACCACCCCCTGCCATGTCTTCCCATGATGGAGTGCCACCATGAAGCCGCCCCCGCCATGTCTTCCCATGATGCACCATATCCCCCACACTGTAAGTCAAAGCAAACTTTTTTGCCGTAAGTTGCTTCTTGTCAGGTAGCTGGTCACAACAACAGAAGAGCAGCAATGCAATGCAGAACTCTGAGAAGGAAATACTTTTTCCGAGTTTGTTTTCGGGAACGTGTGCTCCAGATTCTGGCTTTCCGACTGACAGCACTGCCGCTTCTGGTTTCCTCTGTGGTGTCTATGAGTTCCTGCACTTTTCTGAGCATCTTTATTTCTACACTTTGTCTCTGGCAGCTTGTAAATTTTACAATTTCTACCTTTTTAATTACTTATTTCTACTTTTTTGATGGACTCCTTAAATCTGTAATTTCAAGTCCTTCAGATTTTTTTTTCAATAATTTTTTTTTGATTAGAAGAAGCGTTTCATTACAACAGCATTAACCTATTCAATAACATTTTTCTGAGCTAGGGTACATCTCTTTCAAAACTGGCTGTACATTTCTAGGTTTACAGATGAATTATTACCCTTATATAATCTTTTACTCATTATAAACTCTATAAGACATAAAATTAAATGAGGTTCCAACGTTTAAAAAAGATCTTCACTTCGTTGTCAAAACACACAGTTTCATACAGAAAAATTCATTCCAAGGCAATTGACATTGAGACGTTTTCACATACATTTCTAATCTCTATATACATGACTATCACTGGTCACAGTCGCCCACCTTCTGAGCTCCTCAGCATCGGAGCATGAATACAAACTTGTCAGATAGACAGCCTTCCTCTCCCACTAGAGCCTCAATACTCTGCCATCGCTTCCACTGTCCACTGTGCTGTCAGCACCCCCATCCATTCCCCCCATCTGCCCTTCTGGTAAATCTAGTCAGCCAGAGGTCCATGATCCAGGAGGATCAGCTGTTCCTCATCTACGGCAATCTATTCTCAATATTCCTTTGGATAGAATTCGGGTCTGCTGTTCATTTTTCCAGTAGTATCTTGGAACTGTCTGGAAGAGCCTTTATCCATCCTGTCCAACAACTCGACTGAAGGTATCGTCCTTCAGATTTTAAAATATATTTGCATTTTATCTTTGTAACAGCCTCCTTTACTTACTGAACTTTCATGAAGAACCTTTTAAAGGGATTTTGGATCGACTTGGTGCTTTAACTTCCCTATTATTTCTTTCCTATATTGTCTTGCTACCATTTGTCCACTTTCCTAAGCTGTTACTTGTATTTATTTTCTCGAAGACTATGAATATTTTACCCTGTTCTTCTGTGTTTAACACCCACGTAGTCTTTTTAAATTTTTTTCCCGATTGTTCTTTTA
>NW_008337322.1:4706651-4718712 GCF_000622305.1 Nannospalax galili | reverse complement strand
CACGTAGCACGTAGTCTTTTTAAATTTTTTCCCGATTGTTCTTTTACAGTAACTTCCTGTTCAGGCTGCACGGATACCTGGCTTACTTCTTTTTGAGGTGTTAACTATAGTTTTAATTTCAAATTTCTTTTACTTATTACTTTGTTTTCTCTATACCTCTTGTTTCAAAATTTTGTTTAGAGTCTGTTTGTTGTTGGTGTTCTTACATGTGTTGGCATGTGGCTTTTTGTACATGTTTGAGAGTGAGGAACCGGTTTCTGACTGAAACCCCCTGGTTGTGGTTGAGCTTTGATGGCCTTTAGTACAGAAGGACTGGATTTTGGCAGTTTTGTTTGTCAACTCACAACTCAGATTCCCAGCGCTAGAGTGGAGATGTTAAATCTGTAGGAGCACTTTGTAGCTGTCTTGGCACTGGCCTTCTGTGGGCCAACAGGGTGACGAGAGGAAGGTGTCACTGTCTATAGGCGGTATTTCTGAGGACAGCAGCTCTAAGGCTGTCAAGTTTGTGGTAGAGGAGTCAATGACAGGGACAGAGAAGTGGTCAAAATGGCAGGGGGAGAGCATGGGGAGGAGATGAGAACTAGCTTGACTGCGCTCAGAAGTCAAAGCTCACCAGCTTCTGAATGAAGGTCTTTAACACTGCAGTGGAGGCAGAATCCAGCTGTGGGACTGAGGAAGACACAGGAGAGAACTGACTCAGCAGAGACTGCCTGCCCCACTAGAACCTTGCTATTCCATGAGCATTGCCGGCCTCAGCTCACTTAACTTCCCATGGCACTGAGCGTGCTCTGGAGCCATAGGGAGCCTGCAGAGCAATGGTAGGAAGTGATGGGCAAGAGACAAGAGGGATTCTAAAATGTATGAAAGTAAAACAAACACTTTATTTAAGGGAAAGGCAACTTGGAGAGAAGAAAAGCCTAATAAATAACTCAGTACAGCTGGCTTAAGCACTTTAAAGCCAGTGTCTGTGATAAGCAATGAAAACATTAATATACAATGCTTCACCATAAATGAGTACAATTCAGGCTGATGTATTGCAGCTGAGCTGCCTGGTGGATGGCATGCTTTTAAAGTGATGTTTACAATCAGGATCTTTTTTTCTTTGGGAAGTGGAGAAGGCAGAAATGGCTGAGAGCTTTGCCAGGGTGCAGCTCTGAGCCTCTGGCGTGTGGGAGCCCAGCCAAATAGCTGATCTCCTCTAAGGCCTGTTCCTACTCAGCAGAGCACAAAGCAGCTGGAGACACTCAGAGCATGGGGGTGGCCAGGCTGCATGGAACAGGATTCTCCTCGGTAGCCAGCTCTGAGGGCTGGAGATTGCAACCTGGTCTTCTGTGCTTTCTGTCACAGCTGAGGTCTCAGAGGGTGTCCCCCAGGTGACCAGGTTCAGTGCTTTCTGCCCGTTTCCTTCTTTGGCCTGGAATCTTTTGTTGACCACTGAGTTCTCTATCTCCATATTCAATTCAAGGGCATGCTTTACATTCTTCCCCCACCATGGGTTTCACTAGGGTTGCTTACAGAAGAATGACTACAGGGCTATTTATAGACACATATACCAGTGGCTACACCACTGAAGAAAGGGTTTCTTCCTTCTCCAGAAAACATTAACTGCTCATAAACCCTCAGCAAGGGGTGGGGACCTCATGAATCCCTCTCTGCTTTGTGGTGGAATGTTGATGGGTCCAGTCTGGCGAATGTAATCACAGCTGTTGAGAGTTCAAGAGTCTAGTAGCCCTGTTATGCCTGGAAGAATGTTCCACAACACACCTTCAGCTCTAACCTTTCTGTCCCTCTTCCACGATGTGCTCTAAACCTTGGCAGGGTGGATACAAATGTCCCATTTAGGGAAACTCAACAGTCACTTCTTCTCAGAACTCTGACCAGTGTTCAGTCTCTCCAATAACCATTGACCACTGCGAAAAGAAGCTTTTCTAATGTTTTCAAGTTTACAAAATACTAGAAGAAATCTTCCCATGTCAGCACAGGTATGGAGGAATCAGAAAAGATAATCTGGATGAATAGATGCAACAGGAATCCTTCTTTTCATGCTTACAGAGTGCCGGCTCAATGGCAGGCCACCCCTCCTAAGCAGAGTGGCCTGCCTGGGCCCACATGCCCATGGCCTTGCCTTTGTTCATCCTCCCTCTTGCTTGTGTGGGGGCCTAACCAACAGCTCTTGACCACCAAGAAGTGAAACGAGATGTTTGGCCTTTTGCTCAGAACCCTGACTGTGGAACCCTGTGGGTACTGGCCATGCCCTCGGCTCCTCTCTGCCACTCTTAGAGTCAGGCCACTTCTCTGCACCCTACAGGTTTTTCTCCCTGTCCTTAGACAACTGTCCTTGCTTCTGAATGGTCTCTTATGACTGATGTTACAATTGCCACAAGCACTGTGGCTTCGAGCAACACAAGTTTGTTGTCTTACAAGGCCAGAGTGAGAAACTGGGTGCAGGTCTCACTGGGCTGCGATCAGGCTAAGAAGCGCTACCTCCACCTGAGGGCTTTCCGCTGTGGCTGTTCGGCTCACTGTCCTTTCCCTCTTCATAGCCATCCAGGCTGACTGAGTACATCTCACGTCACAACTCTGACAGCCTTCCTGCAGCCTGCCTTTTCTATCTTCCCAAGATCCCATGACTAGACCTGGGAAATGCAGATGACCTTCCTGCTACATCATCTCACTCAAGCTCCATCCTTCCTCTCCATTCAAGGAAACTTATTCATAGATTCCTGGGATTTGGATGTAGTTCTCTTTGCCTGGAGACGTTTTTTTCCTTCTGCCACAAAAGCCCTCATTAACTTCTCACCCTTACAATTCTTTCTGTCCCTACACAGCCAGACCCTGGCCTAAGGCTCTCATGAGGCCCTAGGTGCCAGCTTCCCAGGCAACCATCTGCCCAGCAATCAGACCTCTTCTGACACCTTGGAGTCCTCTGACTTTTCTGGCCTCACTCTCAGTGTACAACTCTGGTCTGGGAGCCTCTGATCCAGGTATGCTGGAGGGCTGACAGGTGGAGCCCTGTGATGGGACCTGTGCTAGCTGCGTTCATCTGCAGGTGTTCCCTGGTGTCACACACCCATATTCTACTCTGGGAATGACATCCTAGAATGACAACCAGTTTGGAAAATATTTTGAACAACTGAAACAAAGATAGACAGATGACAGAAGATAGATGGATACATATATATATAGATATGTACATGTATCTTTGTGTGTGTGTGTGTGTGTGTGTGTGTGTGTGTGTTAGCTCCACAGCACTATGACAAAATACCTGAGATCATCAACTTGTAACAAGGAAAGTCTCATGGTTTGGAGGGCTCCATACATGATGTACATGATTACTTGGCTCTGGTGCTTTGGGTCTGTGACTCCATATGTTACAGTGGAACACGAAGAGAAAGCTCATTTGCCTCATGGTGGCCAGGAAGTAGAGAGGAAATAGCCAGGATCTCAGTGTCTCTTCAAGAGCATGCCCCAGTGAGCTAACTTCCTCCCATCGAGCCCCACCCCTAAAGTTTCCACCACCTCCAAAGAGTACCACAGGCTGGAGAGCAGCCCTTCAGCATATAACCTTTGGACACACTTCTGAGACACAGCTTCCTGCCCTATGTATGTACATAGCTTGCCAGAGGGAACAAGGTAATTGTGCCCATCACCTGTCACAGGAAGGTCTGCCACTGTGTTGGAGATGTGGCCAATCCCATCCCACTACATAATGTGCAGCTCTGGGACTGTGTTTGCAACCCATCACATGTTACCTGGAACAAACCACTTATCTCTTTAAGCTTTGGTTGTCCTGTGACCCCACGTGGAAAAACTTAATTTGAAGAGAAAAAAGTGGATGAGGCATATAACCCCTTCTCTCTTTGCACTCTGGGCCTGTTCTAGTCCTTCAGCTCAGGTGTCCACACTCAGCTACTGTTCCCACTGTGCCTCCTGTCTTCCTAACGGGTTTAGAAACAGTTTGTTGAAATTTTCTACCCTGGCCATGTACACACATGCACACATGCATGCATACTCACACAGATGTATACATGTACACACACAGATGTGTTCATGTACACACATCCACACAGATGCATGTGTATACACATACACGGATGTATACATGCACACACAGATGTGTATGCACACACAGATGCATGTGTGCACACACTGATATAGATACATGGACACTCAGTTACATAGATGCATGTATGCACCACACACAGATGTAGATACATGCAAACACGGATATGTGCATGTACACATACTCATACCTGCAAGCATGCACACACACTGATATAGATATGCAAACACATGTGCATGCATGGACACAGAGGATAAGGATGTGGAGATGGTGCCAAGACCCTTCAGACTTCCTGGGTCAAGCTTAGTGAAGGGACAGGTGCTAACCTCCCACTGGAGAAAGCCGAGGACACAAAAAGGGTGGCTCAGACAGAGACTGCGAGTGGAGGATGGAGACAGCCTTTGTGTCCAGAGTCATCTAAACCAGTCATCTCTGTGACTTCAGAGCCAGCTCTGGACAAGAACCTCTGTTTCCCAAGCTCTTTCTGTCCTTCTGCAGGGGGACAGGGATGGTGAGCACTGCTAGAGATTTGCCAGTGGGGAATTTGTTAGTGGCTGATCTTGACAACAGTGATTTCTGGATCAGACTCATCCTCCCTTCCAGAAACCCTACATACAAAGTTCCAGGAAATCTCAGCACTCTGGTGCTCACTGGCTAGCACTGTGTCACTTTCTAGACCCCAATTTTAAACTGGAATTGAACAGAAAGTTACATGGAAATATGCTGAAATGTTAGGAACAGCTTTGACATTAGTAGCAGTAATTCCATACCCGCACTCAGTTCTCATTTTTGTCTAACTACCTGACGGGCTAAAAATTTAAATTTTCTTCTGGAATAGACTTGAGCAAACAGGTCCACGCTTCCCTTCCCTTTCTCCTCCGGTTACTCCCCTCAACACACTTGTCTACACTATGGAAACCCTTCTCACGAATCCAGGTAGGATGGACCAGACAAGGGGGGAGTATGGAAATTGACTGGACCGCTGTCTGATCTGAAAAAGGCGTTAGGCATCTTTGGTTCCTTGTGATTACACTATGGAAACCCTTCTCACGAATCCAGGTAGGATGGACCAGACAAGGGGGGAGTATGGAAATTGACTGGACCGCTGTCTGATCTGAAAGGCGTTAGGCATCTTTGGTTCCTTGTGATTAGCTGATTTCAACATGTCTGCAGCGATCGCTGCCTCCCAGGGTGTAGGCACATGGGCTAGTTCTATTAATGTAGTAACAGAAGTGAAGGATGGACTGTCATTTCCAAAATAAGATGATCAACTTAGTCTGCTTGTTGCTAATCACAAAATGCTACAATTTTGAGAAATTATAAAGAAAAGAGGCACACTTGGGTTCAGGGTCCTAGGCCAAGGTCAAAGTGTTGCATTTGGAGATGGCTTTCTTACTGGTACAGTCCTGGCACAGCTCAGGGTATCAGAGAAGAGACAAGGGGGCTGTATATGGATTCTTTGTTTTTTTTTTAATTTTTACAAAAACTCTATTGAGAATTTCATACATGCATATAAGGTATTTTGATCAAATCCATGCCCACTCTCTCCCCTCCAACACTCTACCCTCTGAAGAGGTGACCCTAAAATCTTTTAAGGATTAGGTACAAGCTCCCAAATACTTTTGACATTTTTGGCCTTTGGAACAGAGTATGTTGCTAACAGCCAAGGACATTTTGACTTTAGCCAAGAAACTGGCTACATTTCTTTGGGATCTTTTTTTTTTCTGTCTTTTTGAGACAGGGTCTCCCTGTAGCCCCAGCTGTCCTGGAACTCACTTTGTAGACCATGCTGGCCTTGAACTCACAGAGATCTGCCTGCCTCTGCCTCCCAAGTGCTGGGGTTAAAGGCATGCGCCACCACGCCTGGTTCTTTGGGGTCTTTTTACCCTTATTGCCTAGCCAATTCCTACGTCCTATTCTTATCACACCACTCTCAAGAGGTTACCCAAATTGCTAATAAGGAATCTGGATGTAGACCGCTCTGGCTTCTTCCATGCTGATCAGGGACACAGGGTAAGGCAATTGGGGTACCCCTTCAGTGGGTCTATCTAAAAGACTCCCAAATTGCATAACTCTTGTCTCCAAGGGGAGAAGAAAGTCCTTGAATCCTGAATAGGAGATGTGAAGGAGAAGTAAAGGCAAGAGTAATTAGCATTACAAGTTCTAGACAGGGAACTAGAAAAGTCAGAATAGAGCAATTTTCAAATGTTCATATGAGAGTTCATTGGAGTTTCTTGACAAGGGCTTCCAAAAGCATCTCTCATTTTTCTTTTGTCTTCCAAGGCTGGACTAGTTGTCTGGGAAGAGTGCCTGGATACTCAGGTGAGGGTCCAGTGACCCTGTTTGGCACTCCTTTAATGAATGAGCACAACAGTCAACAAGCCCAATTGTGACTATGTTTAGTGATCAGGCTCAGCCGAAGCCGTGATGATGGTAGTTATTTCATGCAGAAAAGACTGTTGTATAGTGTCATCTTATTAAAAGGACCTGGAATTTAAAAGGATTTGGTGCTAGGAGCCACATATGAGGGAGAACATATGTCGTTTGTTTTTCTGAGTCTGTGTTACTTCACTTATTATAACAGTTTCTAGATTTCTCTCTCTCTCTCTCTCTCTCTCTCAAAGATTTTTAGCACTATTAAAATGATATGTTTTCTTTGTGTGTATATGTTTTTATGTATGCCATGTTTGTGGTGTCTGTGGAGGCAAAAGAGGATGCCCGTAGGTAGAGTTACACGTGGTTGTGAGCAGGCTGATGTGGGTGCTGGGAACTGAACTTGGGTCCTTTGCAAGAGCAGTATGTGCTCTTAGGTACTGAGCTCTTTCTCCAGCCCTGAGGGTTTAGTCTTCTTATAGTGCCTCCAGGAGTCAGTCATGGAGGCTTCATCCCAATGACTTGCTCTAATTCTAATCACCACTCAAAAGCCTTACCTCTAAACACTAAGATAAAGTTCATGCCTTCTCAAAACCTACAATGGAGGTGAAACCCCAGCATGCGTTTCGGAGGTTAGACCCTATTCAAATTGCAGCAGTCAGGAAGGACTCACTTTTGTCTTGGCATTCTTTTTCTTGCCTTCTTTGCTCCTTGGCTCCACTGAAACAAGCAGTCATGGAGGAGAGATCACACAGCAGGAAACCGAGGGCAGCCTCCAGCCATTAGCTGAGGAACTGAGACCCTCAGGAATAATGCAGCAGCTCATGAAAAACCAAGTTTTGCTAACAAACACCGTGTGAGCTTTGAAGCATGTCTCGTCTCATTTGAACTTAGAAAGGACTATGTTTACAGGGACATGTGGTTGGCAGCCTATGATGCTAAAAGTGAGGACTCATGTCAGTCATACCTTGATTCCTGACCCATAGAAAGTGGAAAATAGTGATAAATAATAAATATATGTACTATGATCTGCTAAATTGGGGGATATTTTGTTCCACAGCAAAAATCTCACCCACTTCATGGCTATGGTCTGTAAAATGGAATCATTCTCACCCATGTTCCTAAGTATAGCAGGAAAAGGGGGTACTGTGGCATACGTCAATACTGAAATTTTATTTTGGTTCCACAAGCGTTTCTTAAGTACCAGTTACCACCAGCTTCTGTGTTGGGAATATGGGCCATAAAGATGGATATAACATATTTCTTTCCCTTGATGAAGCCTTGGTCTTCAGAAGGACACTCAGATACAGTCTGGGAACAGAGAAGCATATTATGTTAAATATTTTGAAACATTCACAAAATTTTTGGGGACCCAGATCTATGTAACAAAGTTGTTCACCAAAACAGCATTTGTGGAATTTTGGGGGATTTCTTACTTTTTCCCAGTGAGTCATAAACAAAAGAAGGAGTTTAAGAAGCCTTAGAACTTGACAAGATCATTTGGTACAATCCCAGAACATGCAGAGACACTGACTCTTAACCTCAATTCCTAGAGCATGCTTCCAATATGGGATCCACTCAGCCTTGCCTGTAGTAGTTACCTCTCTCATCACTATGATCAAATACCTGACAAGAAACAGCTTAAAGGAAGAAGAATTTACTTTGGCTCAGGGTTTGGGGGTCAAGTCCATTATGGTGGGGAAGGCATGGTCAAAGCAGCTTATGGCTGTGGTAGCAGAAAGATGAGGCTGCTTGTTCACATCTTGGAGGACCAGGAAGCAGAGAGAAGCAGGAAGAAGGGCCCTTCAAGGTCCACCGTCACTCAGCAATCCATCTTGGTTTCATTCTGTTGCTGTGTAACCTGGGAAGAGTAACTTATGGGAGAGAGGGCTTATTTCAGCTCACAGTTCGAGGGTACAGTCCCTCATGGTGGGGAAGGTGCGGCATCAGGAGCTTGAGGCAGCTGATCACATTGTGTCCCTAGTCAAGAAGCAGGGAGGAATGAATGATGCATGCTTGTGCTCTGTTCACTTTCTCCACTCTTACGTTGTTCATTGTTCAGAATTCCTTTCATAAAGAATAATGCCTTTCACAGTGGGAAGGGCTTTCCAACTCATTGATCATAATCAAGACACTCCCCCATAGACATACCCACAGGGTAACCTAATCTAGACAGTCCCCCATTGAGAGTCCTCAGGTGATTCTACATCTTGTCAATTTGACGATCAAAGCTAATTCTACCAATGCAGCAGTTGCAATCACACAAACCCAACCAAGTTCCATGAGCGTCATTCCGGTCCCCAGACATCAGGTGGAGGAGGTGCACGGTCTTTGTACTACCTGTCACTCTGCCAAGCATATTTTCTCCACACGCTCCACAGCTGGCCTTCCCACTTTCAGTCTCTGCTCAGACTTTTATCTTCATGAGAGGTCATGCTATTGAGAACTGCAACAGTGTCTGAACCAAACACACTAGAAAAATCCTTGGCACATAGTCATCTCTCAGTACATGTTTTTGAGTTGAATCAGTATTTGAACAGAGGTTGGATGCCCACATATATATTTTTGTAGTCAAATGCATATAATAAAATTCTCCAATTTCACTATTTTTAAATAGTTCAGTGGCATTAAGTACACTCACATCATCTAATCAATTTCTAGAACTTTCTTGTCACCAAACTAATCTCTGAATTTATTAAACTATAAGGTCCTCTGGCCTATTCTAGCTCCTGGAAATCACTTTACCTCTATAGATACAACTGCTTTGTGTGCCTCATGTAAGTGGAGTATACTGTTTTTAAGTTACCGTTCACCCTTTGTATATATGGCTTATCTAATTTTGC
Source organism: Nannospalax galili (assembly GCF_000622305.1). Taxonomy (NCBI): domain Eukaryota; kingdom Metazoa; phylum Chordata; class Mammalia; order Rodentia; family Spalacidae; genus Nannospalax; species Nannospalax galili. The sequence continues at coordinate 4,709,433 of NW_008337322.1, read as the reverse complement.
ATGTTTTTGAAGCTTATACATGCCATAACATTGGTCACCATTTCCTTCCTTAAGGGTGAATAATATAGTATAATATAATATACATAATATACATGATAAAATAATATAGACAACATGCATTTTGCTTATCCATTTATGCATAGATGGTAGGAGCCTATACATATTTTTTAAGTGATGTTACCCAAAGTTCTATACCATAGAATGGCAGTTAGTTCTGATCACTCCCTTGTATCTCTCTTGATGGCTAAGAACCACTGTAATCTCTCTCTCTGAGGTCTATGATAACTGTTTCTGAAGAAAGAGGAAATTCAGGACAATTAGAGCAAGCCCCAAAACTTTGGCTATGAACTCACCTTTAATTTTCCAGTACTATGGTGGAAGCTAGAGACAGAATTTATCAAGAACAAAGATAAATTATCGACTGGCTCATATATAGTGAAAAGAGGGGCTTTGTGTTTCCAGGAAATATTTCAATAAGTTCTTCATTGAATAGGTGACTTCAGGCAAAGGATAACCTCCACCTCCCAAATACCCGAAATTAGAAAAGTATAGTTTGGAGCAGTAGAGAAATCACTTTACTCAAAAGGATTTTCACCAAGTTTTCTGGTGTGAAGGTGCCCCAGAGTAGCCATGGCCTCAAGATCCCTGGACAGGCAGGAGCTTGTGCTGACTTGGTGGTGGCCCTTCCTGCTTTGACATGTCATATTCTGTCCCTGTCTGGGACAGACACAGTGGTGATTGTCATCTTGAGGAGGATGTGCACTACGTTTTCTTCTCTTTGGACCTCAGCTTAGCTCCTTTGTGGATGTGTTCCATGCAGTTCTGTGCACTAATGGTACTTTTAAGACAGTGAAGCAAGCTCAAGGCCCCGTCTGCCTACTCTCTTAGTGTTGTTTCTCCTGCTCTTTTCACCAGCCACCAGGGCTTGTAAAAATCTCTGGGCTCCTGCTATTGGTGGGTATGGCCCCAGGTTCTTATCAAGCTCTCAGAGAGATGGACTCTGCACCCCCAGTTCTAAACAGTTTCCTCAGATTTTATCTATCTTTCTTTTTCTCCTACATTTTGCCAGTCAACAGTCAAATAATGCTTTCCCCCCAAGACATCGGGCAAAAAAGAAAACAGAAAGATTCTTATTCACCTTGTCCTGGCTCCAGGGAAGGTGATGGGATAGGTGATGGAAAAGGTCTCCCTGGGTGGGAGGTAGAGTGTTTGGCCAGCTGGCCTCAGATTAGACCCTTGTACTTGCTCTCTACAGAGCTGTGGCCATGTCTAGGCTACTACTAGGGTGGCATTGTATTTCACTTGCCTGGGCTTCAGAAGGCTTCCCTGGACCACCTGGGAACCCAGCCCCCACACTCAGCCTGGTTTCTGTGGGAAGATGCATTCTGAGTACTAGAAGACTGACATACATGCAAGCGTTTGGAAGGGAGCCTGCTCTTAAGTTGGAGACTGCTTGAATACCACATTCACAGCTAAATTATACACAGGAGTTTATTTTTAAGACATGTGTCTATTTCTAAGACATTGAGCTTATATAACAATGAGAATTGGAAGGAAGAATTGTAGGAGTGGAGTCATGGGCTTGGTCGGGAAGCAGAGCAGAGCAGACACGGACATTCCTCATTTAGAATGTGTTTGGTTCAATGGAAAGAAGGCAGAAGGCACAGAGGGAATGCCTAAAATATTCTCCAGGTTTGTGAGGGCCATCCCATGTGGCTTCTCTTTTAAGTAGTTCCAAACCAACATGGTTCTTAATTTGGACACAAAAAGTTGAATTCTACAGTGATAGAGATTACATTAAATTATAGGATTTGCTGAAGATTTGAAGTCCTATGGGGTCTCCCCTCAGTCTTAGGCCTTCACGATGATGCTAAAACTGAAACCCAAACAAAACAAAACCAAGCAAGCAACCATCCAAAAATATCCCCCCAACACACACCAAACCAACCAACCAACCAACCAACCAACCAACCAAAACAAAAAACAGTGACAATGTCTTATGCATTACTGGAGAGCAAAATCTAACTTAGCAGAGGGACAGTTTTCCACAGGTCTCATTTCTGCAGATCTATAGACCATATATGCACGGTTTACCTGTTGACATTTGTTTCGGTCCTTCTCAAGGACACACATATAGTAAAAGCCTTCAAAGATACAATGCTCTCCCTTTGAAGGCAGACATGTTTAGTGTCCAGAATAACAAAGACACATGAAAAACAGGAGGGCCTGTGACATGTTAGTTTTGCCTTCCTGAAACTCAAGGTCCCAGAGCTACGATGTAATCCCACTTGCACATCTTCCTGAGCAAACATCCACCTTCTTGAAAGAACAACGGAACCCACACAAGCATGAAGTTCATGCTGCTACACTGTACTCTGAGTCTCTGTCTCTGCTAAGCAATCTTGTGCCTTCTGGAGGAATTCATAGACACGGCAGTTTAATTTAGGAGCTACAAGTAAGGTAAAAATTTCAGCTCTACAGTTGAGCAAGGCAGTTGTTCAGTCCTTTTGACAAATTAGCTTATCTGCTGTAGAAAAGGATCAAGTTATCTCTGTTGAAGGCAATTAAAACATTTAAAGCATGCAGAGGAATGGGGGTGTACACCTTTAATCTGGGCCAGAGGCAAGTGAGGCTCTGTGAGTTCCAGGCCAGACAGGGTTATACAGTGGAGTCTGTCTTAGAAATAAATAAAATAGAGGCTGGAGAGATAGTGCAGTGGTTAAGAATACTGGTTGTTCTTGCAGAAGACCCAGGTTTGAATCCCAGCACCCACATGGCCGCT
>NW_008337322.1:4631365-4706374 GCF_000622305.1 Nannospalax galili | reverse complement strand
AAGGGAGCTTAAGCTGACCAGAGAGCCCTAGGGATTTCTGTCCCTGATTCCTTAACCCTGAGTTTGCAAGCTTGTGCCCCACCATGCCTGGCTTTTTACATGACTTCTTTGACTTGAACTCAGGTCCTCATGCTTGGATGGCAAATAGTTTACTGACTGAGCTACCTCCCCAGCCCCTGGTGTGTAGCTTTCTGTGCTTAACCTTTACATGAGCACCTGTCTGTTCCTATAGCACTAACTACCCAATTCTAGAAAGAGAGGCATCTGCTGAGAGTTGGGGATGGATAGACAGGGTGGGTTTGGATGTTTCCTGCAGATCATCATGGGTTGAAGATGTTCCATTAGGATGGCATGAGCCCCAAGCTAAGAGTCAGGCAAGTTGGGGATGGATAGACAGGGTGGGTTTGGATGTTTCCTGCAGATCATCATGGCTTGAAGATGTTCCATTAGGATGGCATGAGCCCCAAGCTAAGAGTCAGGCAAGCTCAGTTTTCTTCTCACTCTGTTACAGGAGCGAGGTGGTTTGGGCAGCTTGTATAAGTAGCTGATTGTCAACATGCAGCTTAACCTTCAAGCTATGATTGTCTTGGCAGGCATGGGAGTAAGGAAGAGCCTCCTCTGTCCCTGGCATAGCTCCTTCCAGATCCAGTTCTTTGCTAGACCACCTTCAGCCTACAGCTCTTTAGTTCTATCATGGATCTTGACCCAGCAGGTTGGCTTTCAGAGCCTCCTCTGTCCCTGGCATAGCTCCTTCCAGATCCAGTTCTTTGCTAGGCCACCTTCAGCCTACAGCTCTTTAGTTCCATCATGGATCTTGACCCAGCAGGTTGGCTTTTCTACACTTCAGGCTCACAAGCAGTGAAGCCTGAAGTGGACAGTGTGGCTGTAACCCTGGATGCAGCACTCTGACTTTCCCTCCTCTGCAAACAACACCCTGTCTCTGCCCTGAATACCGTGATGGGCTATATATGTGCCAGGTCACTGTTAGTCACGTGCAGTGACCGACCTCACTTCATCTTTGCAGTGATTCTATAGAGACTTGCATGCCACAGGCTTCCCTGGCTAGATCTGTAGGCCACACCTACCTGCCCCCCAAAGTCATTCCCTCAAGCCCAGTGACACAAGCCTTAGATCTGGACTTCTGGGTCTCTTCTACTTGCAACCGCCTGCTTCTTTGGAATGGAAAGAACACTGTCTTGAAGTCCAACCACTTGGGTTTGCCTGAGTCATTGGTAAATTTCCACCTGACTTGTGTGACCCTGGATCCTCTCGTTGTCCCCCAAGCTGATGCTATTGCTAGCTCCAAATGAGCCAAACGCTCTAAGGTGTGGTCACCACCCTGTTACGCAGCCATCCATTGCCTCCCTCTGGGCTGTGGTTCAAAGACCTCAGGCCTATTGGAGCCAAGGTTGACTTTGTGACAACTTCTGGGAGCTCTTAGTTCCTGATTTATAGTTCTTGAAATGCTTTCAGTCTTCTTTTGTACTTCCTGCCCCGCACCTGAGTTCTCAGCACGGTTTCCTTCTAAGTTCACTAAACTTAAAACACCTGGAGCATGTAGGCAAGAATACAGTGGAACACGGTGATCTAGTCGAGTGGAGGGTGACCTGGGGGTCAGGCCAGCAGGGGGCAGAATGGAGGCTGCCCAAGAAAGTCCCGTAAACCCAGCTTTGTTTTCTTCATGTGTTCCTTTCCACCCGCACCTATTTCTCTGCTTGTGTGAGCTCCTGAGCACAGAGCCACGGGGGAGAGGCCTTTTCACCGAGTTGCCCAAAGTTGTTCTGCTTCTGCTCCTTGTAGGATTTGGCTGTTTTCCATCCTAAATATGCTCTTTGCACCAGTGGCTGGTGGCACACAAACTTTGGAGGAGTTTATCTTATAAGCCCACACTCTCCTGAGAGAAGTGGTCCTGTGGGGGAACTGTGAGATGTGTGTGTGTGTGTGTGTGTGATGTGTGGGCATGCATGAATGTGTGTGAATGCATGCACGTATTTGTGTGTGTACATATGTGTGTATGTGTTTTGTGTGTGTATACTTACACATATCTGTGTGCCTATATGTATACATGCATGCACATGTGTGGCATGGATATATAGTGAATGCATGCACGTATTTGTGTGTGTACATATGTGTGTATGTGTTTTGTATGTGTATACTTACACATATCTGTGTGCCTATATGTATACATTCATGCACATGTGTGGCATGGATATATGCATGTGAAAACACATGTATATTTGCATGTACATATGTGTTTGTGTGTGCATGCCTGCATATATGTGTGCCTATGTATGCCTGTGTGTATACCTATGTGTATGTCTATGTGCCTGTATGTGTATGAGACTGTGGGTGTGTACCTACCTATGTGTGTGTGCTTGTGTGTGTGCATGTGTGCAGACAGTGGTGCAGGTAGTGGTAGGTGCCTTTCTACTTACCATTGCCCCAGGGTTGGGCAGAGCCTGCCTATGTGAACCGGGGCTCTTACATGTCCACTGGCCTTACACAAAAGGGTGTTTATTTGTGATGTCACTATTAAATTAACTCAGAACAGTGATGTTACAGGGAAGAGGAGCCAGGGCTTGCCAGTGGGTTAAATGGATGTGGCACCATGAGTCTGGGTTGTGGCTATCTAACTTGATGACTGACTTGAGAGAATTGTTTGGGTTAAGACTCTGTAGTTCACTAATGAAATGCAAATGTCACCTGAAATAACAGTTTTTAATGATCGACCATATACAGTTTAGTAAAACTTAACTTTTAGATGAATCAGTTACCAAGTGCATAGTTCATTTATTATCTGGAGGAATTCATTGAGTTAGGACAGCTAATGTGCACATTCACTCTTTACTCTTGTAGGAGTTTTAAAATATCCACCTGTGTACTTGGTCTCATACAGGAACACAAAGAGAAGACCAGGTTCCTTGAGGAAATGGTTGGAAGCCTGGCGTTCTCCACTGGAACAGGGCATCATGGGGAAAAAGTATACACGGGAGGTTAGGCTGTGAGCTACTACAGACAGTGCTGGACACGCGTGTTGAATGAAGCAGAATTAGCTGGGGCTGAAGTTCGCACTGTGGAGACACTAATGTCTACTCTGGCCTTTACCCTTGGAGTTTCCCAGTTGAGGCTGATATGATTAGATATTAGAAAGACCATGAGAAGGGAACAGACACTCTGCAGGAGCCTCAGAAGCAGAAGGCTTCTGTGAAATACCAGGGAACGTCCACTGCTTGAATCTGACGGTGATGCACAGAGAAAGTTCTGGTTCTTCTTTCCCTCCACTGTCTGATTACTTTCTTTTCTCTAGTGATGTTCACTGCTGGTTTGATGGTTCAGCTCACATCTAATTCACCCCCTTACTTTGTGTCCAGGCATAGTGTTACGTCTACGTATGCCAGCTGCTTGGTAGGTGCCTGGAATGCAGGATCAGCTCATAAACAGTGGGGTAGCACACCTGCTAAACTGGGTGCTTCAGGACCTAGGTTTCGATTATTGGACCAAAGTTGTTTTATTCCAACCTAGAAACTGGAGTGTGGCTTTTCAGTCACTGGTCAGTGTTCCTGTTCTTGTTTGTCATGACTGTCCACATAGCCTCATCCAAGTCTCCTGTTTACTGGACCAGATGCCACAGAACAGCTAATCTAAAAATATTACCTTTGCCCTCTTAAGAATATAAAATTAGTAGCTACTTATATGTTATGAACAGTGAGGAATTGCTTCAGGGAAAGACAAAGAAATTTTAGATCTAGTTTATAATAAAATTAGTCACCCCAAAGGCATACAAGTTTGATATCTTTAATAAATGTCTGTGCTGTGTCCTCTTGCTGGTTTACATTGTCCAGAAGGTGGACCAACTGGGAAAGAGGTTTAGGACTCCTGACCCTCCTGTGGCCAGAGATAAGGCAGGGAATGCACTGTCCAATGCAGCACAGGCGTCAGGTGCTCTTGGAGGAGTGCCTGACTCAGTTTCCCTGTGAGATCCCAAGGGTCCAAACTTGTCCTCATCTCTTAAAGCCCTGGATGAAAGGCTGAGCCTGTAGCCCCATAGCACATACGAAAGGTGAGCTAAGCCTCCTGAGGACATTGGAGATCCTTGGGAATCCTGCTGTCAGGATCCCTGCTGCTCCAGCTAGCCATGGAAGATGAATCTTGGTCTTCCACACCGTCCTTCTCTCCATTTACTTCCTATTTCCAACCAGAAAGGTGGAATATTTAAACCTGGACCAAACTCCAAAGAAACTGACTTTCTGATCTGTACTGTCTTTGCTAGGGACGTCTTCCACTGTCAATGGCTATGCCAAGGGCCTAGACTGACTGTCACCACCATGCCTGGAAGGGCAAGACCTTCCCGAACTGCATGATGATCACTCTGACAACCTATCAGCTGCTCCAGCTGGGCGATTAGGAGACTAGAGCAGAAAGCACTGATCTTCATGATGACCTTACAGTCCACAGAGCTGGAGGCAGCAGGTCGTCTACTCTAGCACCAATGGCAAAGTCAGACCCCACCTGGGTGGTTAGGGCAGATTGCACCAGTGTTAACTAGAAGACGTCCAGGGTGAGTGGGACAACTTACGAGACTGGAACTGGAGCTCCAACAGGAGCATGGGGGGTGGGCAGGGAACAGAGAAGGCATTGCATGCATACTTATTTCTCATGGGTGAAATTGTGCCATGTGGCACAGACTTGGTACCAAGTCCTATTTATGGGGATGATACGTCTCTTTGAACAGGCTCTCACTTTCCCTTCTGCAAGGAGTGAGCTCTGTGGTTGAACCAGATTTAGTTCTGGTGCAGGGTTTAGGGCAGCGCTAGGTCAATTCCAACACCATTTTCCTCCTTTATCTACACCACACACCCCTGCTTCCCATCCTGGGTCACGCTCCAGCATACATGCACCCTCCTCACCCACTCTCCACCCCCCTTCACCCTTGCAGCCATCCCAGTTGCATCTCCGCCTCCCCTATCTCCATTGGATTCTCTTTGCACCCCCACAATCTGGGGCAGCATCATAGTGAGCTCAGAATAACTGCAGATTGTTCCGCAGGTGACTCTGGTCTCTGCTATTTGCTTCTTTTTGCATTTTTTTTTGTTCAGATGACGATCTTGATGGTGATCCAAAGTAGGTCCACTGTCACCTTTGTTATCGATGGCTTGATGTTCCCTCCATTCCCCGTCTTACTTACGCACCTTCCTATTTCTATTGACTGTTGTGGTGGGACTGGCTCTAAATTTGCTTCAGTATTACCCTAAAACACTGCCTGGATGCTGATTTTCTCAGCTGCCTTTTTGGTTAGCCTGGACAGACTCCAATGTATCAAAATGCCAATAATGCCTTGGCCCTTCTGAGTAAAGAATTGGCTTTATCTGTGTATCGTGTTTGTAATTTCTGTTGAATCATTTTTTTTTCTACTATTAACCTATCTGCACACTTAGCCAGCTGTTGCCTGGATCCACTGACATGAGGACAGTTTGCGTATAGAGTCAAGCCCTGAGACTGCCCAACACAGAAGACTGGAAGGACTTAGGTACTGCACCAAAAGTACCAGGAGAGTCAGGAGTGGGGCTAAACCCAGTGTCCCACAGGCGCAATGGTCGTAGACGGTACATTTCAGTATCAGAGTCTATGTCAGTGACAGGGACAATGTGAGACTAATCCAGGTGACTGCTGAACTCAAGCACAGGTGGTAAAGGTGGTGAAGACCGTTCTCAGCCTTCTGTAGGAAGCCCATGTGAATCCATCTACATGGTACTCAAAGGCTTCTAGAGGCTTCTAGAAGCAGCAAGACCTGCCAAGTCTCTGTTAATCTCACATTTGCTGATTAGTATCTCATTGGTCAAACAAATCATGTAGCTAAGCCCTGAGGCAAAGTTCAGGAAATAAAAAACATTCCAGTGTGTCTCTGCCTTGCTGACATCAGAACTAACAGTGTTCACACGGCCTTCTCGCGCGAACTGAAGTCTAGGGACTCATCCAGGCCTTCAGTGCCAGATTAGCACTGCTGAGGCCCCCAGCTTTGTGAACTGGGCAGCCATTGGGTTCTCAGCCTTTTGTGCACCAATGGTCATTGTTGGACGACAGGTCCTATTTTGTAAGCCCATCTAATTCATTGTCCTCTATAAAATATTTTAATTCTGTGGCTTCTGGCCCTCTGGAGAATCCTGACCAACAGACAGAGTCTTAACTGCTGCTGAGTCAATTGTGGGTTTTCTGCTAAGGTAATTCAGATTATCGTAGTTGAGCTGTACCACCAAACAGCCACTTGCACTGTAGGCAACCAATACTGAGTGGAGATATGTCCAGGGTGTAACACAAAGAGAGTAAAGTGCTGGGCTTAACAAGGGGGCCGTGGAAGGAGGGTGTCTTGGAGGGAGTACTGCCTGAGCTGAAGAAGAAGGTGAGGATGGGGCTTTCTGGGGACAGAAGGGGTGTGGTACAGTCCTCAGAGGCCAGTAGTGATTGGATGTCAAGCCTGAATGTACGCATGGGACTAGGACTTTGTTAACCCTCATGTGTCAAGGCATGGTTGGCTTTGAACGCTGGGGTCCAGACTATGCTTGCATGTACAGTGGTGGTAGGGATCAGAGAGCCTTGCTGTGCAGAGGAGGAAGGGTTGAGCTGGATCTGTGTTTGCCTTGCATGCTGTGTCTGAGGCCTTCTGCATGTGCTCTGTCTTGTATCAGCCTAGGGGATGCCTGACTCATATGGTCAATGCAGACTAGGAACCTTGGCACAGAGACAACTGGGTGTGAGGGTACCATTAACTGCACTCTCCATGTTGTGGGGAGGGGAATGGGAAGAGAAAAAAAGAATCTCAAAAAATGTGTATATTTATTCTGGTCTGGCCTTAAGAAAACACAGCCACCAATCCATCAAAAATGAATTTGAGTTTGGATAACATTAGCGTTTAAGGCGATGCTCCTCTCTTGTATTGATTCTCTGTGGGTTGAAATGGAAACAATTTTAGAAATGTAGTCTTAGGTTTCCTTAATCTGCGTGGCTCAGGGAGGAAAAGGCTGTTGTCACTTGTGCTAATAACCACAAGGAACACGGTACTAAAGTGCTTAGCTGGAAAATGAATTCCATGAGCCAGCCCTGGTCATGCCTCCAGGGAGGCTGTTTCCTAAAAATTCAGTCCTTTTTTTTTCCTTCAAGACAGTTGCCATAAAGGGCATAGGTATTTGGTAAAGAGAAAGTAACACATGAGGTTAAGGGGGACCTCTGTCTCCCACCATTCAAAATAAACCCTTTCTTCTTTCAAATCAAACTTTTGAGTAGTATTACACTATGAGACACACATCTCTCTAAGGTGTCAAAGCAACTTGGCACATGTATGTGACCTTTGCTGTGGAGGTAGAAATCAGGGAAGGGAGAAAGCTGTGCGGTGCTCAGGAGCCACGAAGGGACAGTGAGCTCATGAGTGTCTGGGTTTGTTTCCTAAATGCTGCGGGGCTGGCTGTTCCCCATCCTGCTAAAGAAAGTCATAGCTGTTTGTGATTTGGGTGGAACTTTCTAAAGACTCAACATCTGAAGCCTTGGCTTCCTTTCATTTGAAGAGGAAGGGATGGGACCAGATTGATTTTGAACCCTTTAAAATTACAGTTATTGGGGCCGGAGAGATGGCTCAGCAGTTGAGAGCACTGACTGCTCTTGCAGAGGACCCGGGTTCAATTCCCAGCATCCACATGGCAGCTATGAACCGTCCTTAACTCCAGGTCCAGGGGAATCTGAAGTCCTCTTCTGACCTCCATGGTATTTCACAACACTGGTGCACTCACATACATGCAGGCAATACACTCATACACATTAAATAAAATACCTTTTAAAAAATAAGGGAGAAAATGAAAGCCACTTTAAAAACCAGCCAAATATAAACATTGTTTATATTTTGGTTTATTGCTTTAAAATCATTTCCCTCTGTGTGTGGTGTGTGTTAACAGCATGTGCATAAGCATCACTTGCAGGGCTCAGTGCAAAATAAAAATGGAGATCCTCTTGCTTAAAGGTTACAAGAGAAGGCAGTAGCCACGCCTTAAGCCAGATGCAGAGCTGCACACACACATCAATGTGCTTATGAGGCTGGCTTTTCATGTTTGCTATCTAAAACAGTAAGAGAGAGAGAGAGAGAGAGAGAGAGAGAGAGAGAGAGAGAGGTGCATAGAGGTCAGAGGTCTACTTTGTGGAGTCAATTCTTCGCTTTCACCTTTATGTGGACGTCAGGGATCCAATCAGGTTTTCAGGCTTACACAGCAAGTGCCCTTTCCCAGTGAGGCATCTCACTGTGCCAGACGTTAGCATTTAACTGAGGCAGGAGTTAGCTCTGGATAGAGAATGGGAGGTAATAGTCTTCTTGGTGGTTCTGCCTCTGGCAGACAATAGGGCTCTTGTGGGTATTTGCATAAATATGGACTCTAGTTGCATAAAGTGTGGGCACGGTTTGTAGTGTCCCCTGGAGGAGCAACCTGTCCTGTGGCCTTTTCTGTTTGTCACCTGAGGTTTGTCACACTGCACCTCTTCCTTCTCACCCGCCCACTTGTCTTGACCCAGATCTGGGGACCAGAGTGTGGGAGGAAGAAGGCAGGTGTGGGAGGAGGAAGGAGGGTGTGGATGGAGGATCTTATCTTCTGGGCCACTAAGGTGGGTCTGAGTCCTGCGTTCTTAGGAGAGGTCCTTCCTTTTCTTCTCTGCCGTGACCACCCATCTCTGTCTGTAGCCAGGTACCTCCTGAGACATGCCTTCCTTTTCACCATGTCTAACGTGCTTCTCACAATGATCCACATGTCCCTCAGCGGCTTCTGCCCTGTCAGAGACACAAACTTATAGACATGCAGGCATCCTAAATACCTGAATCCCAAGGCCAGAGCTCTGAAACTGGGCCCTTCCCATCTGGCTCTTTAGGGTGAAAATGGAATACTTCATTGAAAATGGACTGTTGACGTTCAGACCAGCCACAGACTGGACCCTCAGGTGCAGGATGCAGGAGATGAGAGCTGGCGATCTTCCGGTGGTACTGGGTCTGAAAGGTCTTTCAGAATCCGGTCAGGTCTAGTGCCTGGGTTTTTCTGGTATCCCGGCACAGGCGAGAACAGCAGTTCCTTTTCTCTCTGTCTGGTTTAAGAATTTATACAGTTTCTGCTCCTTTGAGCCAATCCAAGACTAAAGTCATTGCGTACTGACTTGCTTTTTGTAATTTCAATGGTGCTATTATTAATGAGCTCATTTTGTCCCTATAAAATTCAAAGAAAAAGCACAATATATCTAGCCGATCACTATCATCCTAATTTGTTCATAGCAACGCAAAGCTTATTCTTTTCTGAATTAAGTGCTTGCCGCAGATCTGATTCAGTTACCTGACAGAAGGTGGGAAGACCTCTTGCAAGGAGTCGTTGTCGCAGAAGGCATCTGAAGGCAGCTTGGCCGTGATATTAGAGTGGGAGTAGTGCTAACAGCAGCCGGCCTATGCCCATCTACTCGCTGTTGCCAAGGAAATCTTCGACATTCAGACATACTCCCATGTCCAACACCATGGCCTTCTGTGGCTTGTCCATCTGTCCTGCTGGCTCAGGGGTTCTAGTGTCTGTGGCAACACTTGGCATGTCCTCAAGATCTACTGATGTTTTGTAGAATAAATGAATGTGTGGTACCTAGATTATCATAAACATATCCCCTTGCCACGCATCTAGATTATATTTAAAATGAGAACACTATATAAAAAATATAAAATACTGAAGGACCAGGCTCACAGTTTTAGACAATTAAATGCCCATTGATTTACTGAACAGTAAGTAAACAGAGAAAGAACAGAGAAAATAGAGGGCACAGTGGGATAGGTCTCCTAATCAGAGCTTAAAGGTCTGTGAGCAACTTACCCAGCACTAATAATGTTATACATCAATATTATATCTATCTATATGTATTTAGTATAAAACTGGGCATGTGTAATAAGAAACATAGGATACAAAAGTCTTATACTGAAGGCCTCACAATCAAGCATGGACTAATTTTATTAAGGAAAAATAAGACAAACTCAGTAATCACACTTATGGACTTGAGTTGTGCTTTTGTTCTTTAAAAATTTGTTTCTATATCGCTAGTGAACAGCGTCAGGAAACATGACTCCTGGCTGTCACATCTTATGAGTGCTAATGCTTGGGAAGCCTTCCATCACTGCCTCCCACCTGGGCTCACAGTCCATTCTGGTCATGCTCCCTCATGACCCTTAACACAGTGCATGGTAAACAATTTGCAATAGATAGGAACCTCCTGTAGATGACAACTTGGGGCCTTTTTTCTCTATATCTTTAGTTTGGAGCCTGTCTAAATAGATGTTTGTTCAGTGAATAAATAAAGATGGACTTCCACAGACACAGTCTTTACATTAAAATGAGTCTGTGTTCATTATAAGCAGAGATTATTCTAGGAATAAGGTTTCACAATTTGGAGCCCAATCCTGAACAAATTATTCTCTTAGATCTAATGTTACCACTATAGAGTAAATGCTAACAAGTCAACTTGGTAGGAGTAGAGCCAACTGTTCTTGACTGGTTGGTCTCTGATAATTAGATGTTAGGGTTATGTTTGATTTTCTTCCCTCGCTTTGGAGTCTCAGGTCACTAAGACTAAATTAGTGAGTTAGAGAACGAAGGAGTGATATGCACAGTCCCCTCCCACTGTGATTCAGGGCCTGAACCTTGTGTGGTGGTAACTTGCCTTCTCATAGGACTGGGCAAAAGACTAGAGAAGGAAACTGCAGGGACTTGGTGGGGACAAGCATGGGGCCTGCTGGATGGGTAAGACAGCCTTGGATGGGCAAATCTCAGGGCGAGGTTAGGAGAAAACCCAGCTCTGCAGATGAGATTCTTGTGGTGAGTGCTGAGGATCCTCCTGATGATGGCCTGGCAGTATTAATAATTTATATTTAGACTTTTGGAAGATGGTTAACTTCGAAGATGGATTGGTGGGGGGTATAGAATATTGCAGAAAGAGGAGGGACAAGTGTTGACAGTTGAGGCCTGGCCAGCAAAAGGCATTCCAGAAATGTTGGCACACCCTAAGGTCTGGCCTATACATAGAGCTGCTGCAGTTTAAGACGACGTGAAAGGGAGCAAGATATGGTCTTGGTCTTGAAAGTTACAGAGAACAGAGTGTGTCTATAGGTACAAAGAAAAAGGATGAATGGGCCACAACAGAGTTGGGTATGACTTGGTTGCAGGAATAAGACAGCAGCCCAGTTTGTATTGTGACATAAAGCCAAAGCTAGGCTGGGCTACAGTCCATGCGAGGCCCAGTCTTCTGAGCGGCTTTCTAGCTGTTCGTTTTCCCTCCGCTAGTTACTTGTCTTTAGGGAAAAGGTGGATCTAGGGAGAGATCTCAATGTAGTCAAAAGGTAAAATAGGACTCGTTGTGGGGTGGGTGCGGGGGTGGTGGTTAGTGTCAGCATTGATGGAGGAACTGTTAATTTTAAGAACAGCTCTTCTGCTGAGGACTTGAAAAGCTAACAAGGACACGGAAAAGAGCTCAAAAAGGTGCTGAAAACTCAGTCAAGCGCTGGAGAACTGCCCAGGAGAGGGTGCACATCTGTAGATATAAGCATCAGGAAGCCACCCTTAAGTTGGATTTGAGTTCTAGAAGGCTGTTTCTAGGAAAATAGATAAATTAGAAGTATATAAAACGACTCCAGATTGCCTTGAGTCCATAGATGGAACAGACTTTCTCAGTTCCTGAGGCTGGACTGAAATAATCTTAGACTATTATTCTCAGATTTTGGTAACAGCAAGTAAAAATCACCTATGGTGGGAGAAAATGGGATTCAACATCTCCAATTACTCCTGTAAATAAATGATTTTGAAAATATGTTGCCTGGCACATTATCAAAAGTAGTTAGACCAACATGAGCAAGAATGTGACCAAACAGAAATCACAACATCTCCATATAGTGAAGATACCAAGTATGGACTTTAGAAAACATATGCATAATATTAAAGCAATTAAAACAAGATGAGTATTTCAATAGAGAATAAGCAACTATAAAAGTGGTGTAACAGATTTGAAAAGCAATCCTACAGAAACCAGACAACTAGAAGCATTATACTTTAAATCAGGAACTTTATTTACTGAGTTCACTCAAGATCAGACATAGCTGAAGAAAGAATCAGTTAACTGGACTATATCTTAGAAGAAAATTCCTGAATGAAGCCCAGTCATATGAAAGAAGGAAAACAAACAAACAGAAAAGAGGGAAAATCATAGGGGAGCCGGTCGCATACTCTGTTGTAGTTTTAGTTGAAAGGAGGGAGAAAAGGAGGGTGGAGGGTGAGAAATAGAAGAAATATTTGAAGAAATAATACATGAAAAATTTCCAATAACTAAAAGAAACTATCCCAATATGGAAAACAGAAAAATGAACAAGATGCATAAGATAAAAGAACAATTTACCTCATATATATATATATGAGGTAAACTGTTTTTTACATATAAGGTAAACTGTTTTTTACGTATATGGCACAGGGTACCTAACCCTATGGCCTATAAATAGTTCCCTTTATACTTGGAGTACACATTCCAAGATCTACAGTGTGCTCTTAAAACCATTCATAACATTGAACTGTGTGTTTTCACATGTTTTTAGTCACACACACATGCACACTGTGCTTTCTATACAAGCATACCTATGATAAAATTTGGTTAATAAATTAGTCATAGTAGAAGTTTAACAACTGCCGCTGATAATAAGATGCATTATTATTACAGCTATAATCATGCAGGCAGTAAAACTATTACATTCAACATTTTATTGCATATCTTTATATCTTATTTATTATATCTGAGTTGCCAGAATCACTACTCTTAAGCTTTGGGGCCAATATTAAGTAAAATAAGGGTTCTATGAACACAAGTACTGTGACACTAGGACACTGTGACGATTGATCTGATAACTCAGATGGTTACTACATGACTAGCTAGCAGGTAGTATATACAGTGAGGATGTGATGGATAAAGAGATTCTTTCTACCTCAGGCAGGATGGAGTGGGATGGGTTGAGGGTTCATTACACTACTCAGAATGGCACACAGTTTAAAATGGATGAGTTCTTGAATTCTGGGATTTTCAATTTAATATTTTTAGACCCCTGCTTATTATAGGCAGCTGAAATCACAGAAAGCAAAATTACAGATGAAGGGGCCACAGCACATCTTTTCAAACACAGACATCATCAATGAAATTGGAAAATAATGTGGGTCATATAGCAAATGTTGGTATTTCAAAATATTAAGATGATAAAGTATTATGTTTTCTGATGAAAATACAAATGATCTCTTCATAAAAAAATAATAACCAGAAACATTTCTTTTATTTGGAAACCAAGATATGTAATTCTAAATGACTCAAAGAGAAATTTCGAATAAATGACAGAAAATATTTGGAGTTGTCTTATAAACGTCTTTGTAACGAAGAGTAATCTTTCTGTAAAGGAAATCTACGAAAACCTTACTTTCAGTGGAAATGTGGACAGATTCAACCTTACTTTTGTGGAAAGGTGGACAGATTCTTTGGGAAGCTGACCAAGGATGAGGGGCTAACTGTCCCATCTTCTATTCAACGGTATACCGTCTGTCATAGACACAACAGTAAGAACAGTGGGGAAAATCTATGACTGGAATTGGATATCAAGACATAAAATTGTAGCATTTACTCATAGTTTATATTATTTTGTGTGTAAAAACTCTAAACAAATCTACAACTTATTAACATTTACAAGTGGCTTTAGCAAGTTTCCTGTAAAGCTCTGCTATAAAAAATCAATTAGGGGACTAGAGAGATGACTCAGCAGTTAAGAGCACTGGCTGCTCTTGCAGAGGATCTGGTGCTCAATTCCTAGAACCACATGGCAACTAACAACCATTGTTAACTCCTGTTCCAGGGGATCTGACACTCTCTTCGGTCTTCCTTGGGCAGTGCACACACAGGTTCACATACGTACATACAGGCAAAACACTTATACACATAGACAAATAAATAACAACTGAAAAAGAATGCCTTTTAAAAAGCAGTTTGTAAAGTAATATGTACAGTTACTGATAATTGGAAAAGGAAAATTTAAAACTTATTGTAGCATCAAAGATAAAAATGGAATTCCATGGATGCATATAAAATGATGTGTATGATGTAAGCTATGCTGAGAATAGCTACGGCACTCAGAGAAGAAGTGGAAGATTTATTCCACTGAATACTATGATTTCTTTTGCAGCACCAGTAACTGACATGGGATGGTACCATTATAGTCAACGAAGTGAAGTAGAGCCACATAAATGTGGGCCTTGATTTCTGACAACTATGGTGCTATACTGAGGTAGGGCAAATACTTATTAGATGCATGGGAAACAAACTAGATTGTCGTGTGTTAAAAACAAAACCTTGGCTCTTACCCAACACCATTGAAAACTTAGTTACATATAGAATATAGGGAGCATAGGATACAGAATTTAGTTTTTAGTGGGGAACAAGGTAGATAATACCTTCTTAGCATCAGAAGAAGGGGAAAGTTTTAGACAAGAAACAACACTAATCATATAGGCAAGATTGGCTGTTTATCTATATTCAATTTTGATAGAACATTGAGCCTTACCAGAAACCATCCAGAGAGTAATTATAGAACCTCAGTAGTCAGGAGGGTTTTTAGTATACATAACAAAATCAAGTTTCTAGAAAAATGACTATCTATAGATCAATAAATGGATTGCCAAGGCGGTATGTGGTATGCATAGCTTTAGTTCCACCACTCCAGAGGCAGAGGCAGGTGGATCTCTGTGAATTTGATGTCAACCTTGGTCTACATGGCAAGTTCCAGGCCATCTGGGGCTATGTAGTGAGATCTTGTCTCAATAATAAGAAGACAGTTCAGTAGAAAAATAGAGGAAAGACATGAATAGGGATTCTACCAAAAGAGACATCCACCTTCATTACCAATGAATAAGAAAAATCAAATTAAAATCACAATAAGATAACACTACACAGCCACAGAATTGGCAACTTTTAAAAACTATATGAACCTTTCAAACTCCAGGCATGTTCTCACAGTTAAGCCAACAGATCCAAGCACAAATGAAGCCATGTGTGATTTATTTCATGTAAAGTTCTAAAGCAGGCGAAGTTAAGCTGTGGTGTTTAGGAATGCAAATTGGGTGGTATGAGTATAAAAAAGCAATTTATTAGGATTACTAAGATCACGAGAGTGTGTGGTGGTTTTTTATTTTGTGAATTTCATACATTTTCACCATATTTAAATCTCCTCCCTTATCAGCACCTTCATAGGCTCCCCCACAAGTTTACATGCATTCTTCCATGAATATTAAGGCCTATCGAGTCAAGTTTGTGTCCCCAAATGTCCATCCACTGGAGCCTGGTCAACTTATCTAGCATCACTCCCTTAATGAAAACCAACTCTTCCTTTCCCAGTAGTCATTGGCTGCCAGTAGTTTCTCAGCTAAGGTTGGGGCTTCTTACCCATTTCCTCCCTTCTATGGTGGATTTTTGTCTGGTTTGAACTTGCATGGGGTCTTGTGCATGCTGTCATCATTGCTGTAAGTTCACACGAGTAATTTTCTGGCTGTCTGGAAATCTGTTTCCTTGCTGTCACCACCACCCCTGGCTCTTATAGTCTTTCTTCCCTCTCTTCCACAATGGTCCCTGAGCCTTGGGTGGCAGAGTCCTACCCAGGACACAATATAGGAGTCCTACCCAGGGACACTCACTCTGCAGTGCTATTTGGCCAGCTGTGGTTTTTCTGGGTTAGTCACCATCTGTTGCATGAGGACGTGTCACTGGTGAGAACTGAAAGATGCGTTAATATTCTTTTTGCCTCTTTTACAGTGTTCCCGGAACTTTAGGTGTACAGTGCATTGCAGATGTGTCACTTAGGCTGGGCTTCTCACAGACACTGATTGTCTGCATTTGACCAGTTGTGAAACTCTGTATTTGTTTGCATCTGTTGCAAAAAGAGGCATTTTTGATAAATGGGGAGTTGTCTGTAAATATAAGGATACGTATTTAGAATACAGTAAGGAATTATATTGATCTAGGGATGTGGCAGACAGGTTTTTCTCTAGGATCTATGACCTCTCCGGCAATGCCTATTTGGCTATGTTTACAGTGCCTCACATGAGTTCTTTCCAGTTGAGAGGACCTTAGTTTCAATTAGACAGCTGTTGATTACCCCTCTGCCCCCAAATAAAAGTGCCACTGCCACACCAGTAGAGATAGTTTGCTGGGTCAGTCACTGTTGTGTTTATTTGACTTTACAGCTGGGTGGGACTTTTGATTGGTTTTCTCCCTTGGCAGCTTGCATCGTGTCCTCTATAGCTGTGAGATCTAGTCTTCAGGGTGAAGGTGTCCAGGTCAGTTCCATTGCTCCAAGTCCTGTGTCCTAAGTATGCCCTGTCTTCAGCAGTAGGGTCTTGTCTTCAATTTTGGGAGGCCATCAAGGGCTGTGGCAATAACCTGTATTATTTTAGGAGTACCGTTACCAACAACTCAAAGGATAGTTTCTCCTACCTGGCACTGTGTTTTTGTTATATAACCTTCAGTTATACACATGCACTCATACATATTTTGTATGTGTATATTTCTTTTGGAGAGTGAGAGGGAAGGGCAGTTGGAAGGGTACGGGGATCTTGGGAATGTGTGTTTTGACCTGGGTAAAGCTAATACCATAACCTATTATGATCAAACAAGGGCTCATTTTATAATTATTATTATTATTGTATTTTTTGTGGTGCTTGGGGTTAAAGCCAAGGCTTGAGCATGCTAAGCAAATGCTGCTTCACTGACCTATATCTCAATTTTCTATCTTTTACAAAATATTTTATTTTTTTTAAATTTTATGTGTATGAGTGTATTGCCTGCATGTGTATAAGTATACCCCTGTTGTGCAATGTCTGTGGAAGTCAGAAGAAGGTTCCACCCCTGGAACTTGAGTTACAGATTGTTGTTAGTTGCCATGTGGGTGCTGGGAATCGAACCCAGGTCCTCTGTCAGAGCAGCGAATGCTCTTAACTGATGAGCCATCTCTCCAACCCCTCAATTTTCTATCTTTATTTAGATAGTCTCACTGTATAGTCTAGACTGACCTGTAACTCTCAATCTTTCTGCCTTGACCTCTTCAGTAGTTGGGGTTACAGGCATGAGCCACCATGCCTGACTCATCTTGTAATACTTATTAAAGTATATGCTTGCATCTCAGATCCTCTTCTGTGTATGTGACATAATTTTGCAGTAAAGAAGAGGGACTTTCAGAGACAAATCATAATTGCCTCTATTTTTCTTCCTTCCTGTCTCTCTCTCTTTTTTTAAATCTCAGTATCACCCAGTTCGATATCTCCTCCATATTACACAAAAACAACAAAAAACTTTCCTAAGATTTTTCTTTTTTAAAATTTCTTATTCTCTAAAGAGAAGTGTTCTGGAAGACATGAGTTAAGGAGGAAGAATTGACTGGAATCATTAGTCGCCTCAGGCTTGGTTTGTAGCATACAACACATTGTTTCTGCAGCTTTGGGGTGGGAGAAATAACTTGGATTGGAACGCCTAAAGTCAATGAAAAACTCGGGCTGTGGTTTTAAGAACACCCTCATTAATGATGATTTCAATGCTTTACAAATTTCCTGGGCTATGCAATATTACCTATCTGCTTGCAAATGTTGGTGAACTTTGTGATTCTTGAGAATTCCAAGAAGGCCCTTAGCGGGAGTAAACTAAGACATAAAGCTCTCTACCCACTTGTTAGCGGCACCTGAGGTCTCCACTCACAGCTGCAAACCCAGAAACACTCACTGCTTTCGTTTGCACTGTTTTCTCTAGACTCCCCTTAAGGCTCCGGCAGAGGAGGTGCTGAGGACATCTTCAGCGTCTGGTACCTCTGTGAGAATGAGTTCACTGACTTTCTGCTCTACCTAGATTCTGGGTCCAGGGGAAGTTGAAACAGGAAGTTGCCTCTGTGACAGAAATGAGGGAAAAATGTGACAGAAAATGAGAGGGCCCGGGGAAGACTCACATGTCAGACTTACTGAGGAGCTAGGAAGGACCGGGTGGACACATCTTACATGAGTCCAAGCAAGGTTTGGCACAGCCCGGAGGGCCCCGAACCTAACTCTTAAGTCCGCTGGCAAAGGCGTCCTTTATTTCCGAGGAGCACGTCTGCTTCGTGCTCTTGCATGCTCACTCCCTGGCGTGGAACAGTGCGTGGGAACTGAGGATTCAGCGTGAGAGCTGGGATGGGTGTGAAACCTTAGGCGTTGGCGCAGAGCCATCCACGCTCCCTCTGAGTCTCTCTCCTCCCCAAGGCAGTGTTGTCATGGTTGCCATAGTGAAAGCAGAGCAGAGAGGTGGGATTTTGAAAACGGTTCCCAATGCCTCCCTTGGGTGGGGAACTTAATTGCTCACCGACTTCTTCCTGTGCCTTTGAAAATCAACTCGGGGTATGAAGATAACACATTCCCTAAGCGCAAACGACAGGCCCCCAGTTGCTCATACCTTCCTACCATCCCTAAGGCTGAGCTGAGGTTCCTGCTTTTTGGGGGCATTCCACCTTATCCCTGGAGCCAGGTGTTGGGGGAGTAGAGAGGCCTTCAGTGGTATGGGGAGCTCACCCTGTGCTGTTTCTTCCTTACAGTTTTTAGGCAAACAGTACAGTGCATCATGGTGAGGAGAGGAGAGGCCCGGGGTCCTGCCTTGGGGGACTACCAGGCTTTGTTGAGCAAGAGCTATGTCAGGAAGTCTGGGTTGAAAATGTTGCTCCTAACTTTTTTCTCAGCTCCTTGAAGAAACCTCCCCTCCCCCCTCCTCCTCTTCCTCCCCTTCTTCCTCTTCTATGTCTTCTTCCAAACTCAGCCCTCCAGCTTCTAGGAACAGCTAGAATCCTCTTCCAGGAAGTACCCTGGGTTCCTTCAACCCACAACAAAGTATGCAAAGTGTGGCTTTGTCAGTGTGCACTGATTGCTGGGGGGAGGTAGAGTGGGGTTGCTGTATTATTGCTGAGCCGTTTCTCTGTGGGTCTTGTCCTTTATTTCACTGGGGACTGTTCAAGAAATCGTCTTTCTTTCATCTGCCAGATTACACAGAGTACAGAGTATCTTTTACTAACTTATCAGAAATGCCAAATGGACCATCAACAAGATTCCAGGGCTTGAATGTCAAAACTGACAGCCAACTTCAGACTAGGACAGTTACACCTGTCCTCGCAGCAGAGGACACTTTGGAAAAGAATTCGGTTTTAGGGGAAGACAGAGCATTTTCAGCACAAGGAGCTTGAAGATGCAGATGGAGAGTTCTGGAACAGCACAAGAGCTTGTCCTGTAGATGTGGAAGTCATTATCATAGGGTGCATCTACACAATTACTAACTGTAGTGTTGGACCACTCTCAAAACAGTTGGAATCATGTATCCAATATAAAAGCTCTCCTCAGAGAGTAATCTCCCCAGAAGGTGAGATGCTGGTATGGTAGACAATAACCTGGCATTATTTAGGTAGAAGGCTAAGAGAACAGTTGAAGAGGTGTCGAGCCCAGGTGCATTTAGTCAGTCAGTGACAGACATAGTAAGCACTCTCTGTCACAAAAAGGAGAAAACATGTTAGGCTGGAGAACCCCAAACTTGTACGAATCTTTAAAAACAGGAGATGAAGTTTAACATAGGAGTCTTGTCCAGGGACACACATTCTGCAGTCTCTTATTCTCTATACCTTGGCCAGGTGTGGTTTTCTGTGTGTACCATACTCCGTTACATGAGAAAGCTTCACTGGTGAGAGTTGAGGGATGCGTTAGTATTCTCTCTGTCTCCTGTTCTGCTGTGCTCCATGAGGCTTAGGTGTAGAGATTCTCCTGTAGATGTGTCACATGGGGCTGGGCATCTCTCAGACACACATTCTCTGTATGTGACCAGTTGTGGAATTCTGTAAACGTCACCCACCCATGGCTCAGGGACCACTGCGGAAGAGAGGGCGGAAGGATGGTAAGAGTGAGGGCTGTTTCATGAACATATGGAAACAGTCTTCCAGGCTTCTGGAACCCACTCGTATGAACTTGCAGCAATGGTGACAGCGTGCACAAGACCCATGTGGACTCAATCAGACAAAAACCCAGCATAGCACTGGGGAAATGGGTAGCACGTCCCAAATTTAGTCAAGGAACTGTTGGAAAATGACCACTGCTGGGTGAGGGAGAGTTCATTTTCTTTAAGGGAGCGACTCTAGATAGGCTACTAGACTCCAGTGGATGAACTTGCACCAATGGACATCTGGGTACAAAAGCTTGACTTGATAGGTCTTAACATATATGACAGACTGCATGAAATCTGGTGGGGGGCTATGGGGATGCAGATAGGGGAGGGGGTCTGAACATGATTGAGATGTACTGTATAAAATGCAGAAAAAATTAATAAAAATATACACAAAAAACCAGGAGATAATCCCAAATGGGTGCAGCTCATTGGCAAGATGCTGAGGAGAGGGTGTGGAAGTCACTTCAGATGTGGTTAGCAACGCCCTGGGATTCTAGTTTTCTGCAGTAAGAGGCATAGGTCCCCACCTTCTTGATTTTAACAGAGTGGTGTAACCTAAGGTACAAATGCTTGGATCAAAAGCCATCAGTCTGAGTTGGCTGTTCTACCACTCACTAGGGATTCGGCCTTGCACAGCAAAGACACATTTCTCATCAGCAAAACCAATCCCTGTCTGTTTGTAATGATCCAAAGAGAATGTTTGTGAAAGTCCTCCAAATGTAGCAGTTTAATGAAAGCTGGCTACCAGGAACTCTACTCTTTGACATAGTAATGCCTCCCCAGTCTCTGGATCCACGGAGGCTGCCAATCCTCGTCCCCTTCATTTTGACCTGTCTGTAATATCTGTTATTGCCTCTTAATTGCTTCATGAATTTGCAGGAGTTTCTTAATTTGAACGTAGACTCACTGTGGACCTGGGCCTTGTCTAAGACACTCACTGGATGCTGAGAATATTATGGGTTCATAACAGGTACACAAAAGATTGTTTCAATGATTGATTTATATATCTGTGGGGATCAGAATAATCCCAAAATGTTCTCAAAGGCAGTAGATCTTGGAGCTGACAGTGATGGATGGGTGACGACGAGAAATGTTCGAGGGACAGAACGCCTGGTGACAGTTTCTTTTTCAGGTTTCCGTCTTCTGGATGCTGATCCCCCTGGAACATCTAGCAGGTTTTGAAGTCATTTATCACATTGGTGCTTTGTGAGAAAATCAAATGAAACAAAACTGAGAGAGAAAGTCTCCATCAACGGCTGGACGGCTCAGTTATTTCAGGGACAGGAGAAGTCAGTGTTTGGGACTCAGCAGAACACTGTACTCTGTTTGGAGCTGACCAGTCAGTCCCTGGAAATCCATGGGCCTAAGCATTCTCCCAGGTGAAGCTGTCTAGCACATGTGAGTTGAAGGGACACTCAACCCATTGGTTTCTCATTCATTTGCATTGAGCTCATAAAAAGATACTGATGTGCCTTTGCATGGAGACATTCCCCATGGGTTTCTCAATATCTTAGTAAGTTCTTTCTGGAATCCCAAGGCTTTTGGCTTTTGCTGTCATGGAGACCCAGGAAGAGTGGTAAATGCTCTGTGCTTGCGCCATCCTGGACACTGCAGATTCTGCCTTTCTCTTGAGGAGTCTCAGTGGTTCCCAGAGCCTGACCACGTGAGAAGGAATAAAAGGCATCCCCAAGGTCTCAGGTCTCTTGTCCTTGCTCCTGGCAGGGCCCGAGAGATGGCCCCGGAGAGGGAGAAAGTGCTTCAGAGGCAGCTTGGCCAGTAGACTAATTATGGGACAAAGAGAGTTTTGATTCCAGACATTGTGTGACCTTGAGCAAAAACAGTTCCTTTTCTGTTCTTTAACTCCCCAAATGTGGTAGGAGAATGAAGTGCAGGTTTTGATCCATCTCCTGGAAACGGCTTGTGTGGTTGAAGTGTGGTTGGTGATTTTAGGAAGCAAAATCACCACAGTAAGAGGCTGAGGAAATGGCTTAGCTGGTGAAGTGTTTCTACAAGCCGAAGGACCTGAGTTCAGTCCCTTAGAACTTCCCATGCAAAAAAAAAGGTCTGGGTGCAGTAACGCATACCTGCAATCCCAGTAGTAGGGAGGTGGAGAGAGGAGGATTGTTGTGGCTTTCTCTATAGACAGTCTAGCCAGATTAGCAAGCCCTAGGTTCAGTAAGACCGTGTCTCAAAAAATAGGGTTGAGAACAAATTGAGGAAGGTACCTGACTTTGACAGCCTCTTTCCAAACACATGCACCCTCACACATACACACACACACACACACACACACACACACACACACACACACAGACACACACAGAGTTACCATAGTAAGAAATTCTTTTCCAGGTACCCAGGTACTCCTGATGTCTTTGCTGGCATGTATCATGGGTCACTCAACTATACCATTAGATACAGACAGCAGCCCCAAACTGTCCATTCCCATTCTCTCCTAGACTCAGGGTTCAGGGTGGGTTTGTAGCCAAGTCCTGAGTGATCATGACTGACCCACTACAGGGCTACATTTTTGATAGCTGACTCTCCATTCAATGCGTGTTTGTGGGCAAGCACTGAAGTGGGTCTCTTCCTGCCTGTATAGACACAGCTAACGCGCCACTAGAAGACAGAAATGTGCCTGTTCTCTACAGAACTGAACACTGAAAAGGAGCTTGGGAGCCCTCATGTTCTAAACAACACGCAGCTCATTTGTACTTTTTAATAATTAGAAGTAATTAAGCAGCAATGAAATATGCTTGGATTGTCGTTAAGAAGGTGAAAGGGGGTTTGAATGGTTTTGTTAGAAAACAGGGATCAGGGAAAAGGAAGTCTTGTCATGCCTGTGCTCCATGCATTCCAGCTGTTTGCCAGGTTGACTGTCTTCCTCTCTTTCCTTCCCACTCTCCTATTGTAGGAAGAGATTGTGAAAAGAAAGCCTGCCCTTGGACGAGCCTCTCTACTTCCTCTCTTGAGCACATTCTGCTTGTGTCTGCACTCCCTGCCTTTGGGTAGAAGGCAGAGACGGAGACACATGCTGCCAGATTGGATATTCTTTCCAGATGAACTACTCAGCACCAGAGTGGAGAGAGAGCAAGAGGGGGGAAAGAAGAGGAGGAGGAGAAGGAAGAAAAGGAGAGGGAGAGAGAGAGGGAGGGGGGAGACAGGGAGAGGAAGTGAGGGAGGGAGGGAGGGAGCAGAGGAAGGGAGGGAGGGGAGATGGTGGGAGAGGAAGGGAGGGAGGGAGGGAGAGGGAGAGAGAGAGAGAGAGAGAGAGAGAGAGAGAGAGAGAGAGAGCGAGCGAGCTAATGCTAGGGTGCCAGGGAGAGCAAAAGTTTGAGGGGAGAGAAGTTGGAGGTGCAGCAAAACAAGAAAAAATGGTTCGAGAGGCAGGAGAAGGCTGTGGGGTCGGGGCAGGGGAGAAGTACAGAGAGAAAGGCAAGGAGGGGCCGAGAAAAAGGCATAGACTTTAAGGTCAGCTGAGAAAAAGCCGTAGACTTTAAGGTCAGTGTCAGCGTGGCTTCCTTCCAGCCTGCCGTCCAGCCAGCTGCTACCACATCTGCATCCTGGTGGGGTGTTTCCAAACAAAGAGACCTCTTCCCTGGACCTCTCTGCCCACAAGCGTGTCTGCCTACGCACACCCTCTTGACAGTACTTACTCTTCCTCTTATTCATCAGCTACTGGTGCCCAGACAGATAAATCACTCTGAGCATGGCCAACAGTGGGGGCAACCAGCAGAAGACGCATTTGTGATTGGCACCGTGACTCCAGGCTCAGGAGTGAATGGCCAGCTTGCTCCCGTGATTTTCACGTGAATAGCTCTGGGTCTATGGAAAGAGCAGGAAGTCAAGGCACAGGGGACACAGTAATTGTGTTGTCTTGGCAAAATGAGGGGTCTTTTCATTGTCAGTCCCATCACCTGCAGAATAGAGAACACCAGTCTCTTCTTGATGGTATGAGCAGAAAATCAAGCAAGCTTATGCTGTTTTTATTTTAAATTTTGTTTATTATTTTTATTTTATATGTATGTATGTATTGTGTGCATGTAGGTAAGTGCACCCATGTCATGCAATGCCCACGGAGGTCAGAAGAGGCTGTTGGATCCCCTGGAACTGGAGTCACTGACAGTTGTTAGCTGCCATGTGGGTGCTGGGATTCGAACCTGGGCCTTCTGCATGAACAACCAGTGTTCTTAACTGTTGAGTCATCTCTCCAGCCCCTCTTATGTTGTTTTTCAAAATCTGATTTCTGCATCTGGGTAGAAAGAGTTCAAATGGAAGAAGTTGTAGTTCCTTCCTCAGAGGGTCCTTTTTCCCTATATCTCAGGCTTGAGGTGGGTCATGCAGAGGTCTCTACACTGGTGCCAACTCTGGAATGCAAGTGCAGTTTCCAGATAGCTTCACATGTAAGTTCTAGCATGAGGTGGAGGAAAAGCACGGTCACCTGACCACCCTAGCTTCTATGGTGTCCTCAGCCTCTACCAGGATTGCCTGTTCCTGGGTGTCACCCTCAGACAACTGCCCCAAGCCTTCCAGCCGTCCTGTAGTTAATCTGTGCTGATCTGGCTTCTAATCAGATCAACTGTTCTTGTTCAGCCCTTCTCTGAGAAGTCTCACTGGAAAGACCTCCCTGCCCCTTCTGGAGATGGCTGGTCTCCTGCTCCCTTACCTCCTTTTGCTACCCCATCTTCCTTAATGCCCAGGATACATGACAAAGATGTTTGGAAGAAGGTCCTGGACAGTGGGGTCACCCTGGACCGCTTCCTGTGGCATCACCTCTGTGGGGAATGCAGGGTTGCATCCAGTCCCATATGCAGAGCAGAAGCCAAAAATGAAGGTTCAGTTAGTTGGTGGGAGGAGGAGGGAACCTCATTGCCTGCCGTTGGGCTTTGCTCCAGAGGTGATCCTATGGCATACATTCTAGGGCTTTCCAGCCCTGCTAGCGATTGTGTGAACTTTCCTGGGGAGACAACTAGAGATGTCACCTGACTCCAGGTAGGGTTCTGATGGCAGATGAAATGATTCTGCCCAGGTCTAGCTCAGTGAACCAGTGAGTTCATTGGTGTTACATGCAGGAGCATGGGTGATTCATGGGCAGCTGCGTCACCGAAAAGCCTACCCCACATGGTGATGACTCAAAGGGCTGTGTCCCTGGGGTGCCGTGCACAGCCTACAGACTGTGAAGACAGTGTGAGAGTCTTTTTATCCCCATCAGTCGACCTTGGGGAGGGGCCCCACAGCTTCAGGAAGCCTTGTAAATTTCATATATCTCCTGAGTCCTAAGAGCTTCTCTCCATGAGGGATTGTTAGTTACACAACACCACTGAAGTCATCACTGTAACTCTACCTAGGTCATCCATAGTGTCCTGTCCTTGTACGTAGCTGAAGGTCTCTCAGGTCTCTGTTTCTACCTGACCTGTGAAGACCCTCTCAGAAGAGCATCTGGGTGGGGGCAGTGGCTCTGTCTCTGTAGCCTTTTGTCTTCATAGGCTTTGTAGGGCCTAAACCAAAGATCGAGGGTCTCTTCCTGGACTTCTGAGCTTCCATGCGACAGCCGCAGGTTCAGGGTCGTATGGCCCCTTAAAGTTGCCTATGTTTAATCTCTGATTTGGCCTTCCCTGTTGGCTGCCGAGGCATTTATGGGTCCCTTGGATGAGCAATGCAAGTTGGGGTGGGAGGACAGTGGGAGAGGAGGGAGTTTAACTCTGAGGAAGCTCCAGCAGGAGATTCTGGAGGGTGAATCAATGTGAGGCATCAATTTATAGGGGACAGTGCAGGCCGAAATGTAATTAGATGTCACAGATAAACTAAGGCAGAATGGGATTATATTTTGTCGACCCTCACGATAATCTTGCCAGGTACAGTGCTTGACCCTCTTTCACAAATGATATTGGCCTCAGAAAAATTATAAAATGGTCTCAAAGCACAGCACAACTTTGACCTGGATAAGGGGACTCCACATGCTTACATCCTAACTGCAGTGAGGTTCTGAGCCTTTGTTGAAGGAGAGACTCCAGAGCAATGTCCACCCTCTGCTTCCACTGGACCCCCACAGTCAACCTCAGACTCCATGTTTAGAAAGGTTTCTACTTCTCCCTCCCCTGGCTTGAGCAGCTGTAATGTACACAGGTAGACACAGGCAAGGTGATTTTCTCCACGTGGGAGTTTCTCAGGTGGGGACGTTGCTTTCTGAGACCCTTGCTGTGGTCCATGCTGAGGCAGTCACTGAGGGAGCGACATAGGTCACATGGATGTTTACCGACCCCCAGCTTGCTTGACTCTGAAGGCTATGGCAGGGCAAGCAGGAGCATCTCCCTGCTGGGAGGGCTTAGCTAGGTCTTTACAGGGTACAGCAGTGTGTGGAGTTTTGGTTGGTAGCTCCCAGCCACAGTTAGGGACCAGGTCCCTGACTTTAGCCCGGTATCCTTATCATCACCCTGGGCCCTTGAGCATTTGCTGACCATCCCTTGCCGCTCATCTGTGTACACTGAGGACTTCCTGATGGGGATACGCAGTCACATTCACTATAATCACCTGCTGACAGGCATGTACATCTCCCTCCCAAGATGCTTAGTTCTTCTGATGGTATTTCACAGGGCTTCCTTCTTCCTGGCTGTGGCCTCACCCACCAGGCACTGCTCTCGCTCCTGCCGGGCACTTTGCTCCCTGTGGTTTCTGTGCCACCGTGTCTCTGAGCCACTACAACACGTTTCACATGTCCCAGGCTCACTGCAGTCTGTCCTTGGACAGCAATCTCCCTGCATGTACCATATGGCTGCTCTTCGTGTCCCAGGGTGACCCTTAATATGTGAAAGGTATCAAAAGGAACATGTCAGTAGATGCCTCATTACTTGCATGTGGCATCATTTTGGTGATCTTAGAAGTAGCAGAGTCTGTGTTGTGATGGTCACCAACGTGACCATTGAGTTTTTTCTCAATTTATCTTTGAGGCATTTTTACCTGAGGTCTGAGCCATGACTGGGTCAGGAGGTGCAGGTAGGCAAGTGCCTGCTGTCTTCAGAGTGGTTGTCCTTCACAAGCCAACCCTGCTTCGACCCCAACTGCACTTGCATTCTTGGCTGTATCTTCAAATGGTTCTTCTTGAGAAGCTCCTTAGCCCCCCATGAAACAGGCTCCCAGCGGACTCATGCCATTTGCTCTCCAGAGCTGTCTTTACCCAGCAAACTGCAGTGGTAAAGCCACCACTGACCCTTTGCCTGAGGCTCCTCTGTTCGTTCTGTCCTCAGGACTGCACTGAGGTTTTTCTACTCCTTCAGCAGATATAAATGCATGCCCAAAGTGGTAATGTCTGAGAAAATCCTCCTGTGACTGCAGCCACCTAAACCCTCTCCCGAAATTTAGGGTCCAGCAGATCCCTCGCCGCTTCGGGAAGCTTCTCTTGGTAGTTCAGCCCTACACAGTTTAGCTCCTATGGTCTCTGCTGTGAACCACCCAGATGATCATGGGACCACTGTATCTCCCAGTTGGGCTCTCCCTGCCACACAGGATGCCCTTGACTGTGTAATTAGCATCTCTTGCTTTTCTCAAAGGCCACTGCTTGGCCTGTGTTCAGCGAACTTTTGATGCTTCAGCGACTGAAGCCAGGGCCTGTCTCATATCAGGCTTGGGGGTGCAGATAGCTCAGCTCCCACTGGGGATTAACCCCTTCTTTGTATTGCTCCTAAAGCCAGCCTTGGTTCATTAAGACTCAGCAGGAAGTCGGAGGAACTGGCTTCTTCTGTTAGCAAACCAGTCCCGCCCTGGCCCTCATCCACTTCCCACCCAGCTCCAAGGACTGTGGTTACAAGAGCCTCCTTCCCTCCAGGTACTGCCTCACCTCTAGAGAAAGATTTAGATGTATAGGTTTTGGCAAAGGTTTAAACTGGCAATAAATAACAAAAAAATTCAGCTTACCATTCTGCATATTTTATAACTCCATCTAATAAAGAAATAATCCAAGATGGCACCTGCTAAGAAAACTTAGTTTATTGAAATATGACTGTAATATAGAAAAGATGGTTAATGCACCAGGCTGCATGGTATTAATGCTCTGTACTTCAGCTGCTGTGTTTAAAGGAAGTCTCTCATGTATTTTATTTTATTTTATTTTATTAGGAGCCATATCATTAGCTTTTAAAGACATTGTGAGTGAGAGAAAGAAGAGATTTGGATTGTTCAAAAAAAATAAAATGAAACCAACCAACCAACCAAACAAACAAAAAAGGCCTTTTTTAACATAAACATTTTTTTCCTGGCTAGGATATTAGGACAGTATATTAAATCCCCCAAAAGGAGGCCCTAGAACTATTTACATAATAATGCCTCCACTGTGGTTGTGACAGATGGGCTTCACTGACGCAGACATACTGTTAGGGGCTTAGCAATAGATTAAAAAAACCACCACAATACTGTGTAACATAATAAAAGTGTATTGTAATGTACATCATAACTTGTGGCCAAGGTTAAATTTGCAGACGAAGTATGAAAGTCATATTCCATTACATAAAATAGACGTTACACAGAAAAGCATTAAAGATGAGTTGACTTAACCATTTATTTTTAGTTTATATTTTATTCTATTTTCTTGGTCCTATTTATGCAATATATTTTTATCACATGAAATGTCATTGCTATGGGCCCTTCGCCTCCTCCTCAGAGGGAAGGGCAGTCTAGGAACTTCAGACTCCCCTAGCCTGGTGGACTCATGTCTCGGGTGCTTACAGCTCCGGCTGTACTGGAAAATGGCTGATGTGTCTCTCACTCTTCTTTTTCTTTATTCCAAGCTTCTTGCTGGGGCTCAGTCAGCCAGCAGTGGCCTCTATGGTGGCCTCCTTTGGCTTATGTGGAATCTCTGGAGGCAAGCTGTGGGTCTGAGGACTTTCCCACCCACTGAGAGGCAGACAAACACAGGAGCAGACATGTGAGGCACCTATGGGTAATACCACATGAGCAGGGACGTGGCTGCCTCAGTTTGGACCCATCTAGATGCTGACTTTGGCTCTTTACTAGGTGCCTCCAAACTCACTCCCAGTCCACCAGCGTGCTCTCCAAGTATCGAAGGGGAGCACTGGCTTCTTTCAGCAGCAGCTGGTAACATTTAGACTCTTAAGGATGAGCGTGTGTGTATGTGTGTGCACAGATGTGTCTGTGTGTATGTAGAGGCCAGTGGTCAATCTTCAGGGTCAGTCTCCAAGTACTGTCTGCCTTATTTTGAGGAAGGATCTCTCATTGGCTGGGAAGTCACTTTCAGATGAGGCTGACTAGCCAGTGAGCCCCAGGGAGCTTCCTGTCTCCACCTCCCCACTTTGTGATTACAGAGGCTGTGCACAAGCTTGGTTTACGTGAGTTCTGGGAATTGAACTCAAGTCCTCATGGTCAGGCTTTACTGACTGAGTCACTTCCCCAGCCTTTGGTAAAGACAAATTTTGGAGGCCTACTTGAGATTCCAGGTAGAAGTGACCTTTTATGAATAGAATCTCTTTCCCCGTGACAGCGTGGGAAGTATTGCCCTGTGTAAGGAGATGGTTCAATCAAAGGACCTGATCAATGCAGACTGTGGCGTCCCACTTTAAACACACAGCATTTACCTTGATTTAAGCAGTCTTCAGTTCTGATGGCTTTTTATTTTGAGACAGGGTCTCCCCATAGCCCCATCTGGCCTGGAACTTGATATGAAGACCAGGCTGGCTTGGTCTCACAGAAATCCTCCTGCCTTTGCCTTCAGAGTACTGGGATTAAAGGGGTGCACCACCACACCTGGCTCTGATACCTTTTGTTTTAATCTGAGCCAGCAACCTCTCAGAAGACATTGGCGATTCCATAGAGGGCTTGGGTAGTTTTAGGGTGTGATGCTAAGCAGGGTTCTTCCTTGGTCAGGGTGGGCTGGAACAGAGGCATTCACAAGACAGCAATCCAGTTATGAGTCTGGCTTGGGGAGTTCAGCCTGGGTTTCGCTGGGCCACTGTGTGTGTCTGTGCCAGGTTTGACCATCAACTCTGGGGCATTCAGGAAGCAGACTGCTAGGGATGGTATCACAGTACCGTCTTCTGAAGTGGTTCAGTTCTGAATTCTCGTTTCTGCAGACAACAGATACCCATTGTCACCTGCCCAATGGCTCCCTGCAGGGAGTCATGTGAATTGCTAGGAAACCCTTCTGCATCAGCACCAGCCAATAGGAAGACACAGGCCTTAGTGATGAGCTGTGTAAAACTGAGAGTTTCTTAGTAGAAACATTAAAAATGTAAAAGGAATCAGGTGAAGGTAATTTTATTAAAATTTCAAATGTGATTCCATGTGTTTAAATGTTCTACCTTTAACATGCCATGACTATAAAATTATTGAGATGTTTCTCATCCTTTTCTTGAAATTTTATGCTTATTTGTACTCAAAGCAAATCGTAATTGGGATCAGTTGCAGAATTTCAGAGCAGAGAGATCATTTGGACCCAAAGTGTGATTTGAATTAACTGACAGAGAAGAAGCAGGATGTGGCTCTGGGAAGGGCATGGCAGAGATAAAGGCCATGCCTTCTAGGTTGGGATGGCCTATGGGTACTTTCTCTGATAGCATCTTTCCATCAGACAGAGACCAAGCTTCTGATACTCTTGTCTTGTTCTGAAAGGGAGTCGCTCACCACAGAGACTGGCCCGCTCAAAATAAATGTGAAATAAGACAACAGCCAGTCTGGGGAATGACTGACAATCACGTGATGACTCTGGAAAACTCAGGTAATAGAGGCTCTTATATGTCATCTGTCTACTGCAGGTGCTTGTCCCAGGACAAGATTGGACAGAGATCCCAAAAGGAACAAAACTGTCCAACATTTCTGAAGGTTGCAGCAACTCTAGGCTTTCAAGTCAGTTCTTGCTTTAAAGTCTGTGTACCTGCCACATGAACTCATGCATTCTTCCTACATACGCACCCACTGGGCTCCACCTGCATGTGGTGTGCGTGCTCCTCCTTTCTCCCAACAGTGCACGTAGTGATCCTGCTGCCAGTACAAACACACACACACACACACACACACACACACACACACAGACACACTAGCACATACATATACATGCATGCAGACATCCCGCAGCACACACATGTGCATGTCTACATATACACAGACATCCTGGTAGCACACATGTATGCATGTGCACACATGAACACTAATACTCACATATTTGCACATTCAGAAGCACACATGTTTTAGCAACATGGAAGAGAGAACTCTTCTAACTTGAGAACAGAGAATGAAGAGTCAAGGCCAAGGTGATGTAGAAAATTGCTAATCAGGCACCTGAACAGGACGCTGAGGAGACGACCCGGGGCACACTTGTCCCCTTTTCCCTCCTCTCCTGTCAGTTTCCTCTCAGCCCTAATCTCTGTCAAGCGTTGGGGTTCTTGCTTGCCTGTCACTTTCCTCTAATGCCATATGCCGTCTCCCAGGGTTCAATTGTGTCTAGGAATGTGGAATTTAGAAAAGGCAAAGTTAACTTTTGTAAACTGTTTTCCACTGGTTTGGGTGGGGTTTTGGAAAAGTGTTTTTGCCCCCGGAGCCCTCTTCCCTCACAAGATCCCTCCAGGGTCTTCTCTGAACTATTTAAAAATCTTCTACTAAACAGGAAACTCAGGCAGAGACCACTTTCTTTGCTTTCCATGAAGAGTCCTTGTACCCAGTGCAGAACTGGGTCTAGCTCTGTAAGTACAGGACAGATGGATGAATGGATGATATAGTTAATTTAAAAACGAATTCTGTTTGCCAGTCAGTTCTTGATCTAAATCTTGGCTGTGTGTTTCCCTGTCTTGTGTCTGCAACAGAAGCAGCTGACAAAATTACCTAAGGGAGGAGGGATTTGTTTTGGCTCAGAGTTGGTGGGAAGAACAGTCCATCCTGATGGGGAAAGACATGACAGTTAAGTGGCTTCATGGCAGGGAAGCAAGTGGCTGGGATTCTTTCTCTTCTCATGTTAAGCAAAAAGAAAGGACTGCAGGGTCAGTCCCATGCCTCATCCACCAAGGGTGGACAGCCAGGCCCACCTCCTAAAGGTTCTACAACCTCCTCCTAAAACAATGCATCAACTGGGAACCAAGTTTTCGCACACCTGAGCCTAGGGGAGACATTTTACCTCCATACTATGAGGTACTTGTCCAGAGGTTTGATGATGGCCAGAGAATGTTAAACCTCTTCCCCATGGGTTCCCACTACTATGATGATAGACCGAGTTGTCGATCTGCAGGTTAATCAAATGACCCATTAAGAAGCACTCAGATGGGGGCTGGGGAAATAGTTCCACTGCTAAATATATACCTTGCAAAATAAGGGCTTGGTTTAGAGTCCCAGTACCCATGTTAAAAAAAAAAAAAAAGTTGGCATGGTAATGTGCTTGTAATACCAGTGTTGGGAGAAATCCTTGAGTTTGCTAGCCAGCCAGCCTGGTTTATTTGGCAAGTTCTAGGCCTGTGGGAGACCCTGTTTTCAAAAACCACGGTGGTTGGCATCTGAGAAACAACACTAGAAGTTGTCCTCCCGTCTCCACATTCACGCAAACACGTCCACCTGTATCCCTACACACACACACACACACACACACACACACACACACACACACACACACACCAACGCCCACATGAAATCACACACACACACACACACACACACACACACACACACACACACCAATGCCCACATGAAAACACGCACACAGGCCCTATAGACAAGAATGACCCCAATAGTGCTGGAAACATAAAGGCGGGTCAAACACCTTGTGTGCATAGGAGCCCCATGCTGTGTCAACATCCACTGTTCTCTGGTAGTTGGTGTTCTGTTTTGCTCCCGGGCTAATGAATTCCTCAAGAGCAAGGAAGGAAGTCAAGTTAGGCTTCCAGGAGTTTCTACAGACTTGGAACTAAATCTCACTTCCCAAATTAGAGCTTGGGTAGTTTGCATTGAAGTGGGAGGACTGTGCAGACCTCAGCACCCTGGTGACTGTGGCATGGGACTTTCACCTTTAGGACAGAAAGGCAGCACATACCCCATGCTGTGGATGTACCCCATATTGTACATGATATCTCAAATATATTATTTTGCTTAACTTTTATAACAGTCACAATAGGAGATTATTGTAGTAAGAACCAAGGCATCTTGAAGTGAAGTCACTAGTTACTGTACAATGCTGTGAAACACCCCCAGCTGACATCTTTGCCCTGTACCAGCGGACAGATTCTGAATATAGAAAATGAGATGGGCTGATTTGATACAGCACAGAGCAGAAAGTACGGGATGCATCAGAATGGGGGTATAATTCACCCCCATGACTTCTTCCCTATGCCCTAAGGGTCTGTATTAGGATGGTCCGGTGGGCTCCAAGGATTTGGAATTTGAAGGAGAGTAAATGGTTTGAAAGGGGAGAATCCCTAGGGATGGAACACCAGGCACCAAACAGAGTGGGAGCTGAGGAGGCCAGGGCAGAGGGGTCCTCAGGACCTGAGAGGCTGCCCGGCCTGTCTGAGGCTTTGTTTTGATTGCTTCTCTGCCAGGCCCACTCCCTCTGCCCTTTCTTGTGTGGCTCCTCTGTTTTTTGCTTTCTTTTCAGGACTCTGAGTTGCTAGGCAACTCCAGTCTGGAGCTGAGGTTCTCACTGTGGTGAACAGCTTCCATGCAGGGAGAAGGGAGTCCGATGGAGCCTGTGATTACAGGTGTCTGTACAGAAAGGAAGACAGCCGCGACACTTCCCTTAACCCCTCCTTACTTCCTGGGGAGGGAAAGCAGGAGCTCTGGACAAAGGAGGCCGAGCTTTGCATTTTCCCCGGTATTTCTCCCGGACTTCCTTGACTGTGCACACCACATCTTCCTGATGCTCCGGCCTCCTGCTGCCCCACTGAACACCAGTGACCTGGATCCTCCAGTCCCTCACTACCTCATTTGCAGTTGCCTCAGATGTTCTCCGATCAGGGTCATCACATGTAGACACATCTCCATGGACTAACTACAGCAAGGTGTTCATAGACCCTTTGGGAGAAGACATTCAGAGCTTACTGTAGCTGGAAGTCAGAAAGGTGACAGATAACACAAGGCACCTTTCCACTGTGGTCAGGTGACAAGACAAGGGATTGCTATGTGTTCATGGTGGCCTGAGGTCATCTTGGACCTGGAGGAGAGTGAGAAGAGTGAAGTAGAAGGGACTGTCAGAGAATAACCCGAGGAATACCCGGGGCTTCAGCTGTGCAACTCTAAGTGTTTGCTTACCTTGTGACAGCTACCATCCACGCATGATGCTGGAGACCAGAAGTACATTCAGAGTCTCTGGCTTCACAGAGCTGGTGACTTGACTGGAGGAAACAATCAGCAAACAGGCAAATGATAGGACCTCACTAGTGTTTTTTGTTGTTTGGTTATTGGTTCGTTTGTTTGATTTTTGAGACAGAGTTTCACTCCATGGCCCAGGCTGACTTCAGACTTCTTATACAGCCCAGATTCACCTTGAACTTGTGGCAATCTTCCTGCCTTAGCCTGCCAGGTGCTAGGGTTACAGATGTGAGCCACCACACTTGGCTGCAGATGGTATTTTGCTTTTTCTGTATTAATGTCTTTTCTCAACACTGTGGACAAAATAGCTTATAGAAGGAACCTAAGGAAGGAGAGGTTTATTTCAGCTCATGATTTTAGGGCCAGTCCATCGTAGTAGGCAAGGCACAGGGAAGTGACTCTGTGGCTGCAGGAAGGTTTAACTGCATGCAGCTCGTTCACATCTTAGTGGGCAGGAAGCAGGGAGGCAGGTGGGAATCAGAGGGGCTGATCATCTTCAAAGACCCATTTCTAGTGACCTACTTCCACCAGCCAGGATCTACTTCCTAAAGGCTCCATGACGTTCAAGACAGTGCCACAGGCTGGGGACTGAGCAGTCAAAACATGAGGCTGTGGAGGGGCATTTCAGATTCAAACCATAGCAGTTCTCTGTCAAACAAAAACTGTCCTCATAGCTGGCAGGCCCTGGGTCCTCCTGAGGGGTTTGTGTTGTATGGGGCCTAAAGCTCTGGAAGTCCCCAAGGACCCACATTGGGCAGCCACATTCTGAGGAGCAGGAGGGTGGGGTTAATGGAACTGTCTTAAATGAACCATTGAAGTCCAAGGAGACCTAGAAAGTACAGTAAGAAGACCTGACCAATCAGAACTCAGTGATTAGTTAAGGAGGAGCACAGGAGCCAGTCAGAATTCACTGGCACTTTGAGTGGGAGGAGTCTCTCTACTGGAGGAGCTGCCTGTGAGCCTGGCCCTGCCTGGTCACTCTGTCCTGTCCATGTGCCCAGCAGAGAAAGAAGCCAGCTGGACTTGGGCCAGAGCAGCCTCCCATGTTTGGGTTTTATATGTCAATGCATTCCTGTTTTATTTATTTTATTCACTTATTGATATTTGTTTATTTTGAATACTTAACCAGGTAACTCTGTCACCTGATGTTATCTTGCTAGAAACTTAATCCCCAGGGTAACAACATTCTCAGGTGGGACTTTTAGAGATGCTTAAAGCTACTATTGGAGGAGTGGATTAGTTGTCCCAGAAGTGGGTTAGTTATTGGTGGGGGGAGGGGTCCTAGTGAAAGGATGACTTCCTATCTCTTCCCCTTTCTCTGCTTCATGCAAATAGATGTGTGTACTTGGCCCTGTCACCATTTTTTATGGGATGACCCAGCAAGAAAGTCCTTATTACCAGCAGACCTCTCAGCCATGGGCTTCTGAGGGTCCATAACTGTAACAAATAAATGACCCAGTCTCAGGAATTCCATTACAGCAGCACAGAATGCAACGGGACAGCCATTAGGCATGGGCTTTTCTCCTCAGGCCACTAGAGTTTTTCCATTCATGTGTCTTTATCACTTTCCCCTCCCCTGGATCCTGAGTATCCATGACTACCTCCAGTTGGAGGATTCTGGGCTTTGACTATGCTCTCGTTAGTCAGACTTCCACGTTCCAGGCAGGGAGTCACCTTCTTTTCTTGCTGCCTAGCATTCTGCCCTGCCCTTTGCCAGAAGTCATTTGGTTAAGTCACCTCAGGGTATTGATGCCTAAAAAGTGCTCTGGGCATCAACAATCCTGTGTGGCAATCCTATATTTGGACTGGAGTCCTTCGCCATAATCTTTCTTCCCAGGCACCCAGTGATGGACACTCAGGCACCAAGGCTGGTCCCTGAAGAGATGAATGATGTCAGGGCACTCCTCTTAACCACTAGGTTCCTTGGCTGGGTGTTCAGCAGCTCTGCCTGTGTCCATGGCTGAGGGCCAGCTCTCCCGGCTCATGGTGAGGTACTGGATCTCTACCACTGAGAGGATGTTGTGCCCTTCCCATAAAAGGTGGGGAAAGTTCTGATGAGAGAGCATCAGATGGGCCTCTATGTCTTGGCACGTCCCTGGTTCCTGAGGAACACTTCAGGGCTTCTCTGTTCTCACTTAGAAAATAGAAGTGCCTTGTGAGCTCATCTACAAGCCTTCCTTCAGTGTGATGCTGTCGGTGGGCATCTGCTTCAGAGTGTCCTGGGTCTTCTGTGCTGTGGGGTGAGTGGGAACTTGCAGCACTGTGATGCTTTTTGAAGTGTACTTACATTCCTGATCTTGCTTTGACTGTCTTGTGACTTACGTTCATTCCACAGTAGGTGGGAAGTACACAGCACTGTCCTCCAACAGGTCGGGCTTCCTTTTTTATAGACTGTTTCAGTGATTTGTTGGTTTATGTGTGTATACATGCATGTGTGTATGGATGCAGGTGAATTCTCCTATGTGAGCGTGGAGGGAGCTAGAAAAGGGTGTTGGATGCCTCAAAGCTAGAGTTATAGGCATTTGTGGGACTCACTGCTTGTTATGTGGGTGCTGGGATCCCATCTCGGGTACTCATAACTGAGCTTCAAGCACTCTTAATTGCTGAGTCATCTCTCCGGTCTGATAGATTGCTTTCCTTTTGAGACAGGGTCTTAGTCTGGAGCCAAGGATAACCTGGAGCTCATGATGATCCTCTGCTTTCAGCCTCCTGAGTCCTGAGATCACTTTGCTCCACAAGTGGACATTAAGTTGGTGGCCACGAGATGCTCCTCTGATGGTTTTGTTCTTTCACATGTAAAGTGGAATAACGCCATGATGCTCTGTTCATGGACCTGGTTATGGCTTAGATGGCACAGTAACTGAAATGCAACAGAAAGATAAAGACTATGACAGTGTCAGAGGACTTCATGCTTGGGCTTGGTTAGAGTTAGCTTTCTTGGTCTTTCCATAATCCAGGTTCATTTGACACCAGTCACATTCACCACCCACCTCAGTTTGACCCTAGGATTAAAGTCCTATACCTGAGATGTACCATGGGGAAGACAGTGCCATAGAAGCCCTGGGCTCCCTGGGTCTTTCTCCCAGGAAGGTTAGTGCTGACATCACCTCAGCAACTACTGAATACAGGGTCTAAGAGGAGCGGTGGTCTGCTCAGAACAGAGGGGCCCAGACTGAGCTGTCACTTTCAGTCCCTGTCCAATCTCTGGAACTGGACAGAGGAAGACGGGAAGAACACTAAGCACAGTGCTGATGTTGTCAACATTGCCCAAAAGATGCAGCTCCAATTGTTTGGAGAACTTCTTGGAACCACTAAAGAGGTTCTGGATGCTGTCCACTCTGGGGATGCCATGGTGATGACCCCCACATCCATAGCAACACAGATAACATGAACAGTGATGTGGAAGAATTAGAACAGCAAAGGAAAGTATTTCAGTCAAGGTTCACTTGACAACCAGAAAAACATACCAGGGGAAAGTGTTTAATTTTGTAAATGCACTGAGCACACAGTAAGATCGTGTTAGTCTCCTGCCACACCCAGGGAAGCAGATGGTGCAAGTATCTTTAACAACAGGAAGGAAGACCGGGCTCGGGAGCTTCCCCTTAGCCTCACACAGCAGAAGTCAGAGGACAGAGGTGCCGTCTGCCGGTGGGGCGAAAGGGCTTTTCCCGGCGTCCTCTTGGCACCTGCCCTGGATGCCAGCTTGGAGATCTGAGTCAGAGATGAGGCAAACGCTTAGGCAAGGGAGAAAAATGTTTCAGCAGCTTGCTCCACAGGGAAGGAGAGTCGGTGAGATGTTCTGAAGCTGAAGATAGCGTGGCTCGGTGAAGAGCCTACCCGCCAATGATGACTGCGATGGTGGTGTGGGGACCTGCTCCAGGAGGATGGAAGATGAAGTCAGGACACACGACAGAGATGCTTGGAGTACCGCCGAACCCAGAGGCTCTGGTCCGCCCTCAAGAAAGTTATCCCAGAAAGGGTCCCCCTGGAAAGGCTCATTTAGCTGTGTCTGCCTGCTGGGGTCTGTGACCCTCCTCCCACAGTCCAGGCCTTGAACCAGGGCCAAAGATTTATCCCGAAACAGCAAGCCTTGTACAAAGATGATCCTGGATTTAGAACAGAGGAAAGGTACTTTGAGGGAGTTCAAAGAACGGGCACACGCTCCCTGATGGCTGCTTGCTGGGTATTTTGAGAGGCGACTGGGGCATGCTTTCCCTCGCCTCTTCTCCCAGGGGCCTTTTCCAGGATGGCTTCTCTCCATTAGTGTCTTCCAGAGCTTT
This sequence comes from Nannospalax galili, assembly GCF_000622305.1. Taxonomy (NCBI): domain Eukaryota; kingdom Metazoa; phylum Chordata; class Mammalia; order Rodentia; family Spalacidae; genus Nannospalax; species Nannospalax galili. Next base: position 4,667,750 of record NW_008337322.1, on the reverse strand, counting down.
CGAGCTTGAAAGTCTTAATATGGAAATTCCTGCAGCGATGGGACCATGTCTCTCCCAGCTGGGGCTCACTAAGGCCGGTATTCGGATGATGTTAATGGTGATGATTAATTAGAGGCAGGGAAAGAAATGAGGCCAATCTGGTTAGGTACTGGAAGGTAGAGTGTGTGGGCTCATGGAGAGGTTGGGACAGTGATGGGACAGGAGGGAGCTTGGTTTTAGAAAATAGAGAACTCTAGAGAGCTAACTCACTTTAACTTGAACTTTATTTTCTTATCTGGTAATGATTGAAAATGGAACCTTTGAGAATAGAAAATACTTTTGGCTTGTAGTTAGTTCTTGTCAAACCAAATCCTTGGAACTGAGCATTGCAAACATGGTGTCTCCTGTTTTTTTTGGAGCATTGTCCATGGAGCTCAGAATAGGGCACACTGACCTCTACCTCATGGTGCCGTGTGGACCATGGATCAGTGACTGTAAACTGCTGGATGAGGGACACAAAGGAGTCAGTCATCATGTCTCTGACTTCATCAATGTGTGGAGAGGATGATGGGGCAGCCAGTCATCAGTTCTTTAGAATAAGAGAAAATCCCTCTGCCTTGGATTCCATATAAAGCTACACTCAGTTCAAGTCCTGCCCCCCCCCCCCCATTTCCTTGTTCGAGTCATGTCAAACTTGCCTAATCCAGTCACTGGGTCTAGCTGATGAGATGACATCATTAAACTAAAGAGATCTTGCAGTCCCCCAGACTCCTCTTCATGAATGTGGGGGCACCTCAACTGTGCAAGACAAGTCTCTGGGGTGTAGCAGAACACTAGCTCCAGGGAACCCCAGTTCACTAGGTATCAAAAACATTGACCAAAAGTTTAATTAGTTCTTATCAAGCAAACAGATAATGCTAGCAGCTTGGGTGAAGTTGTGGAACAGGGGACGCTCCTAGACTTCCCATCTCTACTCTTTCTGGTCTATGGTGTTCTTGCCTGGGTCCTGGTCTCACCTCCCAGTCAGTGCAGGGACCAGCTCTCACCCACCCTGCTGTATGTGGGAAGAACCGTGGCAATGCTGCTGTCGATTCTGTCTCCCAGTCAGCACGTGCTTCCTCTCAGAGGACTTTCCTTCTAAATAAAGAGCTTCAAGAGGAAACTGCTCCTCCCATGAGGGCACCTGGCATGGTTGGTTGGCATACAGTGGGCCCTTTGTTCTTCAGGTGACCACACAGGTGACACCAGTGCTGGGCTGTGAGGGTTATGGTTGAATGAGGATCTGTCTGCTTTGGGGAGGGCCAAAGTTCTGTGGTTCGATCCTTGTTTCCCAAGGGTGTGAAGGGAGCAGTGCCCTCACACGTTGGATACCAAACATGGTGGCTGCTTCCTGCACAAAGAGCAACCACTGTCTTCTTTACTTCTCTTGATCTATCAACTTTCTGTTTTTGGTGAATAAAAATTTCAGCACTGAATAACTAGAGGTGCATTTGAAAGGCATCGTGACAAAACCCACCAAGTTCAGAGCAAGCTTGGAGAGGACTTGCCTTGCTGGTTTTCCTCCATCAGGAAGTTTAGAGGCATCGTACTGGGGTTGAGCATGTGATCCACCAGGCCTGACTTTCGAAGGGCTTTCTTACTGTAAGCACATTGCTGGTTGGTACTGGTTCTTGACTAGAATCTCAGCCGAGGATCCCAGCCAGAATCTCCACCCTTGGACTCCACGTGTGGACTAGGCTTTCTTACAGCATGGAAGCCAGGTTCCAAGAAAGAGCATCCCAGGACCGGATGATGCCGCGGCCTTCTTTCCATCATGTGCCAGTCACAGAAGCCATACATTAGTAGCTTCATTTCTCCTATAGCCCAGGACCACCCAGGGTCAAACCCAGGAGACCTAGGTCTTGTCACATCATAGGAAAAATATTCATGTCAGGAAGAGCAAATGGGATCAGAGGACTTGTTGCAGTCATCTTGAGAAATACAATCTGCCTTGAATGAGGTGGATCCAGATGTTATTGGATCTTGAATGAAATTTTGCTGAGGAATGAATGTTTCCAAACCTGAGATAATTAGATAATTAGCAATACAAGGAAACCACTGAGCCAACGGGTGACTATGCAACAGGGATCTGAATGGCTGGATGGATGTGAGGCATGCGTCATTTCATGAAGGCTGGAGTAGTCAAAGGACATTGTGGAGGAAGCAAGCCCTTGAATTGATTTATGAAGCCTGGCGAGGGTCCACGCAGTTGTGCTTAATTTGTATTAATCTCTGCCCCGAGACAAATAATAAAATCATGATTATTGATTAAATCTTCACACTAAGAAAGCTACTTAACATTTCAATGTACAGTGTATACCCTCCCCCACACAGATTTTCCTTTCTGGAATGTATTGGAAATTACAAATTCAGAATCCTCTTTAAAATACTTTCTTCACAATTTTATGTGACTATTTTCCTCAATGATGAAATATTCCTTTAAACATAGTCTTGAATGACTGCACAGCATCCTATGGTATAAATATAATATAATTTATTTTTCAACCTTAATGTGAGAAATTTAAACTGCTCCTTGTTCCTCTATTGCAAAAACACTATGATGAAAATCTTTATGTAGCAATCATGATGCTTGTTGATGATTATTCTTTTAAGATTAATTTGTAAAGGTAGATGATCAGTTAAGTGTTACCCACGTTTTCAAACCTCTTATGCATCTTGGCCTACAGGCTTCCAGGCCAGTTGTGTTATTTCTCACTCTGTAGGGTAAAGGCCCTGCTTATTTGCCTCAATGACAGCACTGATTATTCCCAACAAAGCGTTTCTGGTTTGAGAGAACAAAGTGGGGCTTTGCTCTGGTTGTACCTAATTATTTGAAAGGTAATCCCCACGTATTTCTTACTCATTTGGAATTCCTTTTCGCTCTTTGCTACTTTGAGTTCCTCGCTCACTCTTTCTATCTTTATTTTTTCCTATTGATTTAGTATCAGCTCTTGGTTAATTATTAACCTTTTGTTTCATGCATATGGTGCAAACGTTTTCCCCCTTGATGCAGTTTCTTTTGTTTTTCTACTTTGTTTATGCTGCATTTCTATATGTAGGGACTTTCTCTGCATTTATTTAGTCAAACCTACTAGTATTTTAAAATTATATATTTTTCTTTTGCTCTTGTGCATGAGTGACCTTAGACATAATGCTGACAGATACATTCACCACGTTTCCCCTGCGTTTCTACACATGGTACCCAAACAAATACACAAAACATTTAATTCTTGAATTAAATTTGGACCGTGGTTTAAGGTATGTCCTGAGAAGTCCCCCAAAAGATTGTTTTCCAAGTATCCACAAGATGTTGGGTGAGGGGTTCAGATCACTGGATAAGTTCAGCCTGTAGAACATCGCCTGTATGCACATTCAGCATGGGAAGAGTCTGGTGGAGGCTGAGGGTCCCTTGTGATGTTACGGGGTGGCAGAGCTCCAGTGTGACTCCCTTGGCATTTTAGCATTCTGGAGGACCAGGCAGCCAGGCAGAGAAGGGTGCTTTAGACCACTTTCAGGTCTGGGAGTGGGGAATCATCCTTTCTGTCCCTCAAGGGCTTATTAGGAGCCAGGCAGTGCCGTAGAGAGACATGCTCTATCATTTAATTTTTTTCCACTGTTACAAGGGATGTACTATTATTATCTTCATTTTACAGATGAGATGATTGAGGCTAAGTGGTAGGGCTGGGACTGAGTCCAAATCCAGCTATTTCCAGTGTTCTGTTTTCAACCATGATGTTCATTCATTGCTCACTATGATTAAAGTAAGATTTTGGGAAAGTTAATCCAGAAATAGCACACAGGTGAGAAGGGAGGAGGCGTGATTGGGGTCTGAAGTTTCTCAAATACTGGAAGACAGAGGGATGGAGCGATGGTCTGGGAAATGAACCATGAGACGCTGAGAGGAGGGCTTAGGGGAGCTTTCTGGGCTCCGTGTACCTTCATCTTGTCTCTGATGTCTGTCTCGGGACTTGCTTGTGGCCTTCATCAGCGGACATAACCAACTGATCTTAGAAAACAGAATTTCCCAAGGGCCAGACATTCTCAGAAGGAAATTGCGACCACTACTGATACTCTTTTATTCCAACCATCCAGATTGTTAAAGGAAGCCAGCATGATTATGCACATTTTATTTACAAGGGATGGAACTGTACCAAACCCCTGGAAAACGTGGATGAAGTTCCATGTGTACATGTGTCATGGCTGTGAGGGACCCAAAGACAAGTTAAAAGGGAGCCCATCCCTCACAGAAATGGGAAGCCAGTAGAGAAGTAGCCCACATACACATGAATATACACAATGGAAAATGCCAGTTCCCCAAAGGAGGCCCCCCTGTTCATGGGTTACGGGGATTCAGAGGACAGAGAATGATTCCTGCTAGGAGCGCTGAGCAGACAGAACCATGAACTAATAAGCAGTTTCTGAGGGCCATGCTGAGCTTTCTAGAAGGGACAGATAAGAATCCTGTGTCAGAAGAACTTGCCTCTTTGTTACAGCCATGTGACCTGCCCTCCTGCAGTCCCGGTGACTCCCTCGTCCCCCTTTCTCCATCCCATGAGATGGTTTCCTCTTCAATCACAATCACGTTGAGCTGTAATTACAGTAATAGAGCAAGCTCGGTTGTTTCCCTTCCTTATGCGTCTAAGATGTTCTAAGAAAGAGAACAAAGGCAGACAAATAAGAAATAAACTCCAGCTCACCGCACAGAACATGCATCTTTATCAAAAGAATTACAGAGTGGATACTGCTTTTTTCTCCACCCAGGTGCGAACTGAAGCCCAACCTCAATTTCACAGTCTTCCTTAATAACTCAAGCCTCACAGATTGTCTCCAGCCCTTGTGTTTGTAACTCTAATTTGCTCCTGTGGTTATTGGTAGCTGAACAGTCATAAATAGGCTTAGGTCTCCCAAGAATGCCCTGTGGAGAATATTTTGCTGTATAGACAGACCTATTAAGAGGAACAGACCCTAACTGTTTAAGAGCTCCTGGATTTGTGTCCAGGTCCCATGGATTCTAGTTGCCAACTCCAGGCTGTGTGACCTTGGATTTCTCTAAGCACTAGTTCATTAGTCTGTGAAAGGGGGCCGAATAACAGGTCTTACGATGCTATGAAGTTTCCAGGAGGCTGTGTTTGAGTGGGATTAATGTGGAATGAGGGCAGCCATTGGTCTTGGCTGGATACAATTCAGTGTATTTCATTGAGTTTGAATAGTGCAGGAATCTCTCCCTTCGGGTTGGAAATCATTCATTCCATTCATTTACTCCATCATTGCTTCTTGGCGGTGCCCGGAGAGGGTCTTTCCCGTCTTACTGCAGGATGACAGGTTCCTGATGAATGTGTCATTTGCACTATCATTTGAAACTGCCTCTCTGATTTTGACCAGTGTCTCAGGTTTGGAAACTAAGTCTGAAATTCCTGAAAGTGCTGATTGTTTTCTTCTACATGCAGACTGGTAGAGCACCTGTCAGCTTGACTTGCCTGTACTTGTTAGGAAACTGAACTCTGTGACAGAGGCATGGTCCTGTCTATTCTGTGAGCTTCTACATTCCCAGAGCATAGAACCCAGCACGCTACAGACATTCACTGAAACTTATCGAATGGAAGCCTGGTGTGGAGGCTTACATCTGTATCTCAGCATTCTGGAGGCTGAGGTAAGAGGGCTGTCTGGAGTTTGAGGCCAGCCTGGGTGGCTGAGTGGTCAGCTTGTGTTAAAGTGAGGTGCTGCCTCAAATAACTAAAGTAGTATTGTTAATAATAAAAATAATACTGAATGTGTGGTATGATGGTTCATTTCTATCCATGGTGATTGCCTTGTGAAGCCCTTTATTTTTTAACTTACCTATTCATCTTAAATTAGATATTCTCAGTTCAGGTTTATTAACTGAGATTCAGAAAGGTTAGTCAACTTGCCCAAGGTCAGAGAAATACCAGCTCATCTTCTCCTCTCTTAGCCTCTTATCCTTCAATATCCTATCATTTTGATTATGCCACTTATTAACGATAAGGTACCAGGCAAGCCACAGACCTTATAAAAATTATGCTCACTTGTGGTGAGAATGCCTTGCTCTCATAAGAATGTTTTAATGTTTTCTGGGTATTCACAATCCTGAAAAATAAGTGACTCATTGTGGTATTGTTTTGATGAAGTCTGAAAATGGCTTGTCTATTTTTAACACTGAATGGCAGTACCTAATAATACTGGGTGCTCTTTTCTACTTAGAGTGGAAAAAGGCAAGAGGTTGTGGGGGTCGAGGCATATCTATGGAGGGAAGGTGGCATTCAGAGAGCACCCGGACGGGCGTCCTGTCACTCCCGCGCCTTGCCCGGACACTGGGTGCTCCAAGCCACATCAACATCTACTTGTTGGAACTCTCACAGTTGTTGTCAGCACTATGTATTTTTGACTGTTCTCGACTTCTCCAGATAAACTTTGTTTTCTTCTTTTCTGTTGCATTCCTATTCACTTCTTTTAGTTTTAATTACAAGTTGCATTATGACATTTTCCAACATAATTTGGTTTTGTGATCCTCCACCCCACGTCTCCCACAGCTCCCCCATGCACTGTTTCTCTTCTGCTAACCCCTTTTTAAACAGCTCAGATTCTGTCCTGACATTTCCAGCCTTTTATTTTATTTTGTTTTTATTGAATTTTTGTGTATTTCATACAGAGCATCTCAATCAGTCTTAATCGTCTTTATACCCCATCCCCACTGGCACCCTCCCATAGCCCCCCCACTGGAATTCATACATTCTGTCATTTGTGTTAAGGCCTATCATGTCAAGTTAGTGTCCCCAGACGTTCCTCAGTGCAAGTTCATCTACTGAGGTCTAGTCAGCTTATCTAGAGTCCCTCACTTTAGGAAGATCAGCCCTTCTTCACCTAGCACTTAGTAATTAGTTGCCAATATTTCTTCAGCTAGGATTGGGGTCTCCTGTCCATTTCCCCAGTTCTGTGCTGGGTTTTTGTCTGCCCGAATTTACATGGATCTTGCACATGCTGACACCATTGCTGTAGATTCATATGAGGAATTTCCCAGGAGCCTGTAGGACTTTGTTTCCATATGGTCGTGCACCTCCTCCATGGCTCTTACAATCTCTCTACCCCCTCTTCCACAACGGTCCCTCAGCCCTGGGTGGGTGAAAATTTATGAACTGATGAACAGATAGCCAGGCACTTTTGGAGGAACTTTTAAAATTCACTTAGTCAGTGTGTGGCACTGAGAAGCAAGGAAGGCATGAAGACTATGGTCTGGCCTTTTGGTCAGTGTATGGCTGTGGGAACCTGATCTGGCCTGTTGGTCAGTACGTGGCTGTGGGGTGAGAACCTGAGCTGGACAACCTGGTTTGACTCCTTAGCAGCTGCAAGGTCTTGGGTGGATCATTTACCATTGCTGAATTTGTTTTTCTTCATCTTTAAAATGGGAGCCATGGGGACCCTCTGTCCCTTTACTGTTGCTACATAACAAAGCACCAAACCCCAGTAGTATAAAACAAATCATTTTGCCTGCTCTTGGGGTTGATCATCTGTGAGTGTGCCTGACCTACACTGGACGTTGCCAAGGTGGCTATGCTACATGTGACGTTTTTCTCCAGGACCAGTGAGCCACCTGGACACATCCTTCTCCTGAGGATGGTAGAAGAAGCCAGAGAAAAGGCCTCCTTGGGCCTAGGCTGGGGCTTGATGCTTAGTTTGCCACTGATACATCATTAGCTACATTCAATGTGGAGGAGATCAGAAGCAAGCCTCATTCAGCATAAGGGAACAACAGGCTATGGGTGCCACAGGAGAGATGGGGGTGAAAAGTGTACACTTGATAAGGTTTTAGACAGCATCTGATACACTGGGAGCCCTACACATGTGCTTGGCATGTTGCATACTTGTAAGCAATTCAGGACTTAGAGTTGTATCTACACAGCTGTACATATTGGTATAGCCATTGTTTTGGGGTATGCAGACTCACTATCTTAAGGAGAGGCTCGTAGAGACTCTTGCTGGGAGAGGTGAGGTCAGTGGGCTGTTTTGGGTGGCAAAATGGAACTTTATTAATTCAGCAAATGTATTGAGCAGCTATCTGCTGAGCAATGCCTAGGTACTTGGGATAGCGATGAAAATGAAAGAGAGTTGGTGTAATAGTGATGGGGCAGGTGGTAGTGATGGGGCGGGTGGTAGTGATGGGGCCTGCGGTAGTGATGGGGCGGGTGGCAGTGATGGGGCGGGAGGTAGTGATGGGGCGGGTGGTAGTGATGGCGGAAGGTGGATAGCAGGCCTAAATAGGCAGTCAGTGAAAGGAGGTGATGGAGTGAACACCTGGCCAGGGGGCCCCCAGAACAAAGGCCTTCATATAGTCCTGTGAAGTGCATCTTAGGGGCAGCAAGGATGATAGTGTGCCTGGAGGTAATGAGTGAATTGAGGTGGAAGAGGTCATGTGATGAAGGACTTTCTTTGTTGGACACTGCAAGGGGTTAAGTTTAGTCTCTGTGAAATGGAAGGCAACGGAAAGCCTCAGACCTGCACATGACATGATTGCATATCAAATCATGAAGCACATTTCAAAGCATCTCTTTGGCCTCTGTGTTAAGAATACCCCCAAGGAGGCCAGGGAGGCTATGCCAGCAGTTCAGGAGGAGGGAATAGCAGTTGAGTTTGGGAGCTGACTATGGATATCTGGGGCATAGAAGGCTTAGGTATGTTTCCAAAGTAGAACCAGTGGAACCTACTGGAGGATTTGATGTTGGTATATGACAGAAAAAGAGGTCATAGATGACTCCAAGGTTTTGGGTCTGAGTGACTGAGATGGAAAAGGGTTTTGGTGAAGTGGGAGTGGAGTGGGGTTCATCTGTGGACATGTGTGAGAAGGCTCTTAGACAATCAGGTGGAGAATGTCACATAGACAGCAGGAGATATGCATCTGGAATCCAGGGGTAATCCAGTCCAGGTCAGAAGGATGCATTGGGACCCATTAGCTTACATCAGTATTTAAAGTATAAGATTCTGGTCATATCAGGAAAGGGATGAGTTTTAGTACAAAAGAGAGTCACAGTGGAAATTTAGAGGGAGTGTGGGATCACAGAAGGTAAACAAAGCTGCCGAATTCTGCTGTGATGTAGAGACTGACGGGTGGGCATAGCAATATGGAGCTCACTAGGACTCAGACTAAGAACAGTTCTGGGTGAGAGGTCTGGAGTGACTGCAGGGGCTTTAAGACAGAAACAAGGAAGGGAATTGATAGTGTTGGTAACTCTTTGAGGATGTCTGTGCAAGAATAAGCATGGAAACGGATTAACAGCAACAAAAGAGACGTCAGGAAACTGGTTCGCTGGAAGACACGAACCACATACACGGTTGTGTGTTGATAGTAATAATCCGTGAATGAAAAACAATGAGGAGTGAAGGGAAGGACGGGGGCATGGAGCCTGGCAAAGGGCTGGGGACTGATGGCTTTCTGGCTTTTCATACTGGTTTTCCTTACCCTGATCAGGACATTCACCCCCTATTACATTCTGTCCTGTGTAGTGATTGAATTGTGTCCCATGGATCTCAGTCCCACCATTAGCATCCGTGTTTCCCGTTGCTATCTATCAGCCCTTTACTCAGGTGTGCAAACAGCAGGACATTCCTTTATTTCCTAAGTATGAAACCTCAAGCAATTCCCTGTCCTTTCCTTTGCTGCCCAGAGGAAGTAAAATTAGGCTTCCTGATGTTAGTCTCTGAGGCAGTATGGGCAAGCTCTGTTCTGAGGTCCTACTGAGACATATTGGAATTGACCATGGGAGGAGGGGATCAGTGCAGCAGATCATGTTGGAGGATTTAATGACAGGTGGATCAGATGAGGCAGCTTGCTCAGAAGCAAGGTCTGGGAAGTGGTGCTGGGAGACACAGGGTCTCCTCCTTCAGCTCTTCAGCTTCCTGCTAAGGGCTTTAGTTTAAAGCTTTACTTATCTGGTATCCAAAGCCCATCTTGTGCCCGCCCCCTGTCACTTCCCACTGTTAGGATCCGTTCTCTCTGTCCTGTGTGCAGTTTTGCTGTGGGCCACACGGGCTCATGTTTCCTGAAACCAAGGACTGTGCTTCTCACGTGCTCCAGCGCACAGGTACTGGTCTAGAACCTGACAGCAAATGGGTTAGTGATTGAAAATTTCCTCATGGGGGTCAACCAGGAGCAAAGCCAACCAACTGGAAGAAGTGCAGTTGTCAGCCATGTCTTGAAGTCAGCTGGGAAGAAGAAAAGAAGTCACAGGAGAGATTCCCTTCCTTGTGTGTCAACTGCCTCTTACAGAGGAGGTAAGCTGACCTTCCTGTCTACTGACATAGTCTCTCCTCCGTTCAGTCAGTCCACACCTGGCACACGTTAGCTTCTCTGACAGGTGCTGAGGCTGTAGTGGCTGGTCAGGGATGCTGTGGGTAGGCCTCTTCACTACTACTGACTATTTCTCAGGTCCTTGCTGATTTTCTATGATGTTCTAGCCTGTGTTGAAGAATGAGTGATGGTTAACAATTCTTATTAACTGTCAACATCACATCTCTTGGTGCTACTCTATGATCAGCTGCTGCTGCATTTCTGTCCCAAGTCTTCAACTTGCTGCCAAGTTCTGGGCAACGTCCCGCTATGCACTGACTGCTTCATTGGACCCAAGCTTAGGGGAGCAATGCAGCTGATGGTGTCAGGAAGAAACCAGACTCTGGAGCCAGGTTCAGGCACTTGCATGCTCACAAGGGAATCTGTATCCTACTGTATCCTAATGGTCATCCCGAGGTCCCAAGGACAAGAGGTTCAGTGGGTCTTTAAGACCTATTCTCTCCATCTGTCTCTTTCAACATTATCTGTTGATTGATGCCCACATTTCCACCATGTCAGACCCCAAGGCTCTGCTCATCACTAAAATGAATACTCCCAAGAAAGAGTTCTCTTAGTAGCTGCGATTCCTGTGTGAGTCTAAATATGTCAGATCTGGAGGGTGGTATTGCCCTGTAGAGAGTCTGCCATGAGAAAGAAGCAAGAAGGAGAGGTGAGCCGAGAGAGTCTCAGAGTATCTCTGAAGTTTTATCTCTGTCACCCTGAGGAGGGTGAGTTCCCAACACCTGTTGCTCTTCGAATCCTCAACCCCCTCACACAGCAACTCAAAAAGGCCTTCAGACACTAAATGACACTCATCAACAAGCTTGCATTGCGAACCCACATTTTGTCAACACATTTCCCAAATTTAGTCCCCTAATCCACTCCCAGAATACATTATGCTCTGCACCCAGCAGATGGATTAAAAGCTAAATCTTCTGCTTGTTAGGGAACCAACCAGGAGCCAACCCCAAATACAAACATGTATACCCTTGTAGGTATGTGGGCCATAGTGGGGTTGCATGTACAGATCTGAGAGCGTTTGCTCTGGAGAGGAGAGGGCCACAGCAGGTGTGTGAGGGAGGCTAATGCATCCTCTGGGCGCTGAGTGGGATGATGGGCAGCCAGCTGCTTCCTACAAATCCTTATCCAATTCCTTGAATTGGTTTCTGTGTATAGGTGAGTCTGTGTGGTAGCATGTGGGACACACAGAACGCTCAGCATGTCTATCCTGGGGCTGTCAGACGATCAAGCATCATTTATATAAAATGGACATGTTTCATGAGGGCTCAGAGGCCTGAGCTGCATGGATCTGGTAGCACACCCTCAGTGCCGGAGGTGGAACCAGATGTCTGACTGTGGTCCTGAGCTTGCCCTTCCCTGCTGGTTTCTACTGAGGCCTTGTGGGCTTTGAGGGGCTCTCTCCCCTCACTTTTTAGGTGCCATGTTTTCGTCATACTAGAGAACACAGCTCATGTCTTCTCTGTGGAAAGCTTTGTAAATGCAGAGTGCTGTTGTGAAGGCTGCTGGGAGGAGGGATAAGTCAGACGAGGGGGTACCAAGGGCACTTTTGAGGAATTGAAGGGAACACCCTAGGAGCTTGGGTTATTGGAACAAGCAGGGCAGACCCCAGTCTGCTCCTGAGAAATTTCTGGATTTCTTCTTCACTGTCTTGTTTTCTTCTTATTACTGAAAAATTGCTCAGAATGCAATAAAAACAAGGTGTTCTAATTAAACAGATTTGTTTACATGTTGTGGCACGAAAAGCTAATTCAATCTGATATACTGTACACTCCTGCTGTACTTTTCTTCTTCCCTTTATATAAACTGCCCATTTTAAGCAGTACTGTACTTAAGCATCTTAAAGAGTGTCCTTGATTAAAAGAAAGTGAGTGATTTCCTACTTCCCACAGCTTTCAAAGCACTGTGCCAGTGGGGAGAGAAGGAGAGCAGTTGTGGGTAGGGGTCCTAACTGCATTTAACCTGACATTACTCATCATAGTTGTCATTTGATGCCCTAAGATGCGTGATGTGATCGTGGCTAGACTGGAGTTTCCTATACCCAGAAGCCATGGTTGGGAAGGCAGGTGGTAGTCCTGCCCTGGTCCATGACTGAGAAAGAGAAGAGGCTATCAGACCAGATCCTTACAGGAGGACAGTGGCCCAGCACCCTTGAGGAGCTCTGTAGTGTTCTGGCAGAGTACACAGAGAACAGAGAGGTTGGGAATATGGGTAAGAAGAATGAAGGTCAGCACACACACACACACACACACACACACACACACGATTTAGAGTGAATCACCTACTTGTTGGAGAGTAAACCTATCAAGAGAGGGTGAAGGTGACATATGTGGTCTTCTGGGGATGTTGGTGCAGAGCCCAGAGTGCAAACCTCTGGGGTTCTTTGGTAGTGATGATCTTTGTTTAGGGTAAGAAGTCCGACTGAGTTCTCACTGCCCCTAGATTCTCAAAGTTGGTCATCACCCAGCAGCTTTGGAGAATAAGTTTTCTGGTCTGTAAATCCCCTGTGTGCTGGGAAGTATCTGGGGAGAGTTGTGTCCACATTCATGGTGTGAACTGGAAGTGTTGGAGATGTTGTACCCTGGACATTGTGGGCTTGATGGCCTTTGTCCTAGCAGGTGTTTCCACCTGGGAACCTTCCACCCTCTCATCTTGTCCCAGCCTAATCTATCTTTGGAATCTTCCAGGCCTTCCACTTTCTGAACTGTGCTTTTCTACACATCTGCATTTCACATACATGATGAGTTTTGTGTTATTTTCTATTTAATAACTCCACTTGGTCAATGTCTTGGTCTCCATCTTACCCCCAGCTAGACTGTGCCTTGTTTTCTTGTGCTCTTTAGTGCTGTATAGCTAGACAGATGCGGCTGGTACTGAGGCATCCTTCTTGAGACTGCCCTCCCCTGCTAACCCATTCTTTGTTTTTCCCACAAGTTTTTAGACGTATGAGCTTAGAATCCACTTTTTGTTCCTAAGGTTTAAGCCTAACCTTTTTTCAAGAGCTGTGCCATTTTGGCCAAATCATTTCTGTTTCTGGGCCTCGGATACTAAACCTGCAAGCCTGGGATGACAGTACAAGGAACCGCGTCTCTCCATGTTCTAGTTCCATGATAAAAATGTACTTACGATAGCGAGATGTGAGGAGTTAATAAAATCTAGTATGAGAGAATACGGTGCTTTATTCATATAAATTGAATTTGGATACATAATTTGAAGCCAAATAGTGATAAGTTATGTTCATTAGAAACACAGGAACTAGTATCATATGACTATCAATAATAGATATCATTTATTGAGTAATTGGTATAAGAATTTTGAAAGTAGTTTCTCATTTAATTTTATGTAACTGGCACTCACTGATGGTCCCATTTTACAGAGGATGACAATAGCCTCAGGGGTTAAAGAACTTACTCTAAGTCACAAAGTCAGGGAGTGTGAAAGTCCAAACTCACAGTGAGCATTCTCTGTCCAGACTGGGGTGGGGGGGTGAATCCTGGCTTGTGATTTTTTTTTTTTTCAGTCAGAACCAGGGTTGTATCCAGGAAGGTGTGTTCTGTGTGGATGTGTACTGGCTTACACACTGTAGGAAGGTTTCTTATCTAAACCTTTCCCTAGAGCACTCAGGGCTGGGTAGAAGGGACAGCTTTGAGGGAGGGGAAGAAGGTTTATTTCTTCTGTTACAACGCTGTTCTCCAACTGAACTCCCAATTTGCTTCCAAGCTATAGAATAACCCCCAGCTACCAAACAGTTATGTGAAAGTCCACTGCATGCATATGTTCTCTGTCTTGTCTGTCTGTCTCTCCTCGCTTTCTCTTTCTCTGTGTCAAAAGCGACCATCTAATTCAACGACAGATCAGAGATGTTGAAAAAAAGCTCACTAATTTATTTAACCTGTAATTTAAGGATGTTAGGGATTTTGAGACACGTCTTCATTTCATTAGTGATAGGCTGACAAAAGGCAAATTCCTTGGTGGCAGGTCGTTGCAGTATAATGTTCTGAAGACTTGATACTTTCTGTCCACCATCATGGACATGGGTCTCACTTCTTTGGTTGGGAGAGAGTACTGGGGACAGATGACTCCAAAGCCAGTACAGGTCACCAAACAGTGATTTGCTGAGGTAAGAACTTACAGCTAGATGTTGACCAGTGTAGACCAAAGATGCAGGGGTTTGTCAGACTTTGGATAAATTCCCCTGAGTTCAGGATGATACACACCTATATAGGTACCAAGGAAAATTCAGCTCCCTCAGAGTTCAGGAGCCCAAACTTCATGCATTCAGAGGGGCAGCAGGGCAAGAGAGACAGAGAGAGCACATCATGTGAAGTTGGAGAGTAGACTCCACTGTCCAGGACTCACTCCACAAAGATGGAAGTCTGAATAGGGTTCTCAGGATAGAGTCTCACAGTTGCCAAATGGGCACATGAAAGTGGGTCTTTGGGACATTCACAGCCTTTTCTTTCATGGACTCTGATCTATGGAAGTTGGGCAAGGACACGGTTACTTACAAAGTAAACACAGTTCTTAGAGGACAGAAATCAGAATGAAGGCATAGACTTATCTGAGGCTCTCCAACTGAGAGAAGAGGAAGGGAAGAAGGGATATGGCAGGCAGACACCTGAACTCATCACAGAGTAGTCTCTAATGCCGGCTGTTGGCATGGTGTGATGTCTAAGCACTTGACTCTCTCATTAGCACCATATCAGTTGGTGCTGGTAAACATAGGTCTTGGTTGGGGTCTTTCTTGCAAAGACAGTCTCATGGTTCCCAGAGACAGAGTCTGTTAAAACTGAGCTTGTGTCTATACAGTCATCTTTTCCAATATCTGGTATGTCCAAGAAGGCGGCTAGGATAGCTGAGAACTGTCTAGACATCTTTTTCTACCCAGCCTTTCCATCTGACAGGCTTGGACGTCCTCACAGCCTATCTGTCTGAGGGTAGCTTCACTTCCGACAGTGACTTGCTTTACTCAGAGCAAGTGTTCTAAGAGGTCTTTGCTGATACATCTTATGATCTCACCACATAAGTCACATAGAACCACTTGCTGGTCAAGTGTGAACTATAGAATGAGCCTTGCTTCAAGAGGGGATGTTCACCCAGCAGGTTCATTGTAAGGCCATCTTGAAGTCCAACTATCAGCTGTGTACATGAGGACAAAGTGTTAGAGGATGTGCTGGAAAGCTTTAGTGTCAACTTGATATACCTGGGTTGAGGGAGCCTCAATTGGGGAATTGTCTCTATTGGACTGGCCTCTGGCCATGTCTGAGGGGCATCTTCTTGATGAGTAATGTGGGAGGGCCCAGCCCACTGTGGGTGGTGCCACCCCTGGGCAGGTGGGCCTGTGTTGCATAAGAAAGCAGGCTGAGCAGGGGCCAGGGGAGCAAGCCAGTAAGCAGCATTCCTCCATGGCCTGTGCTCCAGCTCCTGCCTCTAGGTTCCTGCCCTGAGTTCCTACCTTGGGCTCCCTGATGAACTGTGACCTGGGATATGTAAGCTAAATAAACCCTTTCCTCCCCAGGTTGGTAGTGGTTAGAGTATTTTGTCAGAGCAAAGAAGACCAAACTAGGACAGAGGACTTAGCATCTCAGACTTCATTTGTGGAGTGGGAAAAGTTGTGATGGCTGCTTTGCAGGGTTGCTTACATCTTAATGTAACTAGCATAACTGGTCAGCCAGGTTGGCCCTGCATAGCTCCTACATTGCCTCCTCCAGCACTCACATGCCTTCCTAGCACTTTGATAGGTGCAGACTTTGTCTTTCTAGCCTACCTGGAAGCTACTGAGGTCAAGGGTCACCCTGTGCATTTCTCCTTATGTTTCTGGCCTGTCTGATAATAAATGCAAGCTGAAAGAACTGAGGAGGAAGGAGAGATAAGGGATCTAGGGACCTTGGAAACAAGCTTGGACATCTTTATAATTTGCCCTGGGCTCAGCACAGCATTCAAGCCCCTGGAAATCTGACCTTTGCCTTTTCTGGAAAAAAACTAATAAGTTATCCTGGATTCTAAGGGGGACATTATTAATCTAGTTAATAGATTGCACTGTTTTTATGAGGGCTTTAGCCCATTAATTGTTTCCATGCAAATGGATGCTGTTAATTACAAATTAATCTTATCTTTTCGTTAAGGCAGGGCCGTCAGGACCTCCACTCGGCAATGCTTGTTGGCACTTGATATGAATCAATGCCCGTACTTGAAAGTAATAAAACTGCATTTCTTTAAAGATAGTTAATAAATCAGATCTTCATTAATGCAGATAGGCCAGACCCCCGACTTGTCTAATTTAATGAGGTTCTAATTCATTACTGTGATTCATGTGTCCCCCCTGGGGATGGTGGCCAACAGGGCAGGGCACACAGTAGGCAGTTAATAAATCCTGTATTTCCTGTGCTCGCCCGGCAGTGGTGTTTCTGTGGTCATTCTTTCCATTCTAAGTGCCATGTAGGTTCCCATCAGCCTCAGCGTCATTTCTCAGGTGATCGCAAAGGACCCCAAAGAGGAAATGCAACTTTCGAGCAAAGTCTGTTGCTTTTTAATGTTTTGTGTTTTAGGACTTTAGTGTCTTCAGTTGCGAAAAGAAAGGTGGGGTGTCAAAGCCTTGTTTGGGGCCGTGATGGCTGGCAGGGCTGGTGCTTGGACTTAGGGGCTGAGGCAGTTGGGCGGGGTGAATGAGCAATGGGACCCTGGTTTTTCTCTGGAGTCCATTGTCTATCTGTGTGGGATGCTCGCGAGCCCTTCTTCAGCCCATTTCTCCTTCCAGACAGGTTTCTCTTTAGAGAGAAGCTGGTCCTGTCCCAGTGCATTTATGGCCTGCCAGAAGGTGGGCCTCCACTAACTTTCCAGCCTCACTGGCTCCAGGAGCCCAACTTCAGCTTCCTGATTACAGTGCCAGCCAGCAGAGGCAGGGGCCTTGTCCACCTCTTTCTATCCTGGCCGCCTGCCTGGCACACCGGGGTAGAGTCTAGATGCACCACTGAAATGTGGGCTGGCGTGTGGGAGTGGCTGGGAGGCGGGGAGGAAGAGGAAACATGGCTCCCCTTGCAGGCTCTGGAGCAGGCAGTGTGATGGAGCGCTTCCCTCCGTGCTGCTGAATTCATTTCTCTAAAGTTCCTCTGTGCACAGAACCATTTGTTTCCACATTGTTTTTATTAAACAAGAAAGGCGAGCTTTATTACGGCACAAATGAAAGCAGCCGGCAAAGACAGATACTTCCCAGATTCTTATTAATCTCCAAGAGTTATGGGGCCTCCAAAGTCCCACAGAAATTAACATACTCTCTCCGCCAGTCACGGGGTGCAGCTCCCCTCCCCCAGCCCTGGCCAGCCCCGGGGGCCTCTCTGCCCCTCTCTCTTCGTCCCTCATCACCCACCCTCTTTGGGGGGCATGCGGACTAACCTCATGCTTCATTGCACAGCCATGAATTTATTCACACACCTACTCTGGGCAATGTCTGGAAATGTGGATTTAGGTGTTGTTCAACTCAGTTCCTTATACAATTAAATATGTATGGATTATTTACTATTGTAGTGTGGGGGAGTCTTGACGTCTGTGAGATTATATCCCGAGGCCTTTGCGAATCTCAACATGAGAAAAAGTCATGTATAATTCTCTCTCTCAACAAACCCAGCACAGTGATCACTCACTGGTTCTACAAATGTTTACGCAGTGTCCTCCATGGGCTGGACACTGGACTCTGTCCTCAGAGAATCTGCTGAGGATGTTGGAGAAACATATAGGAAAATTTGCATGATGGAACAATGGGATATTGTGATTTTCAAAGATCTTACTGCTGTTGTCTTAAAAGCTATCCTCTGGGAAGCCAGCAGAAGTAAACTGACTACTTATAAGATGCTGAAGAGCTCAAGGAAAATGTGAAAGATTTGGGAGGGCAGGTGCTGATGATCAGAGACTCAAGACATGCTATGCTCTCCTAGAGATACAAGTAGGAACTGACATCACACCCTCTAGTCCATAGGTGAGGCATGGTGCCTATGAATGGGAGAAATCTTGCCCTTGGGTGTGGGTGGGTGCTAGGCTGCCAGCTAGGCTCACTCATTTACTATTCAATTGGGAGATGAAAACTCCAGCAAAATGGTGGCTTACTGTTGTGTCATAGGATTTGGGGGTTACTTGCAAATAAAGATGAAGTTGCAGAATTTGTAAAGGATAGGGTCTAAACTATATAATATAGTATATATATGTATATATACAGTATATAAGTATGTATATATATACAATATAAAAGCAGAAGAGTATAAGCATTTTTAATCTGATTTTCTTTTTGTTCAAGAAATAAAACAGTCCAAATTCACTATTAGACCCATTGTATAGGTGTGAAAACAGGCTCAAGGAATTCAGGTAAATTATCCAAAGTTATAAGAAAATTAGGTAGGACTGAGACTAAAGCCCAGGCATTCTGCATCTCAGAAGTATGACTCTTCCTCCTGGGCATGTGAGTTCATGATTAGGCATCCAGCCCTGCACTAGAGGTCAGGATGCTGGAAAACAGGAAAAGTCATGCTGAGGGAGACCCAGTCATGGTCTTAGAGCAGATGAAGTTCATATACAGAAGCCTTCAAGGAGGTGTGGCGTCTGCAGTGGCACTGGCCAGAACTAAAGCAGAGTTCCATCAAGTGTAGGTATTGTGGCTCTGACCACAGGTGTCTTAAGCCATTGAATTCTTCCCCATGGGATCTGTCCTGATGGATCCACAGCTCCGAGGCAAAGTTTGTAGGATGAGGTCGTTTCTATATAGTTGCTAGTCAATCTGTAAGTTCAAGAACTCTTTCAAAATTCTGCTTCACAAGGCTCAGGGATCATTGTGGAAGAGGGGGCAGAAAGATTATAAGAGCCAGAAGTGGTGGATGATCACAAAGAAGTAGAATTTTCTAGAACATTGGGAAGTTACTCATCTGAATTTACAACAATAGTGACAGCATGCACAAGTCCCATGCAACCTCAAACCAGACAAAATCCCAGCATAGACACAGGAAGTGGGTAAGAAACCCCAACCGAACCTAAGGAACTTTTGGCAACTGATGGCTACGGAGAGGGGAAGAGACAATTTATTTCAAGAATGGGACTCTTGGTGGGTTGACCAGGCTCCAGTGGATGGACCCACCACATTGAAAGACGTTTGGGGACACAAATTAGTTATTATAGAGTACATTAAATTGGGCAGGGGCAGTAAGAGGAGGTGCAGGTAGGGGAAGGGATCTAAATGCCATCAAATTATATTGTATGAAAACTAAAAAAACTTCAATAAAAATTAAAAAAAAATTTATTCTTATATGTCTGGGTGCTTTGCACTGCATATGACTGGTGCCTGGAGAGGCAGAAGGAGGTACTGGCTTCCCTGGAACTGGAGTGACAGACATCTGAGCATCTTCATGTGGGTGCTGGGAACCAACGTGAGTCCTCTGCAAGACAGGAGGTGCTCTTAGCCACTGAGCCATCTCTCTAGCCCGAGAGTTCAACAGCTCTCATTCTCTGATCTCAGGAGCCTCCTGTCCTCTCTAATCCTTTGGCTCAAGTGTGGCCAGGGTCCCTGGGGCCTCACAACACAGTCATTTCTGCCACCCATGCCTTTACTTACTTTGGTCTCTGGTTCCTTCTCACTTGGGTATATATAATTCACCTCTCTTCTCAGAGAGGCCCGAGTTTCACTGTTCTATAAACATTATCTCCTCTACATGCCAACAATGCCCCAAAAGACAGAGCAGGAAAGTCCAGCGGGACCACCAGGGTAGGTTTGAGGCTAGTAAACCAGACCAAACCAAACAAACCCTAGGAAATCTGACGAGAATAGCGTGTTCCTCAAACACCTAGACTCAGGCACCTCTAGATACTGAGAGTTGAAGCTATGGGTCAGTTCGCACCATTGAGTACTTGTTCTTTTAAAGGATGACATAGAAACCAGCTCAAAGGCTCTGATGATTCCTAAAGGTACCATGAGGGATTCTAGAGTTGGGGACTGCTGAAAGTATCATAAAACAGGCAAGCCACAAAGGACAGGCCCAGCTTCATCGGGGATGTGGCCTCTGGGGAGGCAGGGTCTAGAGAGTGAGAGGAAGCTAGGGTAGGCCAGGCCTGCTGGTGCTTTTTTGGCTGGGAAACAGTCCTCTGGCTTGCTGACTAAGAGAGCATACCAGGCCCTCATCTCTGCGCAGTGTGGTGGAATTTAGGGGGACAGAATCCCCACCCTGTCGCTTATACTCCCAATGGGGTCACAGCAACAACTCCTCACTCACGTTCCTTTGTGGTGTGTGTTTTGCACAGCTCAATGGGTCTGCCTCTTCAGCAGCCTCATTCCATGGTCTAACAGACACTTTCCTCTAGAACTGTCACCTGTGTCAAAATGGGATGATCAGTCTTTCCATGGGGACTTCTTAGAAGGGACCAGTTCACAATGAAGTTTTATTCACTGTAAAGAAGAATAAAATCAAGATATTTTCAGGTATGTCGTGGATGCAACCAGAGATCATTATGTTAATCAGGTAAATTAGATTCAGACAAATAGTTTACGTTTTCTCTCATGAAGAATCTAGGTTTTTAAGTGTGTATGTGAGACCCACAATTACACGTATACATAGGACAGGACAGTGGAAGTACAGTGCGCGGGAGGGAAGAGCTGTAAAGGCAGCATGGAGGGGAATCATACGGCATCATACAATATGTATGACAAAGCAGAAGGATGGACTATTTCTAGAGAGGGAGGGGACTGTAAGAGGGAGGAGGGAGGGCTGTGGAGGGCAGTGGCAGAGATGGATGCGTGAGAATGAAGTATAGTGACACACACACGTCCTAATGAGACCCATTACTTTGTTATGCTAACTTAAAATATTAATGAATCATCTAAAAAACTAAAGAAATAAAATATATTTTAAGCAAACAAATAATAAAAGAGAGGCTGCTGTCTGAGGACCCCCTTGGCAAGGTCCGAATGGACACTTGATGTGTATGTGTGTGCACGATCGGGATGTCTGCTGTGGCATCCAGGATTCCTACAGGTCCCTAAACTGAGGAAGATTCTAAGGATCACGGAAAGAGAGGACATCCCAGAGACCAGCTTCTGTCTTTCTGCATATTCCCAATTCTCTGTATTGTCACCATTGCTGGACCAGCCAGGAAGGAGTAATCAGGAATGACTATCTGCTGGTGACATTTACATCTGCAGCCTGACATTTCCCTCCTCCTTGATTCAATTCTTTTTATTTGCTTTTGTTTATGGTTATAGCCCCCTATGTACACTTAGATCCCCAAGTTCAAGCAGCACAGCCAGCCGTACTGGTCTTTCTTTTCAGCTCTGGTCATTTTCTCTTTCTCCGTTCCTCCCTGTCTTTGCATTGGGATCTCATGTCCCTGGTGCAGCCGTGACGCAGCGAATGGGCCTCAGGAGAAAGACTCGCTGTGCTTCAGGTCCACTCTACTCCCCAGTGGTAAGAGGGGGAGTGTATGGGGCCCCAGTCCCAGGGCAGGAAGCAGATGCCACGTATGGAAATGTTCCTTCCTCATCAGAAAGAGTGAAGGCAGGAATGGCTTAGCTGACACTCTGGAGTCCCATTCTAGGACCTTGACCTATTGCACAGGCTTTTTCCAAGCACAGGGAAAGACAGGGAGGGCATGAAGAATGAGAGAAAAATGAGAAGAGTTAATGAGGGGGCAGGAGAGGAGGGCGGGGGAAGGAGAGACGGGGAAGCGAAGAGGGTCAAAGCCTTCGGGGAAATGCCTGTACTAGAGTCAACTTGCAGTTGATATCTGAATTACATATATACCAATTTTAAAAACAAGTTTTTTCTCCAAGCTTCAATTTCTTCCTTTTGACATGAAGAATCATGGACGTGACCAGTCCAACAGAGCACAATTACAAAAATCCAGTGAGATAATGAGATATGTCTTATAGCATGAAATAGCCTCTAATGTAAAGATGTGAGTACCGGAAGGCCCTGCACAGCACTGCCCTCCCCGGCCCCGCATTGCACCCGCAGTTGCCTTTACACCTTCGTCTTTGCCGATACCCAATCTGAAGTCCCTTTGCCATTTCTTTCCGTCTTATATATTAGTCTGAACCATTTCTCCAGCCTCTGCCAAACTCCTCTAGCCCTTGGGAAGCATTTCTGGATTTCTCAGACAACACAATAAGTCATTTCTCTGAGAAGAGCCCCTTTCTCATTCCTGGCCTGCTCTGGACTTAGGAGTTACTTTAAAAGCCAGCACAGATGGAATGGTGCTACTGAAATGCTTAGGGACAATTGCATTTCCACTATTCTTTATTATTCTAACAAGTGGCATCAGACAAAATGACTATCAGTGTTTCGCACTTCGACCCTGAGTGGGTGAGGAGAAGGACTCGCTCTGTAGGTTGTTGTCCTTCCTCTAGAGATGCTCACCTGAAGGTTGGAAGCCCAGGGCTCCAGCAGCAGGTCAAACCATTTTGAGAAATAGTGCAGGACATGGACAGGACCACTTGGCAGGCACTGCTTATTTTATTGCTGCTGCAAGCACAAGTGGCCAGAGGAAGCCTCCGTCTAGGACTAGGCTATCTGGGAGGAAATGTGTCCAAGAGGTCAAGCTTCCAGGGACATTGTGATGCCCTGATATGAAACAACTCTGCTTCCATGTTTGACCTAGTGTGCTCAGGAGATGGGGAAGTGAGGCGCTAAGAGCCACGTACATATCTGGCATCCAACTACTCAGGACCTGTAATCCAGTCTTCAAGGACCCCCAGACCCACAATCTTCTCTAATTAGTCTCTATGTGTACTGACCCAAGCAGAATATAACCACAAGAACTTAGTAGTTTGCAGACACAGAATGCTTTTCCTAGTGTTTATAGACCTAGAATACCACAGCAACTCCTCTGTTTACCGAATTGCAATGCATACAGTAAGAACAATAGTAATTCACACACTGGTCTATATCACACACATCACCTCATTGAACCTCTTAGAGCCCTAGGAAGTAAATGCCATGGTTAGCTCCATTTTAAGTCAAGGACATCAAAGCAAAGCCAGGGCAAGAAACTTTGTGGTTCAGATCACGTACCTACAAAATGATAAAGCTGAGTCTGGGCCAGTTGGTCTGGCTGTAGCTTTCATACACCTAAGCTTTTAACTGCCCTACTATGCTCTGTTTCTGTCCCTCTGTCCTCCCCCCACTCCCCAACAAAGACCTGACAGGGCAGATATTCTACATTAGTATAGGAGGAAAAGCTAGAAATGAAATCCTGATGGACTTTGAGGAAACTTGCTCTGATACCTTATTGCAACTCCCCCAAACAGGAATGACCCCCCAACAGACCATCTTTGTTGCTAAGTTTGTATCGATGGCTTCATAACCCTGTCTCATTTTTAGAACATTAGGGGATTTTTTTTTAAAAAAATTTTTATTTATTGTTTTTATTTTATGTGTATGAGTGTATTGCCTGCATGTATGTGAGTGCACTCGTGTCATGCAATGCTTGTGGAGGTCAGAAGAGGGCTTCAGATTCCTCTGGAACTGGAGTTAAGGATGGTTCATAGCCACCATGTGGGTGCTGGGAATCGAACCCGGGTCCTCTGCAAGAGCAGTCAGTGCTCTTAACCACTGAGCCATCTCTCCAGCCCTGGAACATTAGGGAATCTTCAATTTCCATTGGCTGTCTAGATTGTGAATTTTCTCAGAAAGCAATCTCTGAGATTTCCTTTTTATGTAGCTGAAGCAAAGTGCTGGTTGTGATGCCAGAAGAGAGAGGGGAGCTCAGGCGACATGGATGCAGCTGGCTGCTGTCAGCCTCCCCTCTGTGAGAAGTCACTGTGCATTTTCAGAAAGAGCTGCTGGGAAGGTGGGCACAACACAGGGTCTGGTGAGAGGTCCCAGCTGATTAAAATGTGCTTCTTGATCAGAGGCCCAAGCTGAGAAGATGCGGTACCCTCTCCCAGTCTGACTTGTGTTTTAGTCTTTAGTCTTAG
Organism: Nannospalax galili; assembly: GCF_000622305.1. Lineage (NCBI taxonomy): Eukaryota > Metazoa > Chordata > Mammalia > Rodentia > Spalacidae > Nannospalax > Nannospalax galili. The sequence continues at coordinate 4,643,433 of NW_008337322.1, read as the reverse complement.
GCTTGACTAGGGAGCAGCCATATTGGAATCCAAAGTATGTTTCACAGCCTACATTTTTCGTAAGGATTTTGCTGTTGAGGCTGTAGTTATTTCCAGAAAACAAATATTCTTTTTGCCTATTTCATTTGTTATCAGACAATCTATCACTTGAAACACTGAGGGATGTGTTTTCTCAACTTGAGTGAGGTTGTCTTATGGGAGAAGTTCTGTACAGCACAAGTTCAGGAAACTCAGTGATATGATTTAGAAGCAATATGCCAGGTCAGAGACACTGCTAAATCAGTGCGAGGAGGGGACAGCAGAGAGCTCTGGAACAGTTAGATATTTTTGTCTACAAATCAAGAAGAGCATGGTAACTTTATTTTTAACTTCTGTTGAAATGATGACCGTAAAAAATATGCAATGTTAAAAACTAATTAAACAGCCACCTTAAATCAACAAAAAAAGGATAAATTGAATTTTAAGTAATATTTGCTCCTGTGAAATGTACTTCTTGTTTGGGACCTATCTAATGGTGATACCTCTGTAAGTCAGGCTTTGCTTGAAGAGTGCCTTGATCAGCCTGTCCACATGATCTTAGCTCATTCAAGTTTAGAATAAACTTTCCTCTCCGTTGTGCATCACCATCATCATCTTCAACCAGCACCATCATCAACACCATCAGTGCCATTATCACCACCATCACTATCACCATCACCATCATCGTCATCATCACGACCGCCACCACCACCATCACCATCATCATCATCATGACCACCACCACCACCACCATCATCACTATCATCATCATCATCATCATGACCACCACTACCATCATCATCACTATCATCATCATCATCATCATGACCACCACCACCACCATCATCACTATCATCATCATCATCATCATGACCACCACTACCATCACTCCTGGCTTCCACATGCACACACACACACACACACACACACACACACACACACACAAATGTGTATCTTAATGCACACACACACACCCCTACATGAACACACATCACCAATCCATCAATACACACACACACACGAATGTGTATCTTAATGCACACCACCATCATCATCATCATGACCACCACCACCACCATCATCACTATCATCATCATCATCATCATCACCATCACCATTATCATGACCACCACCACTACCATCATCATCACCATCATAATTATCATGACCACCACCACCACCATCATCACCATCATCATTATCATGACCACCATCACCACCATCATTATCACCATCATCATTATTATGACCACCACCACTACCATCATCATCACCATCATCATTATCATGACCACCACCATCATCATCATCACGACCACCACCACCACCATCATCACTATCATCATCATCATCATGACCAACACTGTCATCATCATCATCATCATCATCACCATCATCATTATCATGACCACCACCATCATCACCATCATCATCACCATCATCATTATCATGACCACCACCATCATCATCATCATCATCACCATCATCATTATCATGACCACCACCATCATCACCATCATCATCACCATCATCATTATCATGACCACCACCACCACCATCATCATCACCATCACCATTATCATGACCACCACCACCACCATCATCATCACCATCATCATCATGACCACCACCATCATCACCCTTGTACTTTTTTTCTAGACATTTATGTCCAACTAAAAGGCTCTACTTTTTCTGCTTGTCCAAATCTACTTACTCCTATCATGCCCTTGGTTCCTTCATTCCATATACCCATAGCCTCTAACACTCTTGTTTCTTTTTTAAAAATATTATATTTATTATTTTTATTCCATGTGTATGAGTATATTGCCTGCATGTATTTAAGTGCACCTGTGTCCTGAAATGCCCATGGAGGTCAGAAGAGAGTGTCAAATTACCCTGGAACTAGAGAGATATGGACAGTTGTTACCACCATGTGGGTGCTGGGAATCAAACCTGGGTCCTCTGCAAGAGTAGACAGTGCTCTTAACCACTGAGCCATCTCTCTTGCCCCACTTGAATTTCTTAAAGAATACTTTAATGATTGTCTATTTTTCTTCCTGTGCACTTTTTATACCCAGGTTCATAAAACTATCAATATATTTCCTATTGTTCTTGGTAGTTCCACTGTCCTCTGGCCTTATGTTCATCAGGAAGAGTTAGGTGATGCAGGAACAAAAGATCTCAAATGTCAGTGGTTCAACATTATACAATTTTATGTTTTGTGTGTATAGTGTTAGTTGCAGATAAAGTTAAGTCTCCAAGAAACTGACCTATATGTGTGTGGGGGACTCATAGATGTAAACTAAAGGGGATTTTCCTTTCTGGGAACTATATCATGGAGCACAGGGCATCTTACGCTACTGCCCAGACATTGATTATCCCTTTCAGTGACTTTCCCTCTGTGACAGATACTCTGTTCCTGTTTCATTGGCTAATTGATCACACAACCCACTAATCTGCAAGACAGTCAAAAAGTAAGATTTTCCAGGTGTTTTTTCCAGGGAGTAGAACTGGATTTCGGGGGATATTGAAATGTTGACCACTTACTCAATTAGATCATCACTCATGGGGGCACCTCATAAGTTTTGGGTATCATATTTCCTAGCTTCATAGCTTAGGTAAAATGGGCTCTCAATAAATGTTAGTGGAAAAATGACATGAGTAGTCCTTATGAAACATTAATTTGTCAGATTTACTTTGAGCACAGGAAGAGTAGAATGAAGACTTGCAATTTAAGGCTTGGACCTGCTGGGTCATTTATTCATCTGTTTATTTGTTCAGTCATTGGATAGATACCTACTGAGCACCTTGTGTGCTCCAGGCACTGTTCTAAGCTCCTATAAATGACGTATGGGTCATTATCCTTGCATAGCTTACATTCTGGAGGAAAAAGATAGCAAACAGTAAATACAATAAACAAAGGAACTAAATAGTGTGATAGAATGCTATGCATCAAGGCTCAGAATATGAGGCCTGGGTGGAAGCAGTTTCATACTGGGATGACCAGCACAGGTAGGACTGAAGTAACATTGGAAAAGAAGTAGGTGAGACAGTTAACCAGGTAGACAGACAGGGACGAACATTCAGGAAGAGAGAAGAGCCTGTACTAAAACCTTAAGGTGTGGTATGTTTGAGGGATAACTAGGTGGATAGTGTGGTGGAGTGAGATGGGGTGAAAAGTTCAGAGAGGTGATGGGGCCACATGGAGTTTGAGGGTCACAATTTCTTGTGAGTGGCATGGAAATCCATTGAAAGGTTAGAGATGGGTGATCTGACCTGTGTTGAACACTGATTTCAGGAAACAAGGGTGAATTCTGGGAAATCAGCCCAGGAATGAAAAGAGTAGTCCTAGAGAAAGATGATAGTGTTCAGAACAGGGTACCCACAGGGAAGATATTTTTACATACACACATTCACTTTTATATACATATAAATGTAAAATGTATATACTTAAAATATCTGTACTAATTCATGTATTATATACTATACATGTATGTAATACCTATATGTGTGTTATGAACATTTATATATAAGTCAAAAAAGAAAAAAATTAGCTTTATATATCTTCTCTCTTACATATGAAGATACATTTCTTGGCCTACTTTATGGTACCTACATTTTCCTTTTCAGAGAAATTTTTCATGGGTTATGTTGCAAAACAACAATGATACACATAGAATGGGCTGGTCCTAGAATCTCCCCTCCTATGTGTTATCTCCACAGGGACCATCACTGGTACAAGTCTTCCACCAAGAGCTCCTTGAGTCCTCATGATCCTGTACTTGACTTTTAGGAACTGGCTTCTCTCTTTATCAGCCTCCACAGCACGCACACCACAAGGTCATTGAAAAGAAACTTAGTCAACACCGAAACTGGATGATGAGATAAATTCCAAATACTCCCCACGCCCGTAGAAATTAAGCATCTCAATAAGACTCACAGTTGTGGGGATGGCCTACGGGACTCCAGTCTCTCCAGCCCGCGGGGCCACCACCTGTTCCTAGCAGGGGCTGCACTGTTAATCCCCTGAGCACCATTGCTTGTTTACCGGGCTCTTTTCCCTTCTAGGAAGAAAACAACTCTCTTTCCAATGCCATCGTGCCGGTGGCTACTGCCCGTGCCATGTTACCCGTGACCCCCAGAGTGAAGAGCCCTCTCCCACCTGCACCCTCCAGGGAGTTCTCTTCTGGAGAGCGCTCACTCACTCAACTTTGCTCTTCCAGCTGTAACAGTGTGGGCTGCCTCCCTTCCCTGGGCCAGGTCTCAGCGTATGGCCGCTCAGTGAACTCTCATGTACTGGGAAGACAAATATGAGACTAATTATATCTGAGAAGGGTTCACATTGGTCCCTTAAAGTGAGACTGGATGCGGAAATCATCACCACGTCTTGCTGGTATTGCCCCTGCTCAGCTTAACTGGACTCTTCCTGGATTCCTATCCCCCCAATTACTGAGCAAATTATCAGCAATAGTAATTAGATATGCAGCCCTGAGTGTGTTATATCTTTGACTGATCAAGGTGTTACAAACATTCCCTTCGTTGGTGGCCTGTCCCTGCTGATTGCTCCGAACCATTCTGTCAGCCCCTCCCATGCCTATCCTCTTCTGCCCTTTACTGTCCAGATCTCTGCTCTGGGCTGTTGAGCTCTGTATACTAAATCTCCCCAGGCTCCCTTGCAGCCTCCTCTCTGTCTTCCCATTGGATTCAGCCAATGGGAAGCGGCATACTGAGTTGGGGTGGGAGGAGGAGAGGGAGGTTGGGGTGTTTCTTGTCCCTCTAGGACAATAGTTCTAGTTGGGGCAGTTTCTTTGCAAGCCCCGACAGCTGGTCCTTCCTTTCCGGGCTCTAGGTCTTGCTAGGTTCTGGCAACACCCTTCCCTCCCTCCCCTTGCTTCTTCTGGTCTAGAGTGGCAAGCTCCCCTCCCCCCCAGTCCCTCGGTGCTTTTGCATCTCTTATTGACATCCTTAAACCTGCAGCTAGTTTCATCATTACTTTATTTTCAAAACCCCAGGTTTGGTACCCTCCTTCCATGATGCCTTTTGAGCCATCATTAATGAACAGTTCTCCCTGAAGGCTGAGCAGGATTTTGCTATAGATCCACCAACTCCTATTACCTCATCATTCAGGGGCTCTGGTTCTACAGTCTGGTTACAGAACTTTACCCATAGCCACCCTCGGGGATAGGCATAAAAGCCATTTGCCAATAGGGCACACCAGTGTGGGTTAGAGACAAAGAGAGAAGGCACTGGGCTGACATGAGAAGGGCTTGTTTTCTGCCTCAGGCAGTCCACAGACTTTCTGGGGATATATGATATCATGCCATCAAAGACATTACAGTACAGATAGGGAGCGGGGAGATAGTTCACTGAGTAAAGGAGCTTGCCACCAAGCCCGACGATGACCCAAGTTTGATCCCTGGATCCTACATAGTGAAAGGAGAGAATAGATTCCTGCAAGTCGTCCTCTGGCTTCCACACATGTACTGTGGCACATATTCTCTCTCTCTCTCTCTCCTCTCTCTCTCTCTGTCTCTCTCTCTTTCATCAATAAGTCAATTAATGTAATAAAAATTAAACAAAAACAATGGTTACTGATGATGATGAAAATATATTCATATTTATTGAGCACCTAATATGTGTCAGATGTTAGAACACATGGTACCTGTATATAGTTATCTCCAATTCTGATTGTCCCCTGTTAGTGTTGATATTGTGACCATTATTTTATACCCAAGAAATTGGTCACTCAGTGGTGAAACTGTGCTAATTGGGACTTTCTGGCTCCAAACCACCACAGGTCTTTCAGTTATGCTACACTGACTCATGAAATAGAAATCCACCCAGGTTAACATACATGGTTCAGGCCTCAGTTGGGGCATGGCTCAGACTGTGATAGAAGGTCATATCTGGGAAGAGCAATGTAGGGCATGACATGTTTCATTAAAGAGGCTGGATCTGGCTTACCTCTTGAAAGAGAGAAGGAGATATATGGGGAGTGAGAGAGAAATAAGATCATAAACAATCAGTGCTTGGTCCAGAACTAATGACCCTGTCTCAGGAAGAGGTTCACCATGTCTCCCTAGGACTGCAGGGTCAGGCTGCCTCGGGCCTAGGATTTGGGGTGTAGCTATTGAGTTTAGCTTTCTTAAGGCGTAACAGCATTGAAAAGGTTCTTAAACCTTTAATCAGCTCAAGTTTCGGTTCCCTGTCAGAAGGAGGGCTGTGAGCTTCTGCTTTGTCCCGGTCCTTGCTTTATGCTTGCTTGTCTGCTGGGAGCATTTTTCTGGGGCCATACTCAGGAACTTGCCATCCATTTGTCTTCCCGCTGTTTCATTCATTTACTTAGAGCTGCACACCCGTTTGTGCTTTCCTTGTCCATTCTGGCCACCTGTCTAGCACAAATCATCCTGAAAACCCTGGCTGTGGGCCGAGACACCCGTGTTCTGGCTGGTGGGTATACACCCGTGCTAATGTGGAGCTACACCACCACTCTCGATACCTACGACATCCCTGAAAGAGGTCATTCCAGATCCTCATCACTGTTCTCTGCCCTCCGCTGCCTGTCAGCACCTCACCCTTGGCGCACCCCTTTACTCTTCTCAGATTGCCTCACCACCGCTCTGTCCTCCCCAACTGGTTCCTCCAGCATGCTGCGGCATCTGTACCCTCTCCGTCCAAACACTTCCTATTTCTTCCTTCACGCCGTTCTCTGCAGAGGATTGTCACCCCCTCATCACTTTCCATTCACCTAACTTCCTGTGGTCTCTCTCTCTACCAGTTCAAAGATTCGCAGGTGGATTTGTCAATGGCCTCCAGATGGCTGAATCTATAGGATATTTTTTCTAGTTCTCATCTTGTTTTCTGCAGCATATGGCCTTAATTTCCTTCTTGTAGGAGCTGACAAACCCTTTCCCTTTGTTTTCTCTCTAGAGCCCATGTTCTCCACAGTCTCCTCCCTTCTCTCAAACTGCTCTCCTTGGGTTTTCTCTGTCTGCTCTCCCTCTCGCTTCTCCTAATTCAATTTATAAATTCAGATTCATTATCTTCATCTAGCAAGCTCTGCCATCACGTGCAGCTTAGAGGATGGACTCTTGACTCAGTTGACTTGGGCTGAGAGCCTCATTCTTGGACCCACCACTTCTTACAAGGCAACTTATGCCATATTGTGCCAGCATGCTGGAATACAGCCTAGCACACAGCACATAACAGTTCAGGATCATGACTTACTGGACATCCCACTGTCCCACCAGGGAATCTTCTTTCCTTACCACGCCCTCTTTCTTACCCCTTGTTTAATCGAGCGCCAAGCATCCCAATCTTCTGCCTCTCAGAGCTGCCGACATTTTGTTCTATTAATAATTGTCCCAGTTCAGACACTCATGAAACATTTGATCCTTTACTTTTCTATTTGTCTCTAGCTTTATTGCCTTGATTCAATTTTTGCTTTGAAGTCAAAGTGATTTTTCTAAGAAACAAATATGACCTCACTCAGGCTTAGAGCCCTGCTGGGATCTCCATGCCTTCAGGATAGAACCCAAGTGCCCTGCCGTGCCGTGGAAGATGCTCACAGATCTCTTTCTTCGTTCCTTCCAGGTAGTTGTCCTACCTCATTCAAGTTTCCCAGTATCCATCCCATAATATAACCATATGATTTCCTCAGATTTCTCATTACACATAGACTCCATTCTGCTGGGCTCCAACACCCCAGAAATCTGCACATTTGACAAGGACCGTACATAGCCAGCCTGCCAATTTTCATTGTCTACCTTATGATTCTTGATTATTTTTCTCTTTTCCTTCTCCTTTCTTTTTGGTCTCACACATCGATCAGGGCCAGGTTTTATTTGAGCAAACTTGGGTAACAATAGATAGAATTGTCAGCCTCCCTGGGGCTGGCTAGGTTTTTATGAAATTAGACATATTTGTCTTGATGTTTAGGAGCAAGCATGAAATTCAAATCTTTATGTTGGCATTCAGCAGGCTGGGCCTTTAATATTCAATGACATAACTTCATTGCGGTTTTGACAACACTATATAGAACTTGTGCTTACCATTGAAAATTAAAGCCACTGAAAGCGTTGACAACAGCAAAATTGTGAATGCTTCCCAGCTCCTGAAGTGATTGCTATTCCAGTTTGTCTAGAAGTGCTTATTGTGTTTGTAATAACGTCAGTTCCACTTAAAGACGACTTGAAGCCGATGCCAGCCAGGTGAGCACCAATGGATCTGTGTCTTCCTTCTTCACTCTCCATTGCCCCACATAGGTTTCCTGATGCATTTAGTTACAGAGTCCTAGATTCTCTCAACCTCTGAGCCAATTGATTGCATTTCTCTTGCCGGTGACTAGATTCATTGGACTTTACTTTTCCTCTTTTGGTCATCTTCCTTTTCTTTTTTCTCCCACATGATTATCAAGAAAATTGAGTTGTGATGACACGCTCTACAATCCCATGAGCATAGGACTCATGTCTTCTTGTGTGTAAAGTGAACCTGGAGTGAGATGGCAGGAAAGATTTTGTATCTTTTGTATCTGTGGGAGGATTTCAAGGGGTCGTACCCTAAAGTCATTCTTTCATTAATTAATATTTTATTTGTGTGTGTGTGTGTATGTGTGTGCATGTGTGTGTGTATGCTAGTGACTGTAGAGGCTAGAAAAAGGCATCAGATCCCCTGGAGCTGGAGCTAGAGTTACAGGTGGTTATGAGCCACCGCACATGGGTTCTGGGAACCAAACTCAGGTTCTCTGTAAGAGCAGCAAGTGCTCCTATCACTGAGCCATCTCTCCAGCTGACTGAAGCCAGTTCTAAGGACTGAAAGGAGACTTATTAACTATAAGTCCACATTCAGTCCTTTCAATATCAAAAATGACAAAAGAAAACATAACAATAATTGATAACAAGCTGCTTTGTTGATGTTGGTGATGGTCTTGTCACAGAAGACCGACTGGGAATTCTGATGTGCTTCTGCTGAAATTGGCTGTTGTCTTTTTAAAATGTAATGTTTTATCTATCTATCTATCTATCTATCTATCTATCTATCTATCTATCATCTATCTATCTATCTATCTATCTATCTATCTATCTATCTATCTATCTATCTATCTATCTATCTATCTATCTATCTATCTATCTATCTATCTATCTATCTATCTATCTATCTATCTATCTATCTATCTATCTATCTATCTATCTATCTATCTATCTATCTATCTATCTATCTATCTATCTATCTATCTATCTATCTATCTATCTATCTATCTATCTATCTATCTATCTATCTATCTATCTATCTATCTATCTATCTATCTATCTATCTATCTATCTATCTATCTATCTATCTATCTATCTATCTATCTATCTATCTATCTATCTATCTATCTATCTATCTATCTATCTATCTATCTATCTATCTATCTATCTATCTATCTATCTATCTATCTATCTATCTATCTATCTATCTATCTATCTATCTATCTATCTATCTATCTATCTATCTATCTATCTATCTATCTATCTATCTATCTATCTATCTATCTATCTATCTATCTATCTATCTATCTATCTATCTATCTATCTATCTATCTATCTATCTATCTATCTATCTATCTATCTATCTATCTATCTATCTATCTATCTATCTATCTATCTATCTATCTATCTATCTATCTATCTATCTATCTATCTATCTATCTATCTATCTATCTATCTATCTATCTATCTATCTATCTATCTATCTATCTATCTATCTATCTATCTATCTATCTATCTATCTATCTATCTATCTATCTATCTATCTATCTATCTATCTATCTATCTATCTATCTATCTATCTATCTATCTATCTATCTATCTATCTATCTATCTATCTATCTATCTATCTATCTATCTATCTATCTATCTATCTATCTATCTATCTATCTATCTATCTATCTATCTATCTATCTATCTATCTATCTATCTATCTATCTATCTATCTATCTATCTATCTATCTATCTATCTATCTATCTATCTATCTATCTATCTATCTATCTATCTATCTATCTATCTATCTATCTATCTATCTATCTATCTATCTATCTATCTATCTATCTATCTATCTATCTATCTATCTATCTATCTATCTATCTATCTATCTATCTATCTATCTATCTATCTATCTATCTATCTATCTATCTATCTATCTATCTATCTATCTATCTATCTATCTATCTATCTATCTATCTATCTATCTATCTATCTATCTATCTATCTATCTATCTATCTATCTATCTATCTATCTATCTATCTATCTATCTATCTATCTATCTATCTATCTATCTATCTATCTATCTATCTATCTATCTATCTATCTATCTATCTATCTATCTATCTATCTATCTATCTATCTATCTATCTATCTATCTATCTATCTATCTATCTATCTATCTATCTATCTATCTATCTATCTATCTATCTATCTATCTATCTATCTATCTATCTATCTATCTATCTATCTATCTATCTATCTATCTATCTATCTATCTATCTATCTATCTATCTATCTATCTATCTATCTATCTATCTATCTATCTATCTATCTATCTATCTATCTATCTATCTATCTATCTATCTATCTATCTATCTATCTATCTATCTATCTATCTATCTATCTATCTATCTATCTATCTATCTATCTATCTATCTATCTATCTATCTATCTATCTATCTATCTATCTATCTATCTATCTATCTATCTATCTATCTATCTATCTATCTATCTATCTATCTATCTATCTATCTATCTATCTATCTATCTATCTATCTATCTATCTATCTATCTATCTATCTATCTATCTATCTATCTATCTATCTATCTATCTATCTATCTATCTATCTATCTATCTATCTATCTATCTATCTATCTATCTATCTATCTATCTATCTATCTATCTATCTATCTATCTATCTATCTATCTATCTATCTATCTATCTATCTATCTATCTATCTATCTATCTATCTATCTATCTATCTATCTATCTATCTATCTATCTATCTATCTATCTATCTATCTATCTATCTATCTATCTATCTATCTATCTATCTATCTATCTATCTATCTATCTATCTATCTATCTATCTATCTATCTATCTATCTATCTATCTATCTATCTATCTATCTATCTATCTATCTATCTATCTATCTATCTATCTATCTATCTATCTATCTATCTATCTATCTATCTATCTATCTATCTATCTATCTATCTATCTATCTATCTATCTATCTATCTATCTATCTATCTATCTATCTATCTATCTATCTATCTATCTATCTATCTATCTATCTATCTATCTATCTATCTATCTATCTATCTATCTATCTATCTATCTATCTATCTATCTATCTATCTATCTATCTATCTATCTATCTATCTATCTATCTATCTATCTATCTATCTATCTATCTATCTATCTATCTATCTATCTATCTATCTATCTATCTATCTATCTATCTATCTATCTATCTATCTATCTATCTATCTATCTATCTATCTATCTATCTATCTATCTATCTATCTATCTATCATCTATCTGTCTGTCTGTCTATCTAATCTATCATCTACCTATCTATCATCTATCTATCTATCAATCTATCTATCTATCTATCTGTCTATCTATCTATCTCATCTATCTATCTTCTATCTATCTCTCATCTATCTATCTATCTATCTATCATCTATCTGTCTGTCTGTCTGTCTAATCTATCATCTACCTATCTATCATCTATCTATCTATCAATCTATCTATCATCTATCTGTCTGTCTGTCTGTCTATCTAATCTATCATCTACCTATCTATTATCTATCTATCATCTATCTATGTATCATCTATTTTCTATCTGTCTATCTGTCTATCTATCTATCTATCTATCTATCTATCTATCATCTATCTATCTATCAATCTATCTATCATCTATCTGTCTATCTATCATCTATCTATCTATCTATCATCTATCATCTATCTATCTCTGCCTGTCTATCATCTGTCTATCTATCAATCATCTATCTAC